>NC_080064.1:116986165-117293106 GCF_949987535.1 Balaenoptera acutorostrata | reverse complement strand
CAAGAATTCCCTTTCTTTGCCATTGTTCAAATTATCCTTCTAACGCTCAGCTATGGGCAGTTCCCACTCTCTAACTTTTTCTTAGCTGAATCCCAGGTGGTAAAACCTTATATGGCTTGTTTCATAGTAAGGGTAAGTTGGAGTTAGGATTATACACTTTATTGCCTCATAATTAAATGCAGATCCTTCAGCTTGGAAGCCAGTGCCATTCACAATCTAGCTCCATCCTGGGATTAACCTCTCAATCAAACCCTGTTTTCTGGTCAAATGCCTCTAAATGTTTTTTCCCATACATGCCTGGCTTTCCTGATTTCCTTACTTCTATTCTTTGCCTTCATTCTGTCTTGAATTTTCCTTATCCATCTGTTTCTTAAAATCCTAACCATTCTTCAAAATCAATCTCTAAAGTGATTCACTTCATGAAGATTTTCCTGATGTCTCAGTCAGACATTAATTTGCCTTTTTCCAACTCCCCATGCAGTTAAGGCCAAAGACTTTGGAGTAGAATTTACTAGTGGTTGACTATTGTGAAAGCCACTCAACCTCTCTGAACCTTGCTTTCCTTTTCTTCAAAACAAAGATAAAACTATCCACCTCACGGTGTTATTGTGAGCATAAATGAGATACTATAATATGCATAAAGTGCGTGGAACAATGTCTGGATGGTTATTGTCATTTTGAATCTTTTTATGGATATCACCATGTCTTTCTCATATTATAGCTCTTAGTGTATTTATCTCTTATCCTCTCTTGATTGAGGCTGAGCATTAGGTCTTATTCATTTTTATATCACCTGTTTTATTTAACTATTATTTCTGCACATGAAAGGAGCCCAGTATATATTTGTGGAATCACATGATTCAAGCAAGGTGGGGACTTTTTACATAGAACAGTAGTAAACAGAAAGTAGAATCCAATTGAGTAATATAAGCAAATCTGCTGTAAGTAAGAGCTGGGGGGTAACCTTTACTGGGAACCCAGGTACTAGGCTCTTCCCTTTCCCATATGTTAATTAATGAGTGCCATAAAATTTAGAGAATATAGGGTCCACCAACTGCTTCTAGTTTTCATCAAAAATTACTAAAGTATCATTCTGTCCACCAAAGATGGTTTGGAGATCAGTGTAGAAGAGCGTCTTCTCTAATGGGAGATGAGGCTATGGAGCTGGCCTGGGGGATGATGAGTGTATATGACTGATAGGGTCGAATGCCAAGGTTTGTAGCTGGACGTGAAAATATATGTTCAGCCACTGTGAAGAGACCAGCTGGGTTGGAAAGTAGGTTTCAGAGTAGAATGGGAAGAGGGAGGGAGGGGAGGTGGGGCCTGATTCTGTTCTTTAGTTTCCTTCTCTCGAATATGTTTCTTAGGCCTTGGAAGAAACTAGCCTGAGCTTCAGTAGCAGCCAAAGTGGAAACTGTGGATTCTTTCTGTTGCAGGAAGGAAGGTTCTGATGTCAGAATGTAGGAAAATGAATCCTGGGTCTGTAGAACTGAGTTGAGTTCTCAAGGTGAGCCAATCCCTGTGGTTGCTGGGAGGCTCCTGGGTGCCTTCCTGCCAGTGAAAATTCAGGTGAGAGGTGTTGGTTCCTGTCTGGGTGGCTCTGGAAAGACTGAGGATAGGGGAGCAAAGATGGCAAGTGTTGAATAGAAGCAGGGTCACCCGTGTGCCTCAAGTAGCATTGTCCTGGTGACATCAGCTGGCATGCAGTAAAGTGTGCCTTCAGAGAGAATGGGAGGAGAGGGCACTAGCAGTGCCGCAAAGAGGGCATGGCATAAACTCAGATCTGGAAGAAGGCAGAGATGCGAGACCTAACTGATTACCTGAGGGATTAAAGAATACTTGAAAGATTTCTTCTAAGGCCTGGGGTATTTATGGAAGACAGAATCACAATAACCACTGGGAGAGCCTGGATAGGAAGAGACTGAAGGAGAAAATAACATGGGGTCGGAGAAGAGAAGAGGATTTTGGTGCTAATAAAGAATTATTTGCCATATGTTCTGTTGGCTGTAAGGAAATTTAAGAGCACTTACCTGTAGTAGATGGAAAGAGGCAATGGAGACATCAAGAGTAACTGATTATCACCCTGATGGGTGGTTGAATAAAATCAAAGGTGAATAATCTTAGACTGATGGCAGAGTCTTATGGTAAAAGAAAAAGGGCAAATCTGAGATTAAAAAAAAAAGATACATAGAGTAAACTCTAATTTGGTCCCATATTTTAAACTTCTGATTGCATATGATTTGGAAAAATATGGTACTATTAGTGCAGATAAAACAATTGAGAGGGAGTTCATTTGGAAGAGATGGAGGGTAGATGATAAGTTTGGTTCCTAAAATGCTAAATTTGAAATGATAGTATGACCTACATGTAGAACAGGCCAGTGGAGAACTTGAAATATGTGAGTGCCACTTGAGATTAGAAATAGAGGTTTCAGAGGAATCAACATATAAGTGATGAAGAAACAAAAAAAGATTATCTCTTTCAGTGGAAGGGAGAAGAGAGCAAAGGTCAAGGAAACAAGTACTGATGTGAGGGAACATTTGGGTTCCTAAGGTTGGAAGCAAGGGAACAGTCAAGGAGAGAGACAAAAAATAACGTTTGGTAGAGGGAAGGATGGTGTGTATAGTGTCATGGAAACCAAGTTAATGTAAGTTTCCAGGAGGCAGTGTCTAGTGGTATTAAATGCATCAGAGAGATCTAAGTAGAAAAGATGCTGGATTTAGCAATAAAAACTTCGTCGGTGACCTTTGAAAGAGCAATTTCCTTAAAGGGTGTGTGACAGGAGCCAGGTTGCAGGGGATGATGGAGGGAGAAAAAGGGAGGTCTTCTCTTCCTTAGGAACCTGTGCAGTAATTCTGACAAGGAACAAAAGGAAAGAAGCAAGATTTCTATCGGGGACTCAGCATCCATTGTGTGTTTCCCATGCAGATTATAGGTTGTCTGTTTTGACAGAGAGGCTGTTGTGTCTCTGCTTCCCACTGCATAACATTTCACCCAGTGACAGAGAAAAATCAGTGTTCACCTGAGATTGTGACTGACCTTTCCACCAAAGAAGCGATTTCAGACTCTAAATGCCAGCTGCAGGCTGCTGGCTGACTCCTACCTGCCCTTCCCAATTCTGGCACAGTCACAGATCTGCCTCTCTCTTTCTAGGTCCTGTTGGTACATGGGAGTCTTCCCTTGATCTCAATTCTTTGGTCTTAATTTCAGGGTTCATTTATAAAAGAAATTCCCTGATGAATTTGTCATTGTCTCCTTTTGGGTTCAGGCCTCTGTCTAGATCGGTGTCCCTCCATGAAATCTCACTTCTGAATTCAGAATTCAACTGTCATGTCCCTCTAGAATGTCACAATATCCATTACTCAGTCTTTATGCTTCTCTACATCCCTCAATTATCACTCATTTATTTGGAATCACTCATTTTCATCCTCATATTTATAACATTCATCTTGATTGCTGAAATGGATTTTTTTAATCCATTAATTTTTTTTTTATTCATTGGAAGCCATTGGCCATAAGCACCTCCTTGCTCTTCATCATCCCTTTGTGAGAACAGCATCTGGGGGAGGAGCTGTGAAAAGAAGAAAAAATATAATGGCATATAATGGTAAGGAAATCAGGAAAGCCAGGAACTCGGTGTGACTGTGTCTTAAGTATGCTGAAAAGAAAAGTTCCCCTCTCTATGTATAGAAATGCATTTCTCAGTCTGTAGTGACAGATAATACATGCACTGAAGAAACGTGGGCAGATTTCTCACTTGGGCGGCTGCAAGAGGTCTTAGATAGAGCTGTCTTGTTTCACTCTTGTCGTCTTATCTTGCCCTATGTCATGTTTCTGCCCAGGACCTAGAGCCCATGTCAGTACAAGAGAACTTTCCCATGTTCACCCATTTAATTCACATCCCTAAAACTACAGAATACAGAGAAAGAAGCTCACAGAAGCTGACAGAGTTCACCTTGCCGGGCACCTCCAGCTTCGTGAGTGCTGTTGTGCGAATCTTCACCTTGTCAGGGAATGCCAATATCCTGGTTCTCACCACATTGGCCACGTCCTTCTTCCTGAGCACACTGGCTAGTTCAGAGACCATATACATTGGTCCTCGTTCCCTAGTACCCTCAAGTCTCATGTCTCAGAACAATCCTCCTGTTCTTTGTCATCTTGACCACTACCAGCTGTTATGTGGTCATGTGAAAATCTTTGAGGTGTAGAGTTTGTGAACAAGGGGGCGTGTGCCCAGTTGGTGTGTGTTTTCTTTAGTACTGGCCCAGGTATAGCAGCTGTCTAGATGTCATCCCTGTTCCATTTATATTTCTGTGATGCTGTGGTGGCCCATTTCTTTTGTGATCTCCTTCCTGCCATGAAACACTCCTTTATTGCCACTCCTATCCATGAAGTAAACAGTTTTTTATTCCCCACACATATGTTCAGGCTTCATGGGCTCAGTTTACATTTCCTGCACTGACACCCTCATCACTTCCACCACGCTTTGGATTGCTTCAGCTCGGGGCTTTGCCACATGTACCTCCTACCTCACCATGGTCATTTCCTGGTATGGTTGTGCCTCTATCACTTACCTCAGGACCGAGCTGGTCAATTCAGTAGAAAATAGACCATCTCTGAGACCTACACCATCACCTCTCTGCTGCTGGACCCTGTTGTTTACAGTGTGGGGTACATGGAGGCCAAGGATACCATGTACAGAAGCATTTCTTAACAGATTGACTCATTTCATCAGGAGACCTTTAGTCCTGGCCAATGTTTTTCCTGCTTACGAACATTTCACAGCTCATGAGTAGACCAAATAGAAAGCTGTGTTGTGAACTGGTTCAAGCACTTAGCCTGCTCTTCTACTCATGCTCCAGAAAGAAGGCAGAAGCCAGGCTTTCTGATCAGGGTACACGTGACTGCGGAGACGGCAATACTCCAGGAGCACTTTGATGACTTCTTCTTATGTGGGAGCATTTTAATTGAAAATCCTCTTGGCTCCCACCTCACCTGGCCATTTGGTACTTGACCTTTGCCTGTGCGTGGAGCAGACCCAGTGATGGTGACCCAGTGACTTCAGTAAAAGAATCCCAGGGACCACCTGAGACTTTCCCCACTTCCATGATCTCAGTTATATGATCCTTAATAGGCATTTCAAAAAGACTCTCCTTAACCATTTGCTGATTGAAAAATAAATAGTTGCAATGAAAGAGGCCCTTCTTTCCATGAATTCATCCCCACTGGTCACTTAAATAGTGTGTATTTAGGTGGAGTACCCTTTACTTTTATAGGCGAAAACAAAGACCCTTTAAAACAACACTATTATTGCAACCCTGGAAACTGAGCACAGGGAGAACAGAGGGGTGTCTCTTCTCAAGGAATGGTGCTTTCATCGAGAACTCCTCTTCTCAAAAATTTCTTGTCCCTCTAAAGCAGGGGTCCCCAACCCCCGGGCCATGGACGGATACCGGTCCGCAGCCTGTTAGGAACCGGGCCACACAGCAGGAAGTGAGCGGTGGATGAACGAGTGAAGCTTCATCTGCCGCTTGCTCCCCGTCACTTGCATTACTGCCTGAACTGTCCGCACCCCAACCCGGCCCGGTCCGTGGAAAAATTATCTTCCACAAAACCGGTTCCTGGTGCCCAAAACGTTGGGGACCCCTGCTCTAAAGCCTTTGAGAATTGTTAATTCCATAATGGCTGTGTGGTAGCTATTTGGAGTGGCAATGGCTGATTCTGGGCAAGTGACTTTGATTGCTCTTCTCTAGGTGTGAAATGCAATTTCTAATAAATTGAGTCCAGCAATACCCAGTTTCCCGTCTGCCGGGTGAGCGGGGGCTGAAAGTTTATTTGTGTCCCATATCTTTTTCCGCTGGAGTTCTTCCTCTGAAGAACTCTTCTCTTTCATAACTTACACTTTTGTTTCTTGGACGGGTGGTTATGTGTTTAATTAAGAAATATTTATGTACCTCCACTGTTAGAACTAGAAAATACATTGGAAAAGGCTAGTATAATAACATCTATTTTTACACATTCCTATATTTTGGATATAAATGACCCATTGTTATTTCAACGCCAAGGCCAATCTTTCCATTATCTATCTTACACTTTTGTCATATTTTTAACCTCAAAATCAGGATTGAGGCATATCTTGGCCACCTGTGATTTTTCTGTCTTCAACAGACCGCTGAAGGTCAAGGGTCCTAGGCATAGGGGTTGCCTTCTCCTGGAATCTCTCTTTTGTCTCACACAGAAGACAGGGAGGGTAAATAAGTGATGCTAGTGTCTTAGGATCAGCACCTGATGTACCATAAGGGTCGGTTCTGAAGCTGAAGTCCACAGATCCTTAAGGGGTTTTTGAATGGGTTTCAATGGGTTTGTGAACTCTCTGAAATTGTGTGCAAAATATTGTTAATGTGGGCACGTGTGCATTTTTTCATCAAATTTTCAAAGAAATCTCTGCTATACCAAAGATAAGAATCTGTTGCTCTAGATTAGGGTTTTGTAAAACTATTTTGACTCAGACCCATAATAAGAAGTATATTTTATATTGCAGTGCTGTATGCATGCATGCACATACACATCTTTAGATACATCTTGTTCAAAATCATCACAGAGCAATTCAAAACCTGAAGTCAGGAAAATCCCAGAATGAGAAATGGCAAGAAGTCCTGTGTGGCTAGAGAGGAGTGACAAGAAGAGTGCATGATAGAAAATAGATTGATCGGGGCTGCCTTCATCATCATGGTCAGCATCATTGACAGCTACTTTCTTTTCCACTCTCTGCTCAACCCAGGCAGCACTAGTTGCTCCTTTATGTCTGCTGCCACAGTTGTTTGCACATATTTCAAGTATTTTAGTATTATTTATCATGGTGTATTCCATTAAAATGTATATAGCTTTTAGTAGGAAATTTGTCATACTTTCACTCAAAATATAAGTGCTGAGTATTTATAATGTACCAGTCACTGTCCTAAGCCAGATAGATTCTGTATCCCTAAGGAGCTCAGGCTCTCAAGAGAGAGACCATCACGTAAAAAAAAAAAAAAAAAAAAAAAAAGAAGATAGGCATATCTCTTTGCTCTTTGGTTTTTTGTGCTTTGCAGGTATTGTGGTTTCTTGTTTTACAAATTGAAGATTTGTGGCAACCTGTGTTGAACAAGCCGATGAGTGGCTTTTTACCAACAGGATCATTTTTTAATTGTTATGTACTTTTTTTTTTAACATGATGCACACTTAATAGACTACAGTCTAGTATAAACATATGTACTTGGGAAACCAAAACATTTTTGTGACTCCCTTTATTGTGATGTTCATTTCATTTTGATGGTCTGGAACTGAATTCGCAGTATCTCTGAGGTGTGTCTATATGCAGAAGCTGGGATAGGTACACAGCTAGGGGAGGTCAGGGTGGTAGGGACCATGGGGGGAGAGTTTGGTCACAAAGGAATGAGCACTCAGTTCTACCTGGTGTAGTCCAGGAGAGGATGAAGTCAGGATGGAAGATTAGGGTATTCACATAGGTGAATTGAATTTGGGTAGGGTGAGAAAGATGAGGGTAAGCAAAGGGAATAGCATGGCTAACTCAAACTTGAAGAAACTTGAGAAGCACAGGCATGCTTGCATCCATCTCTGCATTCCTGGTACCCAGCACAGGGCTCTTAATACAACTTTGGATGGATGAACTGATGAGCATTTACAAAGTACCAGGCCTTGTGTTTGTGTATTTCAGCATTCTGTAGCCAGTAGAAGCAGCTGACCTCATTTCCTCTGGCCCCCTTATAGTCTTTCTTTATCTCAGGGTGAAAAGAAGGAAAAACATGCTGGAAAAGAAAAAATCCATGGGCTCTTTTTCATCCATCAGATCCCTCGGTAGCTTAGGCCAAGTTCTCCTCCTACTCCCTTTTTTCAACCTGTAAGAAACATTAAGGGAGGAAATAGCTGCAGCAAACCCAACAATAAGTCAAGCAGAGTCTTCACGAAGGTGACAAGTGCCTTTGGCAGAAGAGAGAAGGTGGCAGAAGAGATGAGTCCTAGAGGACCAAAAGATGGGCCTAGCACATAGACAAGGTTTTTATAAAAGCAGATTTAAAAGGTACCAGTCTGCAATTCAGTCTGCTGGTGTATGTATGTGTCTGTGTGTGGGGTGGTGGTGGCATTGGGGGAAGGAAACTAATATTTGAAGGTCTAGAACGTGACAAACACTGTAGTAGGAAACCACATTACTTAATAATACTTCCTTAAAATTATATATTAATTAATTTAAAAACTCATTTTACATGCATTTTCTAATTTGAGATGTGTAATGCTTTTGCAAGGATTATTTTCCCTATTTTACTACTGCTGCTGCTCTTATCACTATGGGTAGAGCTAACTTATAAGCCAGATACTGTTCTGAGTTGTTTATATGTGTTCAATCTTTTAATCCTCATACAACCCTATGAGATAGGTAATATCAATATTTATTTATTTATGCATGCCGCGCCACGCAGCATGTGGGATCCTAGTCCCCCAACTAGGGATCAAACCCGCGCCCCCTGCAGTGGAAGCATGGCGTCTTAACCACTGGACTGCCAGGGAGGTCCGGAGATAGGTAATGTTATACGTTGCATTTTAGGCACAGAGTTTGAGCAACTTGTCCTAGGACCCGCCCTGGGGAGTGGAGTCCTGGGATTGAATTCAGGCTCTCTGACTCCACAGCCCACACCCATAAAATGAAGAGACTCACCAAAGTTCATACAATTAGTGACAGGATGGGGCTTGGAAAGAACTGGGCTTCAGACCCATGTGGACTAACTCTAAATTCCATATCCAGACTTATAAACACACACACACACACATTCCTCTGTCTCTCTCCCTGCCCACGACACCACATTTATCCATTCTCACAGGATAAGGACTAATATGCATATAAGTCATTTTTCAGATAATTGAACATATCCTTTCTCAGTCCAAATATATCTCTGGTCAAACATTATTAATAGAAATTTCTCAAAGGTATTATCCTCTTCTTTGCCTTTGTAAACAAAGTATACACATTTACCAGTTTCCTGGGATAGTTACTATGTCGCTCCCTAGGGGGTGGGGGTGGGCAAACTTGTTCCTTATATGGGGTGAGGGGAACTTTTGTGGTTTTTAAAAACCACTTTATTGAGATACAATTTATAGTTCATAGAATTCACTGTTTAAAGATACAATTTAGTGGATTTTAGTTTATAGAGTCACTATCATCACCATAATCTAAATTTAAAACATTTTTCTTCTCCTAAATAGAAACCCTGTACCTAGTAGCAGTCACTCTTCATCTTCATTCCCTCCAGCCTCCAGCCCTAGGCAACCACTATTCTGTGAGTTTGTCTCTGTAGATTTGCCTCTTCTGGATATTTCATATAAATGGAATCAACCAATATGTGGTCTTTCATGTGGCTCCTTTCACTTTGCATAACGTTTTCAAGGTTCATCTGAACAATGTCATAGTTGGTATCAGTACTTCATTCATTTTTATGGCTAAATAATATTCTGGTGTGTGGATATACCATATAATTAATTTTTGAATGTTAAATCAACCTTGCATTCTTGGGTTAGTTCCCACTAAGTTATAGTGTAAAATCCTTTTTATATTGTGCTCGAATCAATTTGCTAGTATTTTGTTGAGGATTTTTGCACTATATTCAGAAGAGATATTGGTCTGAGTTTCATTTTCTTGTGAGGTCTTTGGTTTTAGGGTCAGGGTAATCCTGGTCTCGTAGAATGAGACAGGCATAGGTTGCAAAGATAGTACAGGAAGTCTAGTGTACCTTCCACGCGGTTTTCCCCAATGGTTACTTCTTACTTAATCATAGTACTACATCAAAATCAGGAACTTGACATAGGTATTGTGTGGGTGTGTGTAGTTCTATGTCATTTTTTCATGTGTATAGATTTACGTAACTATGACCGAGATTCCTTTACCCTCCTATTCATAATATATGTCTTAAATATCTCCTCTGCATACACTGGTAACCATATTAGACAGGGTTATAATTTTTTCTTCAACCATCGAACATAATTTAGAAAACTCAGGAGGAGAAGAAAAGTCTATTATATTCACCTATATTTTTGCCTACTATGTTCTTCCTTTCTTGCTAATATTTTAAGGATTTTTCTTTTATTCCCTTTCAATTTAGAGAACTTCTTTTAGCCATTCTTTTAGAGTAGGTCTGCTGGTAACAAATTTTTAGCTTTCCTTTCTCTGAATATGTCTTTATCTCTTTCATCACTGAAGACTATTTTCACTAGATACTGAATTCTGGGTTAACAGTTCATTTCTTTCAGCACTTGAAAAATATTGTGCAACTTCCTCCTGTCCTCCACAGTTTCTGATGAGAAATCCACTGTCAGTCAAATAGTTTTCATTATTTCTCTCTGGCTGCTTTCAATTTTTTTTTTCTTTGCCTTTTGTTTTCAGAAGTTTGACTATGATATGTCTCAGTGTGGATATTTTTTGGTTTATTCTGTTTGGGGTTTGCTCAGATTCTTGAGTCTGTAGGTTTATGTTTTTTGACAAATTTGGGAAACTTTCAATCATATGTCTTCCAATAATTTTTTAGTTCCATCCTCTTTCTCCTCCTTCCCTGGCACTCTGATGACATGAACATTAGATCTTTTATTATAGTCTTACTTGTTCCTTAGACTTTATCCATTGTTTTTCAGTTGATTTTCTTAGTTGTTCAGATTGGATACTTTCTACTGTTCTATTTCAAATTCAAATTCTTTCTACTGTTCTTTCCATTCTTCTGTTGAACTTATCCTTAATTTTGATTACTGTATTTTTTTAGTTCTAAATTTCTATTTGCTTCATCTTTTATATCTTATATTTCTTTATTGAGATTTCCTATTTTTTGCTGAGTTTTTTTTAGTTTATTTGTTTCAAGCATGTTTGTGATTGTTTATTGAAATATTTTTATGATGGCGTCTTTAAAATCCTTATTAGATGATTCCAACATATGTGTCATGTTGGGGTTGGTATCTGAATGTATTTTTTTCATTCAATTTGAAGTATTTCTGGGTCTTGGTATGATGAATGATGTTTGATTGAAACTTGAATATTTTTAGTATTATAAGACTCTGGATCTTATTCAAACTTACGGTTCAGCAGGCCTCCTCTTACACTGCTCTGAAGGGAAGGAATGGCCACCTCTTTATTACCAGGTGGGGGTGGAAGTCCAGGTCCTCCGCTCAGCCTTTGTTGACAGCAGGATGATCAGGTCCTTGTTACTGCTGGGTGGGGGTGAGAGTTCAGGCTCCCCAATAGGCCTGAACTGATGACATCCTGGCTGGGAGAGGTAGGGCACCTCTTTACTGCCCCTTGTGAGGTCTCACTATACTGTAGGTGGTGGCCTTGTTACTGCTGGATGGTGGTGAAAATCTTGACTTTCCAATAAGCCTCCTCTGATACATCCCTGAAGGGAGGTGGGTAGAAGCACCTATTACCACTGCATAAGGCCAAAGTCCAAGCTCCAAACCTGGTCTCCACTGAGACCACTGGAGGGGTGGGGGATTCTTGCTGCCTAGCAGAGATGAAATTCCTGGTTACACATTCAGTCATTTTTTAACAGCATTCCAGTGGAGTGTTGGGATGTCTCATTACAGACTGGTAAGAGTGGAAGCCGAGACTTTCTACTTGGTCTTTGATGGTAGGGGTGCAGTTGGGGAAGCGGTTTTTTCTGTGGTGTTTTGTTGGAATAGTTTTTATTCCAAAGTTTTCTGTCTTGTTAGGTTATCCCTTTCCTGTCCTGTGCCTAGAGATTGCAGACCTTTCTCAGGGGCCTTTTGTGTGTCTGCACCCATTGGTATTTTCGGGTCACTGGTTTTTCCAGTTTGCGGTCTGGGGTGTATGAGGCCAAAAGAAAATGCAGTGAGCTCCCCACTGTGTCATTCCTCAGGTCCTGTGGTCTCTAGTTGGTCTTCCTCCTTCTCTCCATCTTTCAGTCTTTTTATGTTTATTTCATATACAATGTCCAGGGTTTTCATTTTTACTTAGTGAGAGAGTAGGGAAAAGTACTTCAGCTTACTGGAAGTGAAAGTCTTAGGTATTGTTTTATGCACTTTCTCTTTTAATAAATATAGATAAGAAAGAAAAGTATGTGATTATATAGGTAAGTATAAAAGATAATATAATTACCATTATGGAGTTCTTTGTGTTTTTTCCCCCATGGATTTAAATTATATCTGATGTCAATTCCTTTCAGCCTGAGGAACTTCTTTAGTATTTCTTCTAAGGCAGGCCTGCCAACAACAAATTCTCTTTCTCTTTACCTAGAAATGTGTTTATTTTGCGTTCATTTTTGCAAGGTAGTTTTGCTGGATATAGAATTCTTGGTTGACAGTATTTTCTTTCAGGACTTTGAATATACCACCCCACTGTCTTCTTGCCTCGGTTACTTCTGATGAGAATTCATTTGTTGATCTGATTGGGATTCTCTTATGTACATGATGAGTTGTTTTTCTCTTGCTGCTTTCAAGATTTTCTTTCCTGTGTTTGGCTTTTGACATTTTGGCAATGATGTATCTGAATGGGTATTTCATTGTATTTATCCTACTTAGAGTTGAGTTTCTTGTCTGTGTAGATTAACATTTTCCCTCAAATTTGGGAAATATGCAGTCATTATTATTATTACTATTATTATTATTTTAATTTATTGTTTTATTTTTTTGGCTGCATTGGGTCTTTTTTGCTGTGCACGGGCTTCCTCTAGTTGCGGCGAGTGGGGGCTACTCTTCATTGCAGTGCGCAGGCTTCTCATTGCGGTGGCTTCTCTTGTTGTGGAGCATGGGCTCTAGGCATGCGGGCTTCAGTAGTTGCAGCATGCGGGCTCAGTACTTGTGTCTCGCAGGCTCAGTAGTTGGGGTGCACAGGCTTAGTTGCTCCGCGGCATGTGGGATCTTCCCAGACCAGGACTCAAACCCTTGTGCCCTGCGTTGGCAGGTAGATTCTTAACCACTGCACCACCAGGGAAGCCCTCAGCCATTATTTTTTTGAAAATTTTTCCCCTCTCTCTTCTCTGATTCTATGATTATGCATATGTTGGTAAGTGTTTTGGGTGCCTTTGATATTCTGCAGTTTAAATATAATATGCCTCGGTGTAGATTTTTTGGTATTCATTTTGTTTGGTATTCTCTGTATTTCCTGGATCTATGGTTTGGTGTCTGTCATTAATTTTGGAAAATTCAGTCATTATTACTTCAAATAGTTCTCCTTTTGCTCCTTCTGATATTTCTATTGTGTGTGTAATAATACCTCTTTTGTAATTGTCCCACTGTTCTTTGACATTCTGTTTTGCTTCTTCTCTCTGTGTGTTTTTTTTTTTTTTCATTCTGAATTTCAGTTGGGGAAGTTTCTATTGATGGATTTTCAAGCTCACTGATTCTTTCCTTGACTGTGTCCAGTCTACTGATGAGTCCATCAAGGGTATCCTTCATTTCTGTTAAAGTGTTTTTGATTTTTAACATTTTTAACATTTGACTATTTCTTAGCGTTTCCATCTCTTTGATTATAGTACCCATCTGTTCTTGCATGTTGTCCACTTTTCCCGTTAGAATCCTTAGCATATTCATCATAGTTATTTTAAATTTACAGTCTGATAATTCCAAAATCTCTGCCATATCTGTGTCTGGTTCTGATGCTTACTTTGTCTCCTCAGACTTTTTCCCCTGTCTTGTATCACATCTTATAATTTTTTTCTTGTAAGTTAGGCATAATATAAGTAATAGGAACTGAAGTAAATAGGTCTTTAGTATGAGATTTCAGACATGATTATCTGGCTAAGAGATAAGCTGTGTTTACTCTTTGCTGTAGGTGTCAGTTTCCTCTAGTGTCCTTGTTTTTTTCTCCCTCTTTTCTTTGGATTTCCCTCCAAACTTCTTAAATAGAGTCTGTCTTACAGCTCTCTCACTTGCAATCCACTGTTACTAGACTGGGTGTCTGATGTGGTGGTAAGGTTTTGGAGTGGAGAGGTGATTAAATCTTTGTTTTTTCAGAAAAATTTTAGTCTTTTTTTTTTTTTTTTTAGTGTTTCTTTATTAATAAATAAAGAGATACTCCAGTTCATTATAGTCCAGAGGTCAAACTACTTTCCCATTTTCTTGCAAAGTAAATGTGGCATGTTTGAGATTGAAGACCATGTATATTAGCCTGACTTTCATATTCTTTATATACTTTAAAATGATTTGAGGGAAATGTACTAATTTTCCTTTTCAATAATCTTTTTCTTTATTCTTTTTCTTCAATAAACATAACTAATCTAAGAACACTTGCAGTCCTTCTACAGAAATCAATAGCTTACATTTTCCATTAGTCCCTGCACTCACCAGGGTTTTAAAGTAATGAGTTCAGAATTTATTTCAATAACATAGTCTTGATACAAATGCTGGTAGAAGAAGCCCAGTGGCTCACAGAAAACATAATAATAACCAGGTTTAACATTCACCTGTCTTTTTTCTGATTTATCATAGAATACTTATATCCAATTAATTTGATGTATATAAAATTGAATTTTTGAATTTTATTTAATTTATTTTTTATACAGCAGATTCTTATTAGTCATCCATTTTATACACATCAATGTATACATGTCAATCCCAATCTCCCAATTAATCCCACCCCCCCCGCTGCTTTCCCCCCTTGGTGTCCATACGTTTGTTCTCTACATCTGTGTCTCAGTTTCTGCCCTGCAAACCGGTTCATCTGTATGATTTTTCTAGGTTCCACATATATGTGTTAATATGCGATATTTGTTTTTCTCTTTCTGACTTACTTCACTCTGTATGACAGCCTCTAGATGCATCCACGTCTCTACAAATGACCCAATTTCATTCCTTTTTATGGCTGAGTAATATTCCATTGTATATATGTACCACATCTTCTTTATCCATTCATCTGTCAATGGGCATTTAGGTTGCTTCCATGACCTGGCTATTGTAAATAGTGCTGCAGTGAACATTGGAGTGCATGTGTCTTTTTGAATTGTGGTTTTATGCCCAGTGTGGTTATATGCCCAGTAGTGGGATTGCTGGATCATATGGTAATTCTATTACCATATGGGTAATAGACAGGGTAATTCCCCGTCAGCCCTAAAATTGCATGCTGAATTTAGCAAACACCCTATCCTTACCCATTTCCACCTTTCTTAGGAGAGAGTTGTTGTTTTACAGCGTCCATAAATTCTTTGATATGCCCCCCTTTGTTAAGGCGAGCTTAATCCCTTTCTCTTGAGTCTGGACTAGATGTAGTGACCCACTTCTAATGAGTAGAGAAAAGTGGGTGTGTCAGGGTGTGACTTCAGAGACTGGGCCATAAGCACTGCCATTTCCTGCTTGCTCTTTCACCTGCTCTTGATCACTCATGTCATGAGGGCACCCAGGAACTGGTGAGGAACTGAAGCCTTCTGCCAGGGTACAGCAAGGAACTTAGGCATCGACTAACAGCTGTGTAAGTGAGCCATCTTGGAAGTGGATTCCCCAGTGCCAACCAGGCCTTCTGATGGCTGCAGTCTTGGGTGTCATTGTGTTTGCAACCTTATGAGAGACCCTGGACCAGAACCACTAACTAAGCTGCTCCTGGATTCCTGACCCTCAGAAACTGTGTAAGATAATAAATGTTTGTGTTTTAAACTACTAACACAGCTATTTAGAGAATATCTATTACATAAGCATATTCTTTGGCACTCTTATCCTCCTATCTGTCTCTCTCTCTCTCTCTCACACACACACACATACACACACACACTCACTCATATGCTTCAACTGACTTCAAAAATATTTCTTCAAATCTAATTTCTTAAATAGTATAATTTTGTCTATCTCATCACATCTTAGTGCTATTTAAGTACCATTTAGAGTTGGCAATCTGGGAAATTGCCTAAGTAATCCATACCTTGATCTGCCTCTGTTTAGGGGTAAGAGAGCAATCTAGTACAATTTTAGCAGTGAGATTTAGGGCTTTCTTCACTGAGGTTAGAGACTGATCTTGGAAAGCGGTGGATCCAAGGACCAGAAGGAGCCCATCTGGGTCCCAGGGTTAGCCACAGTCTTTGCTTTCTTCATACTCTGATCATCTTATCCAGAGCAAACCATGTACACCGACTAAGAAGATGAAGGCCAGCATGCAGACATAGGTGAGGATGGTATCATTTCCAATGACTTTACCCTG
This sequence comes from Balaenoptera acutorostrata, assembly GCF_949987535.1. NCBI lineage: Eukaryota > Metazoa > Chordata > Mammalia > Artiodactyla > Balaenopteridae > Balaenoptera > Balaenoptera acutorostrata. The sequence continues at coordinate 117,276,932 of NC_080064.1, read as the reverse complement.
GTGACTGGTGTTGGAGGCTGGGTGGAGAGTGTTTTCTGAGGTGTCCATATACATTCATTCACTCAACATTTATTAAGCCCCCAGTATGTCTCAGACCCTCTTCTAGGTGCTGAGCACACAGTGGTAAGTCTACATGTTCCCTCACCTTGGAGAGCTTGTATTCTGATGGCTTTGAAGTTCAGGTCAGGACCAGCCACAACTGACTCCAGTAAACACACAATTACAGCAAAGACTCTTTGTACTTCTCTCTCTCCCCACTGTCTCTATTCTTTAAATGTAACTCCATGAAAGGAGAAGTCCATGAACAAATTCTAAATAAATTGTTTTTTTATAGCGAAACAGCTTCCAAAAATGATTACAAATTCCAGAGGCTGAATATCCTGTGATGTAGCCATGCATCAGAGTATTAGTCCTGAAGTCATTTTATATAAGAGAAAGAAAACTAACGAGAGAGGAAATCCAAAACCTGAGGATACAAAAGAAGTGTCATTTGTTCAGGAAAGAAATAATGTCAGAACCATGAACACTAATAAAGATTCAGATCTTTGCAATTAAGGCTGGGCCTGGAGAGTAAATATGTGCTCTCTTGGGGAAGTTCAGGTAGCTAAGGAAATTCTTGTTAGTTTCTTCTTTACAGTCCTAGGCAGAAGCTGAGGCCGCACAAAGCTGCCTCTCCACCTCACTACCTGTGGCAGGAACAGTAGGCTGGTGCATCAGTTAGGGCCCTGTTGCAGGAAGCAGAAACCATAAATAGAAAGATTTAAAAGAGGTCATTAAGTGTTTACAAAACTGTGGAGGCCTGCAGGAGAGCAGGCTCTAGGCTGGGCCTCTAGAAACTCCCAGAACAAGACTGTTGAACGAGCCTGCCAGGGGTGCTTCTGTCTCTGCAAGAGTCAGGAAGGCAAGGGATCAGGAGGCCACTCTGATAAGTGATCCAGGTTCAGGAAGCCATTGATGCTGCTGGGGCAAAGCCTCTTAGTAGCCGCGTAGCTAATGGCCAGACTCTGGAACACACAGTTTTCTTCCTGTCATGGCTGCCACAGCTGTCTCTTGAAACCCATGAAACTGGTCACTGGATACTGGAGTGCTGCTTCAGGAAAACTCAATGATGCCATAACCTTGCTTGCCACCAAATACCCACTATTCCAGCATCTTTTTTCATGTAGGTGTCCATGTAACACAGTTATGACCAATGAGATGTAATGGATTTCTGCATGGCATGGGTGGGATCAAGGGCTTCTAGGGAAACTTGATTTTCTGAAAAATAGGATAGATATTTCTGGTGCTGTCTTCCCTTCTTCCTGCCTTGAGCATGAACATGAAGGCTAGACCTGCAGAAGCCATTTTGTGACCTCTGCAGTTAGAGTCAACTTGTTTTAGAAAGAAACATTAAAAATGTACCACACTGGATGAGAACCTACTGTATAGCACAGGGAACTCTACTCAGTGCTCTGTGGTGACCTAAATGGGAAGGAAATCTGAAAAAGGGGATATATGTATACGTATAGATGATTCACTTTGCTGTACAGTAGAAACTAACACAACATTGTAAAGCAACTATACTCCAATAAAAATAAGAAAAAAATACACCACCCTTGATCTCCTATTTTGAACTTCTTAGTATGTGAGACAGGAAAAAATACCTTCATTAGTTTAAGCCATTGTCAATCCAGAAAGAGTTCAGGTATTGTCAGCTGAAAGCACTCTAAACTTACATAACATCTTTCCCCTACCTCTCCCTTGTTCCTCCTTTTCCCTCTCCCTCCCTCTTCTCTCTTCTGTCTCTGAATGCTTTCTTCTGTCTGTCCATGCTTGTGGGATGGGAGAGATGGTACCCAAGAGGCCACAATGAAGGAAGACATTTCTGCAGCATATTCTGTTTTCATCGGAAGGCATTTATCTAGTGTGGACATAGCTGAATGGGCCTTTTTTAGCTCACAGGCCTCATGTAATATATCAGCTGCAGTATATCAGTCAACCTTGACTCATACCATTGTATTTTTCCAGATGTAAGTACGGTACTGCCCCAACTGTGCCATTGTTTCTCTGGGCATTTATTAGGTTGAACCACATGAAATTGCTGATATTTGATTGTTTTAACTACAAATAGTAATAATTTCATGTGGTGCAACCTAGTATGCATAGCCTTGGAGGGTATTAGAAAACTCTGAAGCCCATTTGAAGTCAATTTATAACCCAATGAACTATTACCTTTCTCAAGTCAGTGGTTAAAAGTGATCCAGGTCTGGTTTCTCTTTCCATGTCAGCATTGGTGTTTCTTCAGGCCATCAAAAAGGTTGTCTCCCACTCCAAAAGGAAGCAACGATTAGCATTTCCAGGCCACATCTTTCTCTTCTTTTCATCCCAATTCAACCTGAAGCTAAATTTTACTATAGGCACAAATAGTCTACTACTAACTCTAAGTTCAGGGATTTACACTGAATTTACCTAAGTAAACTGTGGAAAGAGAGGAGTGGGGTAGGGTATTATCATATGTGCTTTTATCTTGGAAAAGCAGCTTATTCTGGAGCCAGGTTGACTCCTATATAGTAAGTAGATCCCTTTACGAATGCAGCAGAGGACCAAAAAAAAAAGGGCTTTGATGTTAATGATTATGGCTCTGCCCACTGGGCATTTATCATAGGACATTAAGTATATCCATTGTTCCCTAGGTCTTGACTGACCCTAGGACAACCAGAAGGGTCAAAAATTATCATGATCTCTGACTCTGATGTCTTTCTCCAGTTACGATTCTGGGCCTCTGTGCTGTCCATATCCTTCTATCTTTTTGGTGGATTTTTAATGGCACAAATGTTTTTCCTTGCTGAGATTTTTTTATTTTTTCCTTCCTTTACCATCACTGCCAGTGTATCTGACAGTTACAGAAAGTACCCAGGAAAGATGTCCAGAAGTTTCACTTCAATTAACACCATTAGGTTTGTTAAGAAACGCTATTATTATTGTGACTTATAGATGTTCCCAATGGGAATTAACATTTCTGAAAGGGGTTTCTCTCTTCTTCAGAGAGATTGTGAAAAACAAAAGGTATAGCATTACTTGGAGATTGGAGAAAGGTCAAAATTCAGAAGCCATTGTTTAGTACATTGGTTAATTACTGACTTGGAGGAGTTTGTTCCAGTGACAAAACTCCTTGGACCGGTGTCATCTTTCTCAGCTTCATATCTCCTGTGCCTAGCATCGCACCTGGCACAGGGTAGTTGTGAAATAAATAGCGGTTAATTAGGTGAATGAATGAATGAATAAGATGATATGGGATATCAAAGTTGTACGGTTAGCTCTGAGAACTTTTCCATGTTTCACAGAAGAGGACACAGCCTTTACCATTATAAAAATCCTTGTTAACACACATTTCCATAAGTTCCCAGTAAGCATATCTGTGTAGTGGGGTGGAGTAATTTACTCACACGGTAACTCTCTGGTCTTCTACATGAGCCAGGACTCAACATGTAACAGGGAGAAAATGTTCTATTTAGTTTAAAACTTAGTCTGACCTGATAATATAAGTCATGCCTTTGGCTGATAACCTTCTGGAATAATTGGACACTGTCTCCTGTTTTCATCCTTTTCCTTGCATTTTCCAGAGATAGTGACCAGGTGTATAAAAGGGAATTTTAATGAGGGGTCCTTGGTTCCTCTTGATGTCATTCTTCCTCCCACATGAGTCCAGCAGAAAGGGGTATTGACTTTTAGCCCACCTGCCTCCTGGACTTCTCTCAGGGTCTGTGGTGACAAAGGCTCTCTCTTTGACCAGGCTTTAGTCAGGCTTCTCGAAGCCCTCTTCTTAACTAGGCTTTGATGTTGGGCTTCTGTGTCTGTCCTTGTAAGGCCCACATCACCCAGTTTTAGCAAGAATCCTGCCAAGTCAATTGAGAAACAATCTCCCACACTTTATATCTGATCACCCTTGATATCTAATCCAGTTCCTCATCCCCCACCCTTGATATCTGTTCACCCTGGTCTGCCGTCAGCAAGAATTTTGTCAAGTCAGTTGAACCAGAATCTCCTTTACCCCATGCTTCCTCTTTGGAACATCCTGGCCCCCACCCTGCTCCTGGGTTATAAATGCCCACTTGTCCATGCTGTATTTGCAACTGAGCCCAGTTCTATGCTGAGGTCTCTTCCCCCTAGTGCAATATTTCTGAGCAAGACCTATTTTTACTGCTTTACCTACTATCTGGCTCTGGCTTTTCTTTGGCAGTAGTGGTGCCATGACTTGGATCAGATCAGATGCATCATTGGACCCCTGGACTTCTCACCTAAGCCATGACACCCAGCACCTTTGAAGACTCTGTCTTCATTCCTGTCTGATTGTTCAGGGTTCAGCTCTTGAACCAGTGCCCCAGATGACAGTCCATTGACAAATTTTGGTTCATAAGATTCTCAGTATACTCTAGAAGCTGGGTTAGAGGCCCAGGCTTCTTTCTTTGCAGGGTACCTACTGGGCTGTAAGTCTTTCTTCCTGATTCTTTGTTTCGAGTAGAGATTCTTTCAATCCCTGACTCCTGGCCTTTGTTCTTTGTTTCAAAATGGAAATTCACTTTCTGATTTCCTGGGCTAGAAAATTTCTTCCTAGCTCTTTTTGTCAAGTGAGGATCCACTCCTTGACTCTTAGGTTGGAAATTTTTTTTTCCTGGATCTTTTGAAGCCTCTGTTTTCTCTGTTTGATTCTGCTTCTCCCATGGGAGCTTCTCAGTCAACTGAAAGCCCCTTCTTGAATCCCATATGACTATATGTTCTGCTAACTCCTGCTTCCTTTCTTGTTGGCATGATTTTACTAAGGTTGATATGGAACTTCAGGGCCTCTTTGGGAAACTGAAGATCTCCTCAAACTGGTTCCCCCGAGACCTCTCCCTTCCCATTGCTTCCACTTACCCTTTCTCCTTCATCACCTTCAATATTTCCTTCAGCTCCTTTGAATCCTTTGTGCCCCCCTTCAAGCCCCTCCCTCCCGCATCCTCTGTTCACCCTGCCGGGCCCTCTTCCTTCTCACTTCAGCCCCTCAGGCACTTGAACTTGATGCTCCCTGCCCCGACTCAGGCTCTCAAGGGACTTGGGGATGCCCAAAAGCAATCGCATGAGGTTGAAAAGAAAAATGAAGAAGGCCAATTGGAAACAGACTGGCTATTTTATCCACTCAGACTTTGGAGACATCTAGACAGCTGCTTCATGTCGTCTCAGCCTCTCACCTAAAATGTAGTCCTGTGTCCATACGACAGGGCAAAAGATCTTAAAAATCTCCACAAATACTGGTAAAAGGATTTAACCCTCGTATTGAGTGGTTAACCTTGACTTGTTCTATCTGTCAGAAACACAGTTTAGATAAATAGAGAGTGTAAATACACCAGTGAGTTTTTGTATTACTGTGCATACCTGGCTCATGGCTAAAATTTTAGATGGAAAGGTATGAGATCTTTTTGCACCTGTATGTTTATGTATGTGTGTAAATATGTTACACATCTGTGATATTTTCCTACCTCTGTGTGGTATTACCAAATTTATAAAGTCCTGTAAAGGAGCTCTGTTTAAATCAGCTTAGAGGTAAATGAGTGTTTATGTAAATTAAATATTACCAACACTTCCAGAGATATAAGAACTAACCCAAATGCTTTTAAAGTTTCTGTGATTTGAGCAAATCTTTGAAGACTATTTTAATGCTGTTGACTGAATAAAAACAGCTATGCCTTCTGATTATCAGCACTGACTACAGTATGAGCATACATTTTTATTCTACTTGGGTTTACTGGTCAAATAGGGTAATATGATATCTACTAGATGTTTAAGATTATAAAAATTATAAATTCAATCTGAAAACAAATGTACAAGTAAAGATGGAATAAAAATGAATTGCTTGATATCCATTGCTTTATATAAATCAAGCACAGCAGTAAAACAAACAAAAAACTCCCAAGCATTTAACTTATTTTTTCAGGTTTTTTTGTTGTTGTTGTTGTTTGTTTTTTCCCTGACACTTGCCTAACATGCGTGTGCTGTAAAAAGTGTTAACAGGGAAATAACTGGAGATGATGGCCAGCTTTGTGTAATGGTTTAATATGTCTGCCTAAAAATAGTTTCCAAAATCTTTTTTGGTAACTTACAACCTTAGAGTTATGCTAAGTTAAATAACAGATATTCATTAAACATCTCAATCATTTCTAAGTAACATAAACTGCTGAAACATTCATTACTGAACTTACATTTAAGTTTATATGCTTTTGGCTTTTACATTTTTTTTGGTATAGAGAAGCTAAATATATTTGAGTCTGTCAACACGTTCTTTTTACCATATTAAAAAATATGAGGAAGCATGGACGTATAAAACTGTGAGATGGTATATTAAAAAAATTTGCTAGTCTATCACAGAATGCTGGTATGTGACAGGCAGTTCACAGCTGTCTACTTCCTAGAATTTTTTCTGTAAAAGAAGGGTTACTAATGGTTAAAATATTATAATCAGCGTATGAAAATAAAACTACCAAAAATAATAAGGGGAACAACTTTTTAGGCAAAGTATACAAAAAAGTAGGATGTGTTTTTCATAAGGAAACTTTTGCAAGGTATGAAGCATGTGTATTCATTAAGGGAAAAATAGAATAATTTTGTCCTGAACTGAAGTGACTTGTTGTCCCAGAGTGAGAAGGAAGATAATAAAGGAAAAAAAACCTGAATGAATATAGAAAGTTGTAGGAGGTTTAGAGGAAAAGTAATTTCATGTGTGGTTAAGCTGGCTGAGATTGAATGGATTTATTTATAAGGTTTTTAAAAAATGAGCTCAAAAATATAAGGATGCAAAACTAGAATCTGTTTTTCTTTCTATTAATATAACAGAGTTTTCTTGGTTTGTTGGTCTGTTCTTAATAGATCCTAAAAGATTTTTCTTTACTTTTTAAGTCATCCACCTAGGAAACAAAGATTCTCTGTCTTATCAGCATAATTTCCTGTGCCTTATGGTAACCTTATTCTTGATTATTTAAGAGAACCAAGTCTTATCACTTTTAAAAGAGCTAAGGTTTTTTTTTGTTTGTTTGTTTGTTTTACAGTTTTGACAATTTTGCCTTCCCCAAATCAAATCCTAAATGAAATCTTCTTGACTCCAAACTGACTTTGAGATTTCCTAGAGGGCCCCTGGAAAGTCTCAGAGGATTTGTTCTCTCACTTTGTAAAAAGAGAGATGTTAAACTAATTTGGTTTATTTGATAGGTTGGATTATATGGAAAGGCATTGTCAAATAAGAGATGTTAACTTAGGTTATATATGTATGGGTAAATATAAATGTAAGTATTTCAGAAATTGTATTAATTTCCTAGAAATTGGTCAGTACTCTCTGTCCATGAAATGTCCAATGTAATGTTATCAGTCATAATTCTAATAATTATTTTAAAATGTTGAGTGTCATAGAAACAACCAAATATTCTTATTAAATTAACTCTTATCATATCTTACCCATGCTGTTTTAAGTCTTGCATCACCCACAGATAGTTTCTGTTTTGCTCTGGTTCTTCCCTGGAAGCATTTGCAATTATGTACAGGCCAGAATGCTTTGTCTTCTCAGAGTCCCTTGGAAAAGACTATGACAGGAACCTGGGCTACAGGATTCTGATGGCTTTGCTTATGTAACTTTGAAACCATACCACTGGACTGAGTCAGGATTTCTAGAACTCTAATAGAGAAACTGACAGGTTCATAAAGCTGTTCACCCAAGATCAAGCAGAACAAGAATTAATTGCATGGGACTGAATGTATTGATAAAGAATGATTGTGGTTTTGGTTTGGGACATTGCTAGATTTTTAATGTTCTATATTCTGGATATAAGGAACCCCTTTCTCTTAGATTATCTATACTTGTAACAATTAGGAGATGATACTTTTGTAAACAAAAATGAAACATTTATCTTTTCTCCCTCCCTGATTCCTTCAGAATTTGCATTAATTTAATGTTTGCAGAAAGTTATCCTCATTCTATTTCATTAAATAGAATAGGCAGGGTCATGTCTGGTTTTTATTTGAATACTATATTCAAAATATAAAGTCATGAGGAGATACATCATAAACAGAAAATATATGGTTAAGTCAGGAGATAGCAAAGGGAAGCTAAACATTCCCCATATCAATAAAACACCTGCCTACCTGGTTCACTTACCGTTTCCCTCCTACTTGGTGGGGAGGCTCATGGGACCTGACTTGTAAGAAACCCATTGTGGCAACTCTTCCTCAGTTTTTAGGAATTCTTTATAGAGAGGCAACTCTCTAGCGTGATCATCTGTTTCTGGAATCTTCTGTGTTCATTACATTGTGCTGTGCCTATGTGCCTTTCATCTGCTCCTGTTAAGTTGTCACTGGTTGTTTTCAACTTTTTTGGGGGGGGGGGTTTGATTAAACTGTTGGGTTCTTCCTAAATTCTTGCTTTCTGATCTTCATTGACTCCATTCTCTGCAACCATGGCCAGTGCCCCTGTGACATGCTTAACTGGGACTCCCTCCTAAATCTAGCATCTCTTGCTCTTTTCTGTTTGGGAAAGGAATTGAGAGAGTTGAAACCCATACTCCCTAAGCACCAACTAAGAGCAGGACAGTGTGCCATGTATTTTACATAAAAACAACAACAGTAATATAAACAATGTATATAGTATACTAATATTGTTAATTATAATATCATTTATTACATGCCAGTCAGTAGGCTGAACATTTTATATGGTGGACCTTCAGACAGGTAGTCAAATCCTGCAGCAACCCTATTCCCTGCCAAAATTTGACTTCTACCGTAAATGCCTGGGAACCTTAGAGGGTTTTAAGCAAAGGTGACATGAGTATTATTCAACATGTAGTATTTTCTTGATGACTTTGGGACACTTATGTCACTGATTATTTTACAGTGCTCCAGGGGCTACTGGAGGTGAAGATTTGCCTTGAGTTATGTGGCGCCAGACAGCCCTGCTCCCCTAGTTTCCAGATGTGCATTTTATTAGATCAGGTCTGAGGATGTGCCAGAAGGGAGGAGGAGCCATAGCTCTTAGTGAGTAGAGCAACCCCAGACCTGCTCTACCTTTCTCTTCTATTAACTGTGACCCAGAAATCCAATTTAGCAGGCCCTCCATCAAATTCCATAGAAATAAACAGTTGTGAGTAGAATGAGAGTAAACTCCGCTGAGGGAGAAGTCTAAAAACTTCTACTAATCAAGTGTTAAACACTTTACTTTTTTTCCCCTTACAACAAATTTTGTTTGTATTCTATCCTTGTTGTTCCTTATTTTCTGAATAATAGCACAACTCAAAAACATGAGCCTTAAATGGGAGGTGTTTTGGGCCATGAAAAATATTGAACAAATGCTAGGAGTCATTGTACTTTTCTTGTAAATTAGGCAGCTCAATAGATGGGAAATTCAAAGAAAACAGCAATAGCATAACGCATAAGTATAATTGTCTTCCGAGGTAGTCTTTCCTGTGGGTAATTTTTCTTCCCACTATCTTTGTACTGTTGGAGCAGAACTTCAACTTGACTCTGGAGCTTGTGAGCACATGATCCTGCATCCTACAGTTCAGTGCCCACCTGTCTGGGCAGATACAGGTCTAATGTAGATACCTTCATACACAAACAAGCCTTTTCTGGAGATGGACAGATATAAATCCCCAATCCCTCTCACAGAGGACTGGCTCTGATCAACCCACCTCTACAGGAATGCTGCTTCTGCCCCAGGACAATGTGGGGTGAGCCCTCGCAGAGTAATCCTGTCTCAGTCCCTTTATCACTTCAGGCGACCTGTTGACTCAGAGTTCGGCAACACCAGAGGAGGACTCCCTACTGGCACAGATGTGCACCAGGGCAAGGAACCCTTTATAGACCTTGGAGAAAATCTTGTCACCCCCAATGATAACATGGTACTCTCCAATACTAGGTTTAAAAATGATCATCTCATTATTCTTGGTCTGCAGCTGTAGAAGAGTCTAGAGGCATGGAGAGAGGTCAGGGCAAGCACAAAGGCACACAGTGAAGTTCTCCAGAGGTTTTTCCAGCTGTGTGATCAAGCTCACATGAGTGTTACTAGGCCATTTAGGAAAAATAAACACCTTCCTATTCATGTCTGTGAGAGAAAGAAGTGAATACAACAATCTTCAATTAAAATGTCAACAGGAGAAATCATGAATTCAGTCTTGTATTCAGCAACCTCTAGTCTTTTCTTCCCATGGTCCCTCCCACCTTCCCTACTGCACAGACTCATATACACCGAACTTCCAACCTGTCTGAGCAAAGGCTTCTGGGAGATTGGTGAGAACAGAGACCCATAGCAGTGGCTACATATCCTTGGCCTGGGGCTGTTAGAGAAGCAGTGGTGACCAGAATAAATGTAGCACACACCATAGTGGTTGGTTATCTACGGAGCTTCTGACTCACCCACGCAGAGATTCTCATTCTTAGACCTCAGGCTATTCAGGGTTTATCTGCACCTCTGGGTGAGGATGGGGGATGGAGATCACAAATAATGTGTGAGTGATTTTCCAGGCCTGCCCCCTGGTGCCGACAGTCAGAGCTACTGGTGGGGAAGAAAGGGCTGGAAAATCAGTGGGAGTTACTTATTAAATACAAGAAACTGCCAGAGCTCCACCCCACTGTGACCCAGATTCTGGTGCTGGGAAGAGAGTGGTGTGGAGCTGCGGTGTTACAGATGAGATGAGGGGCCATGCCGGCCACATCAGGAGGGCTTGACTCCACCCTCCAGGGGCCCCTCTGCTGATGGCTATGTGCTCTGCTGGGAGCTCCTGAGCCACGTGGGTGGGAGGGGGTGTCTCCCTGAGCTTGGGCCTCTCATGGGCTGTGGGTGCAGGGCCTTTTCTTCTTTTTGTTGTTCTGTGAAGTAGTCTGTTTGTGGGACATTCTGGAATTCTGGTTTCTGCTGTAGACACTGAATCCACTCTTCCCCTACTAAAGCAATATCATATGCCAGCACTTTGCTACAGAGATTCAGAGCAATGGAGGACACTGCCTCTGGTTTCTGAAGAATTGTCCTGACTCATCTTTCATCTGTCCCTCTTCCTTTCCCCTTTCTCATGACCCTTTCCCTCCCAGACCCTCATTCACTATCCTCAGAGATGTCAGAATCTGATAGTTTTGTTTTCTTCTGCCTCCAGCCTCTCAAAGTGAGGTTCAATGTCTATCTGTGGCAGTACTGCCTTCACATCCATTCAGGTGTGCACTCACTACACACAATTTTTGTGAACATCTCTTGTGTGCCATGCAGTACTTAGGTTTTGCAGATAAGAGAGTGACTTTTTTGATGGGCTACATCCAGTGACCTCCATCTCTTTTGTAGTTAAACCATCATGTATTGGAGTTACAATAACTTAACCTTGCTCTCCTCTCCATATTTCAAACTGAAATTCCTTAAACACAGACATTATTCCATCTATTCCACTTTTAATCCCATTAAACTGCTCTACATCTTATTTTGGTTGTTCTCCTCCTGCCCACTCCCCTTTTGTTTTGGTCAGTACTTCATCCCCTTTACTTCATCTTGCTCCCAACCTCTGGGACTGATTGCCCTGATTTAGTAACCACCATCCAGAAGCCTTTTTTTCCTTCTGTTCGAATCCTCTGAGCTGGCCAGACCCTAATTGCCACTTCCTGGAAGCTGTTCTCCACATTGTCATTCCTCTGACAACCTTGGTGAGGTTTAGAGTTGGAGTTGGGCTTAGGTTACCTTTTGCATCTTGAATGAAATGCAGGCTCATTATCCTGGGGTCTAGAACCATTCACAGTTCTTTCCCTATCTACTGGTCTTGTCTTACTTCTTCCACAAATCCCACTGTGCACTCAACCTCTTCTACTTGTGGATACATGCCCTGAGTCTCTCCTTTAAATCCTTTGTTTCATTCTCTTCTCTGTAACCGAAGTAGCTTTCAGGCATATCTGTTTCTTAAAACCCCAGGTCTTAAAAGTCTACCTTATGTGCCATTTTCTTCTTGAAGTCTCTCCTGATCTGATAAGACAGGATGTTTCCATCTTCTGAATGTCATAGTGATGAAGGGCAAAGATTTTGGACAAATTTGGATTCCAAATCCAGCTCACTTATTTTCTAAATTTGGAAACTTAAGCAGGCATTCAAACTTTTGAACCTGTAGCTCCTCATGTGAGGACAGTAATATAACTGCCCTCCTTTGTGGGGTTTTAGTGGGTAGTAAATGCACATAGTGCTTTTTATAGAGTAAGTTCTTGAAAAATCATTATTATGACATTTTCTGGTATTACAATGTTGTCTCACAGTTATTTGTATATTAATCTGAACATCCTTACAAAACCTTACAAAAGATTCTATTTTATCCTTCTTGTCTCTGGATCCCACCCATCATCTAGCACTTTTCCTCGTGTATGTTAGGGACTCATTAGATATTTCTTGAACTAAACAAGCAGTAATGCAAATTTGTAGAATTAAAAAAAAATAGTGAAGAGACAATTAAGAGAAAAGAAGGGAAAATACTGAGTCAAGCACCTTGCTATGATTATTCCCATGGATTAAAGATTCTTATCAGAGTTCAGAGAATATAGCAGATGCCTGATACTTACAATTTCTCATTGTAGATCAACAAATTACCAGTGTAGTTTGTGAAGAACACCCCAAACAAATAAGGTTCTTCCTTTTCCTCTCTTTAACTCTTTCCTTACTGAAAGATTTAGAGTTAAATCCATTATATGGGACCCAGCAAAGAAGACACTCACACTCAGAGGAGGGAATAAGTGGGGAACAGTGGTGACCAAGTGCAAATGTAGAGGGCCGAGGAGTGACCATTTGTATTGCAGGGAGCAGGAGCCAGTCCAGGGACTGGGAGCTGGAGTAGGGTGAGGAGAACATCTGTGCAGGTGAGGGACAGTGGTAGGAAGGGACGTTGGCTACACACAAGGGAAGTGATGAAATAAGAAAGTATATTAAGGATAATGGGCATCTGATTTCTTACTGTTGGAAAAGAATTGCCAATGCGAAAATGTGGAAAACCTGAATATATCCTGTAGTGTTAGATGGAAATTAGAGGTATTGCTGTGAGCTCATGGTTTTCAGTGTGAGTGTGTGTGTGTGTGTGCACACGTGTGTGCGCCCAAAGCTGTTTCCAATGTAAGTGCCTGGAAGCAGATCCGGACCTTGCCATCTACATACTGTATATCAGTAAAAAGAACCAGGGATGCTTGAGGAAATTGCTAATTCCGTGTCTGAGGCAGGGAAGGTACAAGAGAGAGCCTAGACTATTTTTTATTTATTTTTGCCAGAAAGGAAGGAAATCATCAAAGAATAATGTCGACCTGTCCAAAGGACACCAAAGCCAGCTTGAAGGGGATCCCACTGGAAATAATTTAATAATCAATATAAACTGAAAGTAATTATAACCCATTGAATAAAACAGTAAACAATGAAACTAAAATGATATAGATGAATAACTGTTTGATAAAAAACAGGATATTTAGATAGTTTCAAACTACCTCCCTGAAAAATATTAATTTAAAAGAGAAAGAGTAACGTCAACGTAGAGAATCTTGACTTCTACCACCTTAAGCAATCCAACTGTACATCATTAGAAGTGGGATAATTCAGAACCATGTGCCTCTTGATAGTGTGCAGTGAAAGAACACAGCATCACTTCTGTCCTGCCAAAGATCCGTAACCTGAGTCTAATCATGAGAAGACATTAGACAAATTAAACTTTAGGGACTTTTGTTTTTCTCTCTCTCTTTTTTTAACATCTTTATTGGAGTATAATTGCTTTACAATGGTGTGTTAGTTTCTGCTTTATAACAAAGTGAATCAGCTATACATATACATATATCCCCATATCTCCTCCCTCTTGCGTCTCCCTCCCACCCTCCCTATCCCACACCTCTAGATGAGTCACAGATCACTGAGCTGATCTCCCTGTTTTATGTGGCTGCTAACTTTAGTGACTTTTAACAAAATACCTGACCCGTAATCTTTGGAAATATCCAGGATATGAAAGACAAGGAATGACTGAGAAACTTTTCTAGATTAAAGAAGGTTAATAAAGCATGCCAATAAATGCAAAGCTTGAATCTGAGCTGGATGTATGGTTGGGATACCTGGCAAAGCACTGAATGGGATCTGAGGATTGGATGATGGTGATGAGTCAATGTTACTTTCCTGATTGGGATGATTGCTTTGTGGTATGTAGGTGAATGTCTTTGTTTGTAGGGAATACTACAGTATTTGAAGGTGATGAGCCCTGTGTCAACAACTTACTCTACAGGTTCAAGAAAAAAGTTCTTTATATTGCACCTTCAAGTTTTCTGTAAATTTCAGGGAAAAAAAGGGATTTAGAGAGAAAAAGTGGTATTCAGTCCTGCCTGGGAAGCAGACAAGCCGCAGTAAAAAGGAAAGTAAGAGAAATTATTTGGGACGTGGAAAAAATGGGGATGAACATTTGCAGATTTTTCTAGATGGACATGCGTATTGGGTGATCAGTCACTCGAAGAGACTAGTTTCTTTGGGAAGTAATGTTCTTGATCAGGCGGAAGGAGGAGAGGTAAGGTGGGGGGCGTGTCTAATCCTCCTCTTGCTCTTCCTTTTCTAGAATAAGTTATCCTTTCTCAGGACCCTGGATGAAAACATTACTGGGTCAGGAAGAATCAAAGAAGGAATAGGGTATTCTCCATTTCAGAAGGGGAAGCATTGGAATTGTGATGTGCAAAACTGAATTCTGGGTCTTAATTTCTGTTTCCTGCCGGTAGGTATTGAGGTGAGAGATAGTGGTTCTTGACTCAGTGTTTTTGTAGTTTTATTGTGCCGTGTAATAGAATTTCCTTTTTCTTAGGAAACTCTCACATAAGTATTTAAGAGTGTAGGGGCATGGTGTGTCCAACTTACTCTCAACTTAATTTGGTTAGAAATGATGAGGGAAATGGGGCAAAATATAAACACTTGGTGAATCCAGGAAAAGGGTATGTAGGAGTTCCTTATATTATACTTGCAACTTTTCTATAAGTTTGAAATCTTGTTAAAATAAAAATGTCAAAAAAGTGTGGGGGAAAGGGAATCAGTAATGGCATTGCCTCTGTCAGAGCTGAGAGAAACCTAGGCTAGGAGAAAGCAGAGATGTTGGAGACAACTAAAGAATTTATGAATGTGCTTCAGATAACTTGTAAAGTCAAGGGTTATGCAAGATATCAAGGTCACTATAAACTTAGGGAAAGACTGAAACAAGAGGTTACTGGATTTGAAGCATAAGGTAGAATAGGATTTGGGGCTACTCAAGAATTCCTTATTCTGACTTCCACTGAAATGCTCTGGAGGTTTAAGGACATTTAACTGGATAGAAACAGACACCATAGTTGAGATGACTGGTTGAATCTGATCCTGGTGTGTGTGTGTGTGTGTATGTGTGTATTAAATCAGAGTGCATAATTCTAGGCTGATGAAATGGCCTTCTACCATAAGGTGTAAAGAGAAAGTAAAAGTACATTAAAACCTTTACACCATTCTATAACTTCCATGAAGGAAAGAGAGGAATAAGCATAGATCAAATGGAAACATTAAAACATAATTTGCTACAGTCTCTGAAGAATCTTAAAGGATTCTCAGGGGAAAGGGACTTGGATCAGTCAACAGGAGTGGACATGGGGCAAAGATAGGGAACTCTAGATGCCAGGAACATGTCATACCTGTTGGAAAGTCTCCCAGAAGGGATCTAACTACTAATACTCAGGCTAAGAAAATCTATCTTGCTAAAATGGAATTTATTAACAAACGTGTGTCCTTGGGGAATACTAGATTTATTTACATAAGTGCCCTCTCTTGGAAACACTATAGAGGCTAATCCTCTGTCTTCTAAAGTCCAGGATAGGGATAGAGAAGCCATCTGAGAAGATGGTTTCAGGATCACAAAGCACCAACCACTTGGAAAAATAAAGAAGTCCCATTTTTAGTAAGATCCCCTGACACCTGTCTGGAATCTGACTATACTGGTTCCCTTGAGACACTCAGGAAGTTTTGAGGAAAAGAGACCCAGGAGATCAGGGCTAGTCAACATGGCTTTTCCTTGGAGATTCCTCTCAAACCTGGGCCCCCTACATTGGGAGCGTGGGGACTTAGCAACTGGACACCAGGGAAGTCCCGGTTTTTTTGTTTTTGTAGATGCTTTCAGATTAGTTTTGCAAGGTGCCGGGGATACCTGTATGTCTTTCTAACTTAAGCAAACTCTAGTCCCTTGTGCTCCTGCAGATCTTTTGGGCCAGGATCTGGAGTTCTGGGGTGAGAAACTACAAAGTTATGCCAATTGGGCTCATGTCTTGGGAAAAAAAAAAAAAAAAGAACACAGCCTAGCAGATTCTTTCCCATCCTATGATCAAGTGTTTTTCTTTCTCTGGCTTCTTCAAATACCTATAATATTCAAAATTTTTAAACAGTCCCTGGCATCTTGCAATTTGTGTTTCAAGGTCTCTGGAGAAGAGGCAATAGAGTTTTGTTTGTTCGTTTTCTGCAGGAGTAATTCTCCTGTAATATCGTTTTTCAGGAGATTGGCCCAAGTTGCATATTTTAAATTCTTTCCCTTTCCTTAACAGATTCACTCAGATTTAAATAACATACATGTATGCACCCAGCATAGGAGCACTTCAATACATAAGGCAAATGCTAAGAGCCATAAAAGGGGAAATCAACAGTAGCACAATAATTGTAGGGGACTTTAACACCCCACTTTCATCAATGGACAGATCATCCAAAATGAAAATAAATAAGGAAACACAAGCTTCAAATGACACATTAAAAAAGATGGACTTAACTGATATTTATAGGACATTCCATCCAAAAACAACAGAATACACTTTCTTCTCAAGTGCTCATGGAACATACTCCAGGATAGATCATATCTTGGGTCACAAATCAAGTCTTGGTAAATTTAAGAAAATTGAAATCGTATCAAATATCTTTTCCTACCACAACACTATGAGACTAGATATCAATTATAGGGGAAAAAAAACTAAAAAAATACCAACACATGGAGACTAAACAATATGCTACCAAATAACCAAGAGATCACTGAAGAAATCAAAGAAGAAATAAAAAAATACGTAGAAACAAATGACAATGAAAACGCGACAACCTAAAACCTATGGGATGCAGCAAAAGCAGTTCTAAGAGGGAAGTTTATAGCAGTACAGTCCTACCTCAAGAAACAAGAAAAATCTCAAACCTAACCTTACACCTAAAGCAATTAGAGAAAGAAGAACAAAAACACCCTAAAGTTAGCAGAAGGAAAGAAATCATAAAGATCAGATCAGAAATAAATGAAAAAGAAATGAAGGAAACAATAGCAAAGATCAGCAAAACTAAAAGCTGGTTCTTTGAGAAGATAAACAAAATTGATAAACCATTAGCCAGACTCATCAAGAAAAAAAGGGAGAAGACTCAAGTCAATAGCATTAGAAATGAAAAAGGAGAAATAACAACTGACACTGCAGAAATAAAAAGGATCATGAGAGATTACTACAAGCAACTGTATGCCAACAAAATGGGGAGGGGGAGAAGATGGCAGAAGAGTAAGACACGGAGATCACCTTCCTTCCCACAGATACAGTAGAAATACATCTACATGTAGAACAACTCCTACAGAACACCTACTGAACGCTGGCAGAAAACGTCAGACCTCCCAAAAGGCAAGAAACTCCCCACGTACTTGGGTAGGGCAAAAGAAAAAAGAAATAACAGAGACAAAAGAATAGGGATGGGACCTGCACCAGTGGGAGGGAGCCGTGAAGGAGGAAAGGTTTCCATGCACTAGGAAGCCCCTTCGTGGGTGGAGACTGCGGGTGGCGGAGGGGGGAGCTTTGGAGCCATGGAGGAGAGCGCAGCCACGGGTGCAGAGGGCAAACCAGAGAGACTCCCGCACAGAGGCTCAGCGCCAATCAGCACTCACCAGCCCGAAGGCTTGTCTGCTCACCCGCCGGGGAGGGCGGGGATGTGAGCTGAGGCTCGGGCTTCGGTCGGATCGCAGGGAGAGGACTGGGGTTGGCGGCGTGAACACAGCTTGAAGGGGTTAGCGCACCACAGCTGGCTGGGAGGGAGACCAGGAAAAAGTCTGCAGCTGCCGGAGAGGCAAGAGACTTTTTCTTGCCCTTTGTTTCACGGCGTGCAAGGAGAGGGGATTCAGAGCGCCGCCTAAACGAACTCCAGAGACGGGCGAGACGGACGCGAGCAGCGGCAATCAGCGCGGGCCACAGAGACAGGCGTGAGATGCTAAGGCTGCTGCTGCCACCACCAAAAAGCCTGTGTGCGAGCACAGGTCACTCTCCACACTGCCCCTCCCAGGAGCCTGTGCAGCCCGCCACCGCCAGGGTCCCGTGATCCAGGGACAACTTCCCCGGGAGAACGCACGGCGCGCCTCGGGTTGGTGCAACGTCACGCCGGACTCTGCTGCTGCAGGCTCGCCCTGCCTCCTCCGTACCCCTCCCTCCCCCGGCCTGAGTGAGCCAGAGCTCCCGAAGCAGCTGCTCCTTTAACCCCATCCTGTCTGGGCAGGGAACAGACGCCCTCAGGCGACCTACATGCAGAGGCGGGTCCAAATCCAAAGCTGAGCCCCGGGAGCTGTGCGAATAAAGAAGACAAAGGGAAATCTCTCCCAGCAGCCTCAGAAGCAGCGGATTAAAACTCCACAAACAACTTGATGTGCCTGCATCTGCTGAATACCTGAATAGACAACGAATCATCCCAAATTCAGGAAGTGGACATTGGGAGCAGGATACATTAATTTTTCCCCTTTTCCTTTTTTTGTGAGTGTATATGTATATGCTTCTGGGTGAGATTTTGTCTGTATAGCTTTGCTTTATAATAGCTTTATTTTACTTCACTATATTCTATCCTCTTTCTTTCTTTCTATCTATTTTTTCTCCCTTTTACTCTGAGCCGTGTGGATGAAAGGCTCTTGGTGCTCCAGCCAGGCATCAGGGCCGTGCCTCTGAGGTGGGAGAGCCAACTTCAGGACACTGGTCCACAAGAGACCTCCCAGCTCCACGTAATACCAAACGGCAAAAATCTCTCAGAGATCTCCATCTCAACATCAAGACCCAGCTTCACTCAACGACCAGGAAGCTACAGCTCTGGACACCCTATGCCAAACAACTAGCAAGACAGGAACACAGCCCCATCCATTAGCAGACAGGATGCCTAAAATCATAATAAGGCCACAGACACCCCAAAATACACCACCAGACGTGGACGTGCCCACCAGAAAGACAAGATCCAGCCTCATCCACCAGAACTCAGGCACTAGCTCCCTCCACCAGGAAGCCTACACAACCCACTGAACCAACCTTAGCCAGTGGGGACAGACACCAAAAACAACGGGAACTACGAACCTGCAGCCTGTAAAAAGGAGACCCCAAGCACAGTAAGATAAGCAAAATGAGAAGACAGAAAAAACATACAGCAGATGAAGGAGCAGGGTCAAAACACTCCAGACCTAACAAATGAAGAGGAAATAGGTAGTCTACCTGAAAAAGAATTCAGAATAATGATAGTAAGGATGATCCAAAATCGTGGAAATAGAATAGACAAAATGCAAGAAACATTTAACAAGGACATAGAAGAACTAAAGAGGAACCAAGCAACGATGAAAAACACAGTAAATGAAATTAAAAATACTCTAGATGGGATCAATAGCAGAATAACTGAGGCAGAAGAACGGATAAGTGACCTGGAAGATAAAATGGTGGAAATAACTACTGCAGAGCAGGATAAAGAAAAAAGAATGAAAAGAACTGAGGACAGTCTCAGAGACCTCCGGGACAACATTAAACGCAGCAACATTCGAATTATAGGGGTCCCAGAAGAAGAAGAGAAAAATAAAGGGACTGAGAAAATATTTGAAGAGATTATAGTTGAAAACTTCCCTAATATGGGAAATGAAATAGTTAATCAAGTCCTGGAAGCACAGAGAGTCCCATACAGGATAAATCCAAGGAGAAACACGCCAAGACATATTAATCAAAGTGTCAAAAATTAAATATAAAGAAAACATATTACAAACAGCAAGGGAAAAACAACAAATAACACACAAGGGAATCCCCATAAGGTTAACATCTGATCTTTCAGCAGAAACTCTGCAAGCCAGAAGGGAGTGGCAGGATATACTTAAAGTGAGGAAGGAGAAAAACCTAGAGCCAAGATTACTCTACCCAGCAAGGATCTCATTCAGATGTGATGGAGAAATTAAAACCTTTACAGACAAGCAAAAGCTGAGAGAGTTCAGCACCACCAAACCAGCTTTACAACAAATGCTAAAGGAATTTCTCTAGGCAAGAAACACAAGAGAAGGAAAACACCTACAATAACAAACCCAAAATGTTTAAGAAAATGGGAATAGGAACATACATATCGATAATTACCTTGAATGTAAATGGATTAAATGCTCCCACCAAAAGACACAGACTGGCTGAATGGATACAAAAACAAGACCCATATATATGCTGTCTACAAGAGACCCACTTGAGACCTAGAGACACATACAGACTGAAAGTGAGGGGATGGAAAAAGATATTCCATGCAAATGGAAATCAAAAGAAAGCTGGAGTAGCAATTCTCATATCAGACAAAATAGACTTTAAAATAAAGACTATTACAAGAGACAAAGAAGGACACTATATAATGATCAAGAGATCGATCCAAGAGGAAGGTATAACAATTGTATATATGTATGCACCCAACATAGGAGCACCTCAATACATAAGGCAAATACTAACAGCCATAAAAGGGGAAATCGACAGCAACACAATCATAGTAGGGGACTTTAACACGCCACTTTCACCAATGGACAGATCATCCAAAATGAAAATAAATAAGGAAACACAAGCTTTAAATGATACATTAAACAAGATGGACTTAATTGATATTTATAGGACATTCCACCCAAAAACAACAGAATACACATTTTTCTCAAGTGCTCATGGAACATTCTCCAGGATAGATCATATCTTGGGTCACAAATCAAGCTTTGGTAAATTTAAGAAAATTGAAATCATATCAAGTATCTTTTCCGACCACAACACTATGAGACTAGATATCAATTACAGGAAAAGTTCTGTAAAAAATACAAACACATGGAGGCTACACAATACACTACTTAATAACGAAGTGATCACTGAAGAAATCAAAGGGGAAATCAAAAAATACCTAGAAACAAATGACAATGGAGATACGATGACCCAAAACCTATGGGACGCAGCAAAAGCAGTGCTAAGAGGGAAGTTTATAGCAATACAAGCCTACCTCAAGAAACAGAAAAAAACTTGAATAAACAACCTAACCTTGCACCTAAAGCAATTAGAGAAAGAAGAACAAAAAACCCCCCAAAGTTAGCAGAAGGAAAGAAATCATAAAAATCAGGGCAGAAATAAATGAAAAAGAAATGAAGGAAAAAACAGCAAAAATCAATGAAACTAAAAGCTGGTTCTTTGAGAAGATAAACAAAATTGATAAACCATTATCCAGACTCATCAAGAGAAAAAGGGAGAAGACTCAAATCAATAGAATTAGAAATGAAAAAGGAGAAGTAACCACTGACACTGCAGAAATACAAAAGGCCATGAGAGATTACTACAAGCAACTCTATGCCAATAAAATGGACAACCTGGAAGAAATGGACAGATTCTTAGAAATGCACAACCTGCCGAGACTGAAGCAGGAAGAAATAGAAAATATGGACAGACTAATCATAAGCACTGAAATTGAAACTGTGATTAAAAACCTTCCAACAAACAAAAGCCCAGGACCAGATGGCTTCACAGATGAATTCTATCAAACATTTAGAGAAGAGCTAACACCTATCCTTCTCAAACTCTTCCAAAATATTGCAGAGGGAGGAACACTCCCCAACTCATTCTACGAGGCCACCATCACCCTGATACCAAAACCAGACAACTATGTCACAAAGAAAGAAAACTACAGGCCAATATCACTGATGAACATTGATGCAAAAATCCTCAACAAAATACTAGCAAACAGAATCCAACAGCACATTAAAAGGATCATACACCATGATCAAGTGGGGTTTATCCCAGGAATGCAAGGATTCTTCAATATACGCAAATCAATCAATGTGATACACCATATTAACAAATTGAAGGAGAAAAACCATATGATCATCTCAATAGATGCAGAGAAAGCTTTTGACAAAATTCAACACCCATTTATGATAAAAGCCCTGCAGAAAGTAGGCATAGAGGGAACTTTCCTCAACATAATAAAGGCCATATATGACAAACCCACAGCCAACATCGTCCTCAATGGTGAAAAACTGAAACCATTTCCACTAAGATCAGGAACAAGAGAAGGTTGCCCACTCTCACCACTATTATTCAACATAGTTTTGGAAGTGTTAGCCACAGCAATCAGAGAAGACAAAGAAATAAAAGGAATCCAAATCAGAAAAGAAGAAGTAAAGCTGTCACTGTTTGCAGATGACATGATATTATACATAGAGAATCCTAAAGATGCTACCAGAAAACTCCTAGAGCTAATCAATGAATTTGGTAAAGTAGCAGGATAGAAAATTAATGCACAAGAATCTCTTGCATTTCTATACACTAATGATGAAAAATTTGAAAGAGAAATTAAGGAAGCACTCCCGTTTACCATTGCAACAAAAAGAATAAAATATCTAGGAATAAACCTACCTAAGGAGACAAAAGACCTGTATGCAGAAAATTATAAGACACTGATGAAAGAGATTAAAGATGATACAAATAGATGGAGAGATATACCATGTTCCTGGATTGGAAGAATCAACATTGTGAAAATGACTCTACTACCCAAAGCAATCCACAGATTCAATGGAATCCCTATCAAACTACCACTGGCATTTTTCACAGAACTAGAACAAAACATTTCACAATTTGTATGGAAACACAAAAGACCCCAAATAGCCAAAGCAATCTTGAGAACGAAAAATGGAGCTGTGGGAATCAGGCTCCCTGACTTCAGACTATATTACAAAGCTACAGTAATCAAGACAGTTTGGTACTGGCACAAAAACAGAAATATAGATCAATGGAACAGGACAGAAAGCCCAGAGATAAACCCACGCACATATGGTCACCTTATCTTTGATAAAGGAGGCAAGCATATACAGTGGAGAAAAGACAGCCTCTTCAATAAGTGGTGCGGGAAAATTGGACAGATACATGTAAAAGAATTAAATTAGAACACTCCCTGACAACATGCACAAAAATAAACTCAAAATGGATTAAAGACCTAAGTGTAAGGCTAGACACTATCAAACTCTTAGAGGAAAACATAGGCAGAACACTCTATGACATACATCACAGCAAGATTCTTTTTGACCCAGCTCCTAGAGAAATGGAAATAAGAACACAAATAAACAAATGGGACCTAATGAAACTTAAAAGCTTTTGCACAGCAAAGGAAACCATAAACAAGACCAAAAGACAACCCTCAGAATGGGAGAAAATATTTGCAAATGAAGCAACTGACAAAGGATTAATCTCCAAGATTTACAAGCAGCTCATGCAGCTCAATAACAAAAAAACGAACAACCCAATCCAAAAATGGGAAGAAGATCTAAATAGACATTACTCCAAAGAAGATATACAGATTGCCAACAGACACATGAAAGAATGCTCAACATCCTTAATCATTAGAGAAATGCAAATCAAAACTACAATGAGATATCATCTCACACCGGTCAGAATGGCCATCATCAAAAAATCTAGAAACAATAAATGCTGGAGAGGGTGTGGAGGAAAGGGGACACTCTTGCACTGTTGGTGGGAATGTAAATTGATACAGCCACTATGGAGAACAGTATGGAGGTTCCTTAAAAAACTACAAATAGAACTACCATACGACCCAGCAATCCCACTCCTGGGCATATACCCTGAGAAAACCATAGGTCAAAAAGAGTCATGTACCAAAATGTTCATTGCAGCTCTATTTACAATAGCCAGGACATGGATGCAACCTAAATGTCCATCGACAGATGAATGGATAAAGAAGATGTGGCACAT
Source organism: Balaenoptera acutorostrata (assembly GCF_949987535.1). Taxonomy (NCBI): domain Eukaryota; kingdom Metazoa; phylum Chordata; class Mammalia; order Artiodactyla; family Balaenopteridae; genus Balaenoptera; species Balaenoptera acutorostrata. The sequence goes on along the minus strand of NC_080064.1, from coordinate 117,252,908 downwards.
ATATACAATGGAATATTACTCAGCCATAAAAAGAAATGAAATGGAGGTATTTGTAATGAGGTGGATGGAGTTAGAGTTTGTCATACAGAGTGAAGTAAGTCAGAAAGAGAAAAACAAATACAGTATGCTAACACATATATATGGAATCTAAGGAAAAACAAAAACAAAAAAAGGCCATGAAGAACCTAGTGGCAAGACGGGAATAAAGACACAGACCTACTAGAAAATGGACTTGAGGATATGGGGAGGGGGAGGGGTGAGATGTGACCGGGTGAGAGAGTGTCATGGACATATATACACTACCAAATGTAAAATAGATAGCTAGTGGGAAGCAGCCGCATAGCACAGGGAGATCAGCTCTGTGCTTTGTGACCACCTAGAGGGGTGGTATGGGGAGGGTGGGAGGGAGGGAGATGCAAGAGGGAAGAGATATGGGAACATATGTATATGTATAACTGATTCACTTTGTTATAAAGCAGAAGCTAACACATCATTTTAAAGCAATTATACTTCAATAAAGATGTTTAAAAAAACAAATAAATAAAATAAAATAAAATGGACAACCTGGAAGAAATGGACAAATACTTAGAAAAGCACAACCTTCCAAAACTGAACCAGGAAGAATTAGAAATTATGAACAGAACAATCACAAACACTGAAATTGAAACTGTGATTAAAAATCTTCCAACAAACAAAAACCCAGGACCAGAGGGCTTTGTAGGCGAATTCTATCAAACATTTATAGAAGAACTAACACCTATCCTTTTCAAAGTCTTTCAAAGTATAGCAGAGGGAGTAACACTGCCAAACTCATTCTACAAGGCCATCATCACCCTGATAACAAAACCAGACAAAGATGTCACAAAGAAAGAAAACTAGAGACCAATATTACTGATGAACATAGATGCAAATATCCTCAACAAAATGCTAGCAAACAGAATCCAGCAGCACATTAAAAGGATCATACACCATGATCAGGTGGGGTTTATCTCAGGAATGCAGGGATTCTTCAATATAGGCAAATCAATCAATGTGATACACCATATTCAAAAACTGAAGGAGAAAAACCACATGATCATCTCAATAGATGCAGAAAAAGCTTTTGACAAAATTCAACGCCCATTTATGATAAAAGGCCTGCAGAAAGTAGGCATAGAGGGAACCTACCTCAACATAATAAAAGCCATATATGACAAAGCCACAGCCAACATCATTCTCAGTGGTGAAAAACTGAAACCATTTCCTCTAAAATCAGGAACAAGACAAGGATGCCCACTCTCACCACTGTTACTCAACATAGTTTTGGAAGTTTTAGCCACAGCAATCAGAGAAGAAAAAGAAATAAAAGGAATCCAGATTGGAAAGAAGAGGTAAAGCTGTCACTGTGTGCAGATGACATGATACTATACTTAGAGAATCCTAAAGATGCTACCAGAAAACTACTACAGCTAATCAATAAATTTGGTAAAGTAGCAGGATAGAAAATTAATGCACAGAAGTCTCTTGCATTCCTATACACTAATGATGAAAAATCTGAAAGAGAAATTAAGGAAGCACTCCCATTTACTATTGCAACAAAAAGAATAATATACCTAGGAATAAACCTACCTACGGAGTCAAAAGACCTGTATGTAGAAAACTATGATACTGATGAAAGAAATTAAATATGATACAAACAGATGGAGAGATATACCATGTTCTTGGATTGTAAGAATCAACATTGTGAAAAAGACTATACTACCCAAAGCAATCTACAGATTCAATGCAATCCCTATCAAACTACCACTGGCATTTTTCACAGAACTAGAAGAAAAAATTTCACAATTTGTATGGAAACACAAAAGACCCTGAATAGCTAAAGCAATCTTGAGAAAGAAAAACAGAGCTGGAGGAATCAGCCTCCCTGACTTCAGACTATACTATAAAGCTACAGTAATCAAGACAGTATGGTACTGGCACAAAAACAGAAATATAGATCAATGGAACAGGATAGAAAACCCAGAGATAAACCCATGAACATATGGTTACCTTATCTTTTATAAAGGATGCAAGAATATCCAATGGAGAAAGGACATCCTCTTCAATAAGTGGTGCTGGGAAAACTGGACAGCTACATGTAAAAGAATGAAATTAGAACACTCCCTAACACCATACCTGAAAATAAATTCACATTGGATTAGAGACCCAAATCTAAGTCCATACACTATAGAACTCTTAGGGAAAAACATAGGAAGAACACCCTTTGACATAAGTCACAGCAAGATCCTTTTTGACCCACCTCCTAGAGAAATGGAAATAAAAACAAAAATAAACAAATGGGACCTAATGACACTTAAAAGCTTTTGCATAGCAAAAGAAACCATAAACAAGATGAAAAGACAACCCTCAGAATGGGAGTAAATATTTGCAAATGAAGAAACTGACAGTGGATTAATCTCCAAAATATAGAAGCAGCTCAGTATCAAAAAATCAAACAACCCAATCCAAAAATGGGCAGAAGATGTAAAGAGACATTTCTCCAAAGAAGATATACAGATTGCCAGCAAACACATGAAAGGATGCTCAACATCACTAATCATTAGAGAAATGCAAATCAAAACTACAATGAGGTATCACCTCACACCAGTCAGAATGGCCATCATCAAAAAATCTACAAACAATAACTGCTGGAGAGGGTGTGGAGAAAAGGGAACCCTCTTGCACTGTTGGTGGGAATGTAAATTGATACAGCCACTATGGAGAACAGTATGGAGGTTCCTTAAAATCTAAAATTAGGACTACCATTTGACCCAGCAATCCCACTCCTGGGCATATACCCTGAGAAAACCATAGTTCAAAAAGAGTCATGTACCACAGTGTTCATTGCAGCACTATTTACAGTAGCTAGGACATGGAAGCAACCTAAGTGTCCATCGACAGATGAATGGATAAAGAAGATGTGGCACCTATATACAATGGAATATTACTCACCATAAAAAGAAATGAAATTGAGTAATTTTTAGTGAGGTGGATGGATCCAGTGTCTGTCATACAGAGTGAAGTAAGAAAGAGAAAAACAAATACCGTATGCTAACACATATATATGGAATCTAACAACAACAACAAAAAAGGTTCTGATGAACCTAGGGGCAGGACAGATATAACGACACCCACGCAGAGAATGGACTTGAGGACATGGGGAGGGGGAAGGGTAAGCTGGGACGAAGTGAGAGAGTAGCACTGACATATATACACTACCAAATGTAAAATAGATAGCTAGTGAGAAGCAGCTACATCGCGCAGGGAGATCAGCTTGGTGCTTTGTTACCACCTAGAAGGGTGGGATAGGGATGGTGGGAGGCAGACTCAAGAGGGAGGAGATATGGGGATATATGTATATGTATAGCTGATTCACTTTGTTATACAGTAGAAACTAACACAACATTGTAAAGCAATTATACTCCAATAAAGATGTTAAAAAAAATAAGTAATGTACATGATTTGTTGTAAGTATCAATAAATTCTGTAATAGTTTCTTTCCTTCTAAATGCAATTCTTATTGCATCTTCAAACTTTTTGTCTTTTTCTTTTATTTGGAATATAATCTTCATGATTAAACATTTGCTGTACTATCTTTTCATTGTATATTACTCCATTTCAATGTTCTTATTTTCCCAAGAGGAGAATCTACAAATACATTTCTCTCTGTCTCTCTCATCTTTCATTGTCTCACACTGTTTTCTTCTTTGTTTTTGTTGACTTTTTACAAATTCTTGGGTAGCTTCTTCGTATCAGTGGGCTATATCAAGAATAATTTTAAGTGGTTTGCCCAAGACCACATGTTTTGACATTGGCAGTTTCCAGATCAGGTTCCAGGTTTTCCAAGTCCTAGACAATTCCCATGTTTCTTACATCACAATGAGACCTTAAGGGACTGTGGATCTAGCAGTGACAGATTTGCAGAAATAGAATCTTATTTGTGGCCAAATGAGAATCTTTTAAAAAATCAACTTAGATGAGCTGCAATAGATTACATAATATTATACTATACAATATTATACAGTATGATAAATACCATGCAGTGTAAATAACTTAACAAAATGTACCAATTTAAGTATACATTTTGGTGAATTTTGATAAATTTATGTACCTGTATAACTACCATCATAATCAAGAACATTTGCTTCATCCCTAAAAGTTCCATAGTGTTTGTTGCAGTCAATTCCCTAACAGTTCTGGCAACTACTGCTTGTGTTCTTGCAGTATAGAATACAATTATATTTTCTAGAGTGTCCTATAAATGGAATTACACTGTATGCGCTCTTTTGTATCTAACTTCTTTGATTCAGTATAATGTTTTTAAAGATCAGTCATGTTGTTTGTATTAGTAATCTTTTCCTTTTATTGCTGAGCGGTATTTCATTACACAGATACACCATAAACATTCGAGTTGTTTCCAGTTTCTGGCTTTTAGGAATAAAGCTGCTAGAAACATTCATGTACAGGTCTCTGTGTGGACACGTTTTAATTTCTCTTGTGTGAATACTTAGCAATAATATTGAATCATGGGATAAGTATATATTTACCTTTCTAAAAATATGCCAAACTGTTTTATAGATTGGTTGTACCATTTTACATGGCCACCATCAATGTTTAAGAGTTCCAGTTCTTTCACTTCCCTGACAATATTAGGTCTTGTTTTAAATTTTAGCCATTTGACTGAGTGTATAGTGGTATCTCATGGTGTTATTTTACATTTCTCTGGTGGCTAATAATGTTGTGATGTTGATTATCCTTTCATGCACTTATTGACCATTTGTATATCTTCTTATGTAAAATGTCTGTTTAAATATTTTTCCAATTTCAAAAATGTGTCTTAGTATTGAGTTGTAAGAATTCTTTACATATATCTACACTTTTATTCAGAATATATATTGTGGATATTTTCTCCCAGTCTGTGGCTTTCCTTTTCATTTTTCTAACAATGCCTTTTGAAGAATAGAAGCTTTATTTTGATGAAGTTCAATTTGTGATTTTGTCCTTTTATAGTTTAGCTTTTTATTTTGTATCTAGGAACTTTGCTCATTCCAAGGTCATGATTTTATCACATTTTTGTCTAGAATTTTTAGTTTTAACTTTTATATTTATGTCTTTGATTCATGTTGAGTTGTTATTTTGTGTATGGCATGAGGTAAAGTTTGAGGTTTATTTTTTTTCCATCTAGATATCCAGTTGTTCCAGCAACATTTATTGAAAATACTATTATTGAGATACTTTAGAACTTTATAAAAAATCAATTGATCGTATATGTGTGGATTATTTTTGGACTGTGTTTTGTTTCATTGAGCTGTATGTCTATCCTTACACCAATACCATGCTGCCTTGATTACTGTAGTCTTCAATTGCAGTAGTGTATGTTCTTTAACTTTTAAAATTTTTTGAAATTGCTGTGGCATTCTTGGTTCTTTGCATTTCCATATACATTTTAGAATGGGCGTATGTTTTATTATCCTGACTAGAGGATTTGGTATCCTAATTTTATGAGGGTCATTGTGAATCCAGAAAATGGAATAGACAGTAGACATTATTTAAGGAAGAATTCCATTGAATGTGATGATGAGGTAGATATGGCTCCAAAATGCTGACCTTGATTGACTGGAATATGGGTGAGGTCATCGAGGAAGATAGAGAAGTTGAGATGGAGAGGCTTTTCCAAATATAAGAGGGTAGATGTTTAGTTTTTGAAAAAATAAAATTTATTATGTTAGCAAGACCCACAAGTAGAGAAGTCTAGAGGAAGGTACGTCATAAACTTGGAGAAAAGATTGTTGATGGAAATAGAGATCTGAGAGCAATTAACTTAGAAATTATAACTGAAAAAATTGAGGAGAGCATGGAGAGAAAATAGCAAGGGCCAAGGATTGACCAAAGAACAACATTTCCAATTACAATATAGGTGTAATGAGCAGCTTCATGGAAGAGAACTGAGTGCTGAGAAGAGAGAAAAAATAGTGTGGTGTCATGGAAACCAAGGTCAGAGAATGTTTCCAGGAGGCAGGGTTTTCAGAAGTGTAAAATGAATCAGAAGGACAAGAGAAAGAGGAAAAAGCAAAGTCTGACAGTTTTAGCAGTGAAGACTTCTTTGACATTTGAGAGAACAGTTTTGTGGGAGGGACCGTGATGAAGCTGACTTTCAGGGAATTAACGGGGGTGGGAGAGGAAGTCTATTTCAGTAATTCTGAAAATGAAAGGAGGAAGAACAATGGAATGGTCACTGTAGAGAACCACAGGATCAGATGTATGCTGTCCACACAGGCTGTGTACTCTTGCTTTTCAACAGAGGGGACTAGTGTACTCTGTTTCTTGTAATTATATCAAATTCTGTGTTCACCATATTTTTAAAAATAGATGGCTAGTGGGAACCTACTGTATAGCACAGGGAGCTCAGCTCAGTGCTCTGTGGTGACCTAGATCGAAGTGGGGGAGGGAGGCCCAAGAGGGAGGGGATATAGGTATGCATATAGCTGATTCACTTCATTGTACAGCAGAAACTAACACAACATTGTAAAGCAGTTTTACTCCAATTAAAAAAAAAAAAATTGGTAGGACAGTTCAGCTCCAAGTAGCTGGAAGACTCCTTTCTCCTCCTCTCTCAACTCTGGTTCTTACATTCCCTTGTCCACACCTTGAATTGTCCTAATCCTTTCCTATTACAGTGGAAACTAAACAATGTTCTCCCAATTACCCAACTCTTTTCCTGACTTCATTCTTAAAAGTACTACTGAAGTCAGCAAAAAAGATTACTGTGGTGAGACTTGAGTGAACTCTTTCAGTAGAGTGATCACAACAGAAGTTGTTCTGTAGTTGTTCTTTGAGGGTGTGGTGACATATTTGGACCACATTCTCTCTCTGAAATGAGGTTTCTAGATTCAGAACTCAACTGAAATACTGTGTAAAAGTTCTTGGTGGCCCTGTCACCAGATCCAGGGACTGCTTATCACAGTTCGTCATCTTCAAGTCTACTTCCTTCTGCTATATCCCCCTCGAAACTCTCATCTTTATCATTTTCTTGACATGCACTTTATTAGTGAGCCCTTTGTTCCTAGAGTTTGTTTTAAGTGGTGGGTATCATTACTGATAGGGAAACAGAGCATGACTCTTTCCTGGCTGTTCTCTTCCCCTTCCTAACATCACTATGATGTGTGTGTGGTGAGCATTTGCTTGGAAGTCTCCATGCACAGGGGAAGTTTGCTCCATAGTGATCATGTTCACATGTATAAGCCCCAAAGATACAAAAGTAGTTTTCTTTCTTTCTGTGCCAGGGCCATACGCATGAGCTTGTTGGTCACAAGGGGGGAATTGAACTCACTCTCTCAGTTCAGCTGTCATTGTCCCTTGCTGTGAAGTCCAATTGCTGATGGGAATTTTCCCCTTGATGACTGCTTCCATTTATTGCTTTAGGGCACTGATATAGTGGAATGCAGAGAAAGAACTTCACAGAAGTGGCAGAATTCATCTTCCTGGGTTTCTCTATCTTTGGAAAGCACCAGATAACCCTCATTGTGGTTTTCCTTACCATCTCCATTTTCACCCTGGCTGGGGACATCATCATTGTGACCATCATTTGCGTTGACCTTCACCACCACATACCCATGTACTTCTTCCTGAGCATGCTGGCTAGTTCTGAGACCGTGTACATATTGATCATTGTCCCACGAGTGCTTTCTGGTCTTATTTTTCATAACCAGCCTATCTCCTTGTAAGGCTGTGCAACCCAGATGTTCTTTTCTGTCATCTTGGCCACTAATAATTGCTTCTTGATCACAGCTAGGGGCTGTGACTGCTATGTGGCCATCTGCAAGCCCCTGAGGTACACAGTCCTCATGAACAAAGGAGTGTGTGCTACGTTAGTCTGTGTGTCCTTTGGCACTGGTCTGGTTATGGCAGTTCTCCATATAATGGCCATGTTCAATTTGCCCTTCTGTGGCATTTACCCAGTCATGAAACTTTCTTGCATTGATATCAATATCAATGAGATTATCAATTATGGTGTAAGTTCATATGTGATTTTTGTTCCTGTGGGCCTGTTCTTCACCTCCTGTATCCTCCTTATCTCTTCCATCCTTAAGATACCTACAACCAAGGGCTGGAAGAAGAGCTTTGCCACATGTGCCTCCCACCTCACTGTGGTCATGGTCCACTATGGCTGTGCCTCCATTGCCTACCTCAAGCCCAAGTCAGAAAATGCAAATAAAAAGATCTTCTTCTCTCTGTGACCTACACCATCATCACTCCTCTGCTGAACCCTGTTGTTTACAGTCTGAGGAACAAGGAGGTCAAGGATGCCCTACGCAGAGCTGTGGGCAGAAACATTTCTTAACAGATTGAATTGTTTTGTCAGGAGACCTTTGGTCCAGTGTAATGTGTGTCTACTCACAAACATGCCATGATTCACAAGTTCATCAAATACAATGCTTGTGGAGAATAATGTCAAAGAGTTGAAATGCTTTTCCTTCTCATGCTCTAAGGGCAAAGCAGAAAGCAAGATTTTTGCTCTGTCAAATTTTGTTACCAGATACAAGAATCATTCCAAGCCAGATTAAGACTACTTGTTTCTGTGCCTGAGGAGTTCTGCTTGCACACCTCTTTTGGCCCTCACTTTACCTGGCTCCTCTCAGACAGTCAAATCCTTGACCTAGTCTGGTAAGGAGAAGTGGAGAAGAGACAGTTGGAACAGATGTGAAAGGGGTCTTAGGAAATGAAGCTGCAGAGAAAGCCTGAGGATGGCTTTCATTCTCAGAAGTTAAATCACTTGCCCCGTACCAGTCATTTCAGAAACAATTTTCTTAATTCTTGCTGATTGAAGAATGAACAGCCTCAGCAAAAAGGGTCATTTCTTTCATTATCCAGCCATGTTAGTTCCTTAGCTAGTATTCATTTCTGTGTATCTCCCTTCCTTCTTTGCAATCAAGGCAAAAATCTCTGTCATTCCTAGAGGCTAAGCTGGGAGAGAATGTGTTGGTGGCTGTTCTCTGTAACTGCACTTTAATCCAGATGTACTTTTTATAAACACACTTCTTTTTTCAACCTATGGAAGCCTTTCAGATTTAAAACTTCTATGTAGTAACTGCAGTGGCATTGAAGTAGTTGTCTTAGATACTGGTTATTCTGATTGCAGAGTCTAAGGCAAATGTCATTGAATTCCCTTCTATCAGCAACAGTGCAAAGCCATCCTTCTCCCAATACAATTTATATCAAAATAAGCATATTCATGCTACGTTATTTTATATCCTCAATGAGGAAGGTTGTGGGAATATTTTTTTAATAGACTTTTCTTTTTTAAAATTTATTTAATTTATTTATTTTTGGCTGCCTTGGGTCTTCGTTGTTGCACGCGGGCTTTCTCTAGTTGGTGTGAACGGAGGCTACTCTTCATTTCGGCGTGCGGGCTTCTCATTGCGGTGGCTTCTCTTGTTGAGGAGCACGGGATCTAGAGCACAGGCTTCAGTAGTTGTAACGTGTGGGCTCAGACTGCCTTGCAGTCTGTAGAGCGCAGGCTCAGTAGTTGTGGCGCATGGGCTTAGTTGCTCAGCGGCAGGTGGGATCTTCTTGGACCAGGCCTCGAAACCGTGTCCCCTGCCTTGACAGGTGGATTCTTAACCACTGCGCCACCAGGGAAGTCCATGTGGGAATATTTTTTGTGGATCTTACTACTAGTTTATCTCTGCTCTGAGACAGAGCTGGAAGATACCAAGAGACACTGATATGGCAACATGTCTTTTCACACACTTCCATTGTGATTCCATCCCCAGGTCAGTTCCTGTCCCTTACTTTCCAGTTTTATTTTTCTGTTCTGAACCACAGAAATAGTATTGCTGCGTCTTCTAGGTGACCTGTAATTTACTCTCTGTTCCACAGATCCCGATGTGAGGAGGTCAACAGGGCTGGGGTTCTTTGTCCAGTGTCCCTCGTGGCATGCTCTCACAGTTGGGTGACATCATAGCTGATGTCAGAGTCTCCGTGATAAACATCACTGGGTATCCCTCTAGGAGAGGTATCTCAACCTGAGGTTCATAGTGCCTTGAGGAGTAGTGTTTGGAAGGGCTTAGAGGGGTTTTGAACTTTATGGAATTATTTACTAGATTTTGTGCACAAGTATGAATGTGTAATTTCCATCATATTCTCAAAGAATTTTCTCTGGTATAAGTATTTCTTCCCTTAAATCCTAGCAGAAATATACCACAGAATCCAATTTTCTTCTTTTATAGATCATTTGCCTCCATAATTTCCTTAAACTGTCTTAGAGAAGCACTCTTTGACCCTGTCCACTTTTGCCTATGTGGGCACTGCTATTTTTCATTAAGTTGGGGAAATAGAAGGTGTGTGTCGTTCTCAGCTGGGAGGCTGAGGGATAATGGGGGGTGGAGAGATATCAGAAGGCACATGTGGTCTTCTGTGTTGAAAGTTTTCTGGACTTCTCCCATCCCGTCCCCTCCATTCCCTAAGTGTTTAAACATCATTCTTGGCCCTCCCCCTCACACCTCATGCATGAGTGAATTGCCCACTAATGTTAGTTGTTTTACACACTTTGCATGACTTTAGACTCACTGGAGGAAGCAGCTCCTACAGGAGAAGTGCAACAAATAGTACAAGAGTGGGTAGGCCTGTGTGGTCTCATATCCTTCCAGTAGGATGAATCAGGAACAGTGAATCGTTTTACTGCTCTCTCCTGTAATTATGCATGTTACTTAGATTGCTGGCTAATGTGGGGGCTATTTTCATTATCTTCTTTCTTTTTGTTATAATTCTCCAATGTCTCGCTCTACCCATATTTCTTCATCTTGCTTCTCTTGTGCATTGCAAATACCTCTTTTATTTTAGCAGTTTTTTTTTTGTTTATCTCTTCTATGCATCAGAAAAGTAACCATAATATCAATTATTTATTCAGTCTTTGTGTATTTCTCAAGCACTGTGTGTTAAGCAGTTAACTAGCTGTGGGGTTACAGTAACGAGTAATGCAGGGACTCTGTTTCAAGTTATCCGCAGTCCGATGGGGAAGACAGACAAAATAGCAAAGAATACCAAAACTTGCTATAGGCATACCTACAGGATTGTTGTTTGGGGTCAGAAGTGTTGTGCAAAAAAGAGAACTGGTCAAATCTATTTAGAAGGTCAGATAATAATTCAGAGAGGTGATATTTAATTAACTTTTTGTGGCATTGGGTCAGTTGAAGTCTGGGAGGGATGAGGGAGGACAATCAAGGGAAAGAAAAGAGCCTGAGCAGAGACACACAAGCCTGAAAAAGCTAGATGTACTAGCAGGTGGGTATTATTCATCTCTGTATGCCCATTGCTGTATTGAATATTATCTTGACAAATAATAGGTACTTAATATACCTTTGGAAAAATGAATGTGTGAACAAATATTCAGTATAAGGTCTTGTCCAGGAATTTCCAGTTTTTTGTTTGGATAGACATATCATATCATATTCCCTCTGCCTGCCATATAGACTTCCCTCACCTAAAGTAAACTAACAGAAAATGACAAAGTAGGGGTGACAGTCTTGGGAGTATAGTTGAAATTACTTTTCCCAATTGCAGGATTGCCTATAAGCTGTTCTCACTTGCTCCATAAGCTCAGTTGACATTCATGCATTTTTGTTAATTAGTCACTTAAAACTGGGCTGGAGGAAAAAATTCCTTCTTTGGAAGGAAACTGGATTAATACTACGTTAGTATGTTTTATCCATAACCAGAAAAATAACAGACTTGAAACTGATTGCTTGATAGCTTGATATATAAAACCAAGAGTTAAGATAGTTTAATACTTAACCTTTTAGAAAAAAAAAAATGTGAAACAGACTATTACGGATCTTAAACATTCTGAAATAGGATTTTCAGTGTTGACTTTGTAGCTTCCCTAGAGAAAAACCAGTTTCACCTGATATCCTTTCACACTCCCTACTTGCAATGCATGATGGATTAGAGAATATAGTTGCAGCCCTACCAACAATAAGTAGAATAAAACATTTTCTTAATGAGTGTAAATGTTTCCAGGAGGAGAGAGGAGGGAGGTAGGCAGGAGGGATAAAATTAAGCCATATTAAGACAGGAAGTAAGTGACCCACAGGGCTTAATTTTTAAAAAGGCATATTTATTTATTTATTTATTTATTTATTTATTTTTATTTTTATTTTTTAAAAATTTATTTATTTATTTATTTATTTTTGACTGTGTTGGGTCTTCGTTTCTGTGCGTGGGCTTTCTCAAGTTGTGGCAAGTGGGGGCCACTCTTCATCGCGGTGCGCGGGCCTCTCACTGTCGCGGCCTCTCTTGTTGCGGAGCACAAGCTCCAGACGCGCGGGCTCAGTAGTTGTGGCTCACGGGCCTAGTTGCTCCGCGGCATGTGGGATCTTCCCAGACCAGGGCTCGAACCCGTGTCCCCTGCATTGGCAGGCAGATTCTCAACCACTGCGCCACCAGGGAAGCCCAAAAAGGCATATTTAAAAGGTGCAAGATCCCAGATCAGTTTTGATGCTGCTGCTGAATGAAGTATGTACACATGTGTGATAGCGTATGTGTTTGTGTGTGTGTGTGTAAGTATGCACGTATATTTTTGTAAGGGGAGAGATAACATTTGGGAGTTTTAGATGTGATGAATGCCATGGTCAAAGGTATTGATAATAATGTTTTATTTGAATTATTTTACAACTATTCCTAATATTTATGTAACTCTTTACAGTTCACAAAGGTCTTTCACATTCATGACCTCATTTGATACTAACAGCACTGTGTAAGATAAATATTACTACCTCATTTTCAGAGAAATACACTGGGGGTAGATTAAGGGACATTCCTAAGGGCACATACACCATTAGAGATAGAAGTAGGACTAAAAATGGAGCCTCAATTACAGATCTATTAATCCTAAATTCCATGCTCTTTCTGTTACTCCATCCATATGTACAAAAACACACACACGCTCACACAATTTATTCTAATCAGGGAATAAGGTATGATGAATGAGTAAACTTTATGTTTTAGATGCTGGAGCTTCATTTCAGTCAGTATTGATAGACTTTTCCTGAAATGTTCTGTTTTCATTCCTGCCTTTGTAAACAAAGTATATTGAACCTCATGAATATATTTCTTTAAATGTTTACCATAAGCATTTAAATTTACCTTGTTTTGTGGTTCATTTATATCGTTGGTTGAAACTGAGCTTATGTTAGAGTCTTTGAGTTAACAAAGAGTTAAATGACCCACATATTACAGTATTTTGTGAATTTTGTGTTAGCATTGTATGATTTCTGACTTTTTAAATGATTCATTTTGTTACATCAACAAATATGACACGCATATCCACTCTGAGTATCAGGCACTGGGTTAGGCACTAGATGCAGAGATAAGACCTGAGCCTTGCTCTTGAGTAGCTCACAATCTGCTTGCAGCCGATTTCAATACAGTGTGATTAGTGCTATACACAGAGTACTGTGTAACCCCAAAGAAGAAAATGACATGACTCTGTTGGTGATTTCATCCATTCATGTATTGGAAGATTCAGGTCAAGGTGAATGAATTTATCAAGTCCAAACACTGTGCTGTAGGGAGACTTCCTGACATTGTGCCTACTCAAAGATAGCAAGTGCACCAAGATTAATGAATCCAAGTGTTTCTATAATGTATCCTCCACAATGCCCAGTATACAATTAAATGCTCAACATCGGAGTAAACAGAAAAATATGACCAATAATCAAGAGAAAGATAGTCTATATAAGTTAACCTTAAGATGGCCCAAATTAGTAGTCAGGGACTTAAAAGCAGGTAGTATACATAGGTTCAAAGATTTACAGGAAACCATGCTCTTAATGAACAAACAGATGTGGATCTCAGTTAAGAAATGAGAGCTGTAATAAGAAAGAAATAGAATTTCTAGAACTGAAAATTAAAATATTTGAAATGAAAAATTTACTAATCTTATCAACAGCAAATTGTAGTTGGTAAAAGACAGGGTCAATTAACTTGAAGATCAAATTCAATTATTTCTATTGATCTAAGAACAGAAAAGAAATGAATGAAAAGTCTCAATGATTCATACAACAGTACAAGAAGTCTAATGTACATGTAATTGGAGTCTCAGAGAGTAGAATGTGTCACACAGATATCTGGAGATTCATTGGCCAAATTAGTGAGAAATATAAACTTACAGATCCAAGAATCTCAGTGAATCTCCAAACAGGATAAATAAAAAGAATCAAATCTATGTACATCAGAGCTGAATCTTTAAAAACCAAAGGTAAAGAAATCTTGAAAGTCACCAGGTTAAAGTGGTAAATTACATATAAGGGAACAATGATAATAATTTCACTGACTTCTAATCAAAAACAATGGAGACCAGAAAATGGTTGAGTGACATTTTTAATGTTAAGTCAGAATTCTATATCCAGTAAAAAATATCATTCAAAAATTACATATATATGTGAAATATATGTGAAATAAAGATACTTTCAGTTAAGTGAAAATTGAGATAATTATACACTACCAGAAATGCTAAAGGAACTTCTTAAGGCTGAAGGGATATGACACCAGATGCAAACTATAGATATATAAAGAGGAATGAAGATCACTATAGATATATAAAGAGGAATGAAGATATGTTAATATGTGAGTAAACAAAGGTATCTTGTTTTTCTTTCAGTTGTTTTAAAGAATATATTATGATTTAAAGAAAGTATTATGACGTAGTATTGTGAGGCTTATAACATATATAGATGTCATATACATGACAACTATAGCATAAAGAAAGAGGTAAATATAACTATATTGTTATGAGATGCCTTTGTTTAACAAGAAGTGGTACAATTTTAACTAAGAAAGATTGTAATAAGTTAAGAATGCATACCCATAGAACAGTAATGAAAAGAATAATGCAATGAGATATACCTATGAAGGCCGTACAGAAATAAAATAGAATACTAAAAATATTTAAGTATTTTAATATTTAAGAAGTATATTAATATTTAAGAAGGAATAAAGGAACAGAGGAACAGCTAACAAATGAGACAAATAGAAAAAATAGTAAAAGAGTAGACTGAAATTCAATGGTATTAAGAACTGTATTCAACCTAGGTATATGGTTGACCCTTCAGTGATGTGGGTGTTAAGGGTGTTCATAACATGCCCCTCCCACCCCCGTCCCAACAGTCGAAAATCCACATATAACTTTACAGTTGGCACTTTGTATCTATGGTTCTGCATTTGTGAATTCAACCAACCTCAGATCGTAAACATAGTAATATATGTATTGAAAAAAATCCATCTATAAGTATACCTGTTCAGTTCAAACCTGTGTTGTTCAAGGGTCAACTGTACTAAACATGTCACTGAAAAGGCAGATGTTGTCAGAATGGATAAAAACAAGCAAGACTCAACTATACACTATTTAAAAGAGAAATTTGACAAAAATACACAGATAAATTGAAAGAAAAAGTGTAGGGAAAGATATACCATGCGAACTCTAATTGTACTGAAGGGGTTATACCTTCTAGAACTTCTTTAGCAATTTCTGGTAGTGTAGAAATTATCCCAATTTTCACTTATCTTAAAATGCCTTTACTTTCAACTTCATTTTTCATTAATATCAGACAAAGTACATTTCAAAGCAAGAAATATTACCATAAATAAAATAGGGAGATTTTATTAAAATAAAAAGCTAATTCATCATTAAGACATGACAATCTTAAATATACATGCTCCTAGTAATAAAGTTCTAAAATAAATAAAACAAAAACTAAGTTAAAGAGAGAAATAAATAAATTTACAATTCTGATTGGGGATTTCAGTACTCGCTTAGCAATTGATTGAATGAGTAGACAGTAAATAAGCATATAAAACAGCTGTTCCACTTTTTAGTAAGTTTGACCTTTTGATATTTATAGGACCTTCTAACCAACAACAGCAGAATACACTCTTTTCAAGTGCACATGGAAGCAAGAGTGGACATATGAATCATAAGACCCAATATATTTATAAGGATTGGAATCATAAAAAGTATGTTCTCTGACCATAGTGGAATTCAATTCTAAATCAAACAAAAAAAATCTGGGAAAAACATTTGGAAATTAACATACAGCCTAAAAACTGATGGGTTAAAGAATAGATTATAAGGGAAATTGGAAAATATTTGGAATTGAATAGAAATTAAGATGTAAGATATTAAAACTTGTGAGATTCAGCTAAAGTAGTGCTTAGAAAATATGATTGCTTAGTGTAAAAAGAAGTGTTATCAGTCATGGTCCATTCAGGAGATAGAAATCACACAGCAATTTGAATAATGAAAGTTTAATATAATGGATTAATTGTAACATGGGATTACTGTTGGTTCAGTGATGTGTGGGGTCACAGATGGCCAGGTGACAGTCTCACTTTCTAATTAAATTTAATTATTTCTGTTCCATTCCCTGGTTAGAAATATTTTGCCCATGAGGACTAAGACCAGTGGATCTAAGGATGCTGGGACAGGAAGAAAAATCCTGCTAGTTAGTTATTAAGTGAAATGGGAGTAAAAGAAACCATTACAACTTCCACCCCTTAACTACTGGACCCATGAATTCTGGCTCTGTAATTGTCAGATTCAGAACATACACTGATTTAAAACAGAACACTATCATTTTAAGATATCTCAAAACTGGTGGAGTAACTGAGTCATTAGTAAGCCATTCATCTTTCAAATACATCGGCTATTTCTGGATGATGGAATATGCAGTAAGACTAGTTAACTCCATAGGCATGAGTCCATTGCTGTACTTCCTGTATTGTGAAATGAGTTCCTTTACCAGATGCAATGCTATGGGGAATGCCATGATGGCATTCTGAGTGTCCACAGGTGGTAGGACTGGCAGAAAGCATTACGGGTAGGGAAAGCAAATCCAATTTCAGAATTTGTGTCTATTCCAGCAAAGACAGATTTCTGCCCCTTCCATGATGAAAGAGGTCCATTATCATTAACCTGCCACCAGGCTGTTTCTTAACAAGAAGTGATGTCATACTTAGGGGTTATTATTGGTTGCTGCTTTCGGCAGATTGGGTGCTAAACAATGATGTTATCCAGGTCAGCTTTGATAAGGGGAAGTCCATATTGTTGAGCCTAAGTATAGGTTTCATCTCTGCTAACATGGCCATTTTGTTCACGGGAGCCTTTGGACAAACACTAAGGTAGCTGGGGAGAAAGGCTGATTGACATCTACAGTGCATGTCATTTTGTCCACCTGACCTCTATAAGCCATCATTTTGATTGATGAGCCATAGTGAGATTTTGGGTACCAAAATGTTAGCATAAATTTTGGGCCAGTGTCAAGTAATCCTTGAAAGGTCTTGGTATTTCCTATTACCCAGTGAGGTCACTCTAGTATATGGGTATAGGTCCATTTTGGGGAAGGTTTGGTGGAAGATTTACAGTGTGTGTTTATATTAATGATGCTGGGTAGTTCCTCAAGGAGACTTGGCCTCCCTTTCAGTAAAGGGGCTCTTGATCTTTGAATTGACATAGGTTTGGAAACTGGTTGATAGACTGTGATGCTCCACTGTGTTGACTCAAATCAGGTAATAGATGTAGTGTTAGCTCTGGTCTCACACACAGTGGATCAGTTGGTTCAGGGACCTACCCGGTCGTTATTTCCTCAGTTCTCTAATGTAAAATTAGAATAGACATGCTCAGTAACTGGTAGAATTCCCCACAGTGGCTTCCTGACATACAGGCCATATGGTAGGAAGTGTTAAGTGGAAACCCCTAGAATTTCCTCCCCCTCTCAAGATAGTAAATGAGAAGCAATATCACATTACTGTGGGAGTTGTAGAGATGAATGGCACCATAAATGACTTGAAAAAGCAGGGGTGATAATACCCATCACATCCCTAATTAATTCCTCCAGTTTGGCCTGTGAATAAGTCAGATGTGTATTGGAGAATGACTATGGGCTATTGTAAACTTAATCAGATTGTGATGCCAGTTGCTGTTGCTGTCCCAGATGTAGTGTTGTTACTGGAGCAAATCCACATAGCATGTCACACTTGGTAAGTAGCTATTGACCTGGATAACTTTTTCTCCATACAGATTTTAAGTACAATCAGAAGCAGTTGCTTTTACGTGGCAGGGCCAGTTTTAGGGCTATGACAATTCTACTGCTCCCTGTCATAATATAGACCATAGAAATCTTGCTTGTCATGACATTTCATAGAATATCACATGTACTAGTGTATTGATGACATGGTGCAAATTGGATCTGCTGAGCAGAAAGTAGCAATTACTTTGTTGCCTTCATAAGTATGAGAGGGTAAGTTATAATTCTATATCAGTCAAGGCCCAATTAGACAAATGTCACTTGGTAATTTGAATAGAGAGTTTAATATAAAGAATTAGTAGCTATAACAAGGAACTGGAGCAATAAGATACTGGAAAGCAATTAAGATAATTCTAAAGAATATAAGAATAGCAGATATAAGGAACAGATACTAACCCTAGGGCTAAGATAGGGTATTGTGGGAAATAAATTTTCTCTAGATTTTTTTAGTGATCCTATAAAAACCTCAGTTTCCTGAGCCATGGAAATGCATACACTATCAGAGTAGAAGGTTTGCTTTCATTTCTCCTAGGAACATTTTACTCATAACAATGAGGATTAGGTCTGTCACCATTTGTTTCTTTGATGGTGGAGCTAATTGCTTCCATACAATAAGCTTCTCTTATCTCCCCAAGAGCCATAAGGTTACATTTCTGGTAAGGCACCTAAGTTGTAGCATTATCTCTCTGCTTGTTTACATTTCAAAAGGGGTGGAACCTGGAGCCATGAAGAAATTTCTAGGTTGTAAAAGCCATAGACACTCTATTATCTTCTTCCTGGAAAGATTTATTTACATAACAAAAGATTAGAGTAAGGATTCTTTGCATCCTGTCTCCAAGGAGACTCTCTCAGAAGGAGAGAGAGAAAAATAATCTCTTTCCTCTGTATAAATGGAAGACATTGATATTTCTTCATCTCTTGCATACAGAATGGTCCTGCCACTTGTGTAGGATAAATTTTCCATCTGGTTCTATCATATCACTCTGCAGGGTTGCAAATGTGGAGAAACTAATAATTCAATGTTATTCTGACTGTTGATTGTGCGGTGAGCATAATAAGAAATCTGCTCTGATTCAGAAATCTCATGTGTGCGTTCAAGAAAATTTAATAAAGATGAATGTTAAAAACTCATCAAAAACCTGAGGAAGAGACAACCCTTCCTGCATAAGGGCTAATATCCAGACCTTATTGGAGAGGGCACAGCATCGACCCACTGTATGACAGAGACATTGCAATGTGCCATGCTGGGAGAACTTGATGGAAATCCACACTTTGGAATGTGCCAGAAATCTGCCCTCTAGTGTACTGGGGAAAGCTATTCTGAGGGTAGTGTCTTGCTGGAGACACTTTACTATGCAAAGAAGGATGCTGAGGAAAATTGCTTATTTCTGGGTGCTATTGATTGCCATGCACTGCAGAGCTGGATGTTGGAATATCTGCCCATGTTGCAGGAACTTGGTGCTGGTGAAGCCAAGTCATGCTGAAGAAAACTGCCAAATTGAGCACAATGGAAATGGAAAGTCCCTTCTTCCTGCAGTGTGTCTAATAGTGCTCCGAAATGACAAAGCTTAACATTGTACCAGCTGTCAAGGGCCCAGCTCAGTTTTTTTAGAGCAAACAATGAAGGCAAATTTGAAGTTGAAGGGCAATAAATTGATAAATGGCACACAAAGAAAAGTGTAACATCAATTATATATTGCTCCTTCCACTCAGGAGGGAGTAACTACTACTTTATTAGTCCTTTCACCATAAAAAAATAATAAAGTGGGAAAAACGTATGAATCAATTGTTTTCAGATTTTAGACAATAGGCAGTGAAAGACTGTGATTCTAGAGAGAATAAAAACACAAAAGTTAAGCTCCATGATTGCCCTGAGCTTTTGCTTAAAGGCTCTTTGAAAAACATGGCATAGGGAAGTAGAGTCTAAGCATGAGCTGAGGAGACAAATGTTGAAATTTAGAGATGGCAATGTGGCTGGAACTTGTGGGGCAGAGTAGCAGAGAAGAAGAAGCTGCACAAAACAAAACCTGCAGAACTATGCATAAGTGTCTCTTGGTCTTTTGCAGAATACTAAGGTATGCGTATGTGGAGCCAGGTATTAGAAGGCTGGCATAGAACTATTATGGGGAAATGTGAGCTAAACAGAGGTTCTGATGTTTACATTTGGCTGCAAGACATTGGTGTTTGACAAAGTAGAGCAGAGAAGCTTAACTGAAGGTCCTGGGCCCTCAGTTGAGGCCCTGGTAAGACCATACCTAAGGAATAGAGCCACTCTAACCCTAAAGTAAAGACTGAGTCCTGCCCTATCAAACAGACAGCTCAATCAGGTCAAGCTTAACAGGATCCACAAGTAACCTATACACAACAGAACAATGTTCAATGCTAAAAAATGCAGCACACCACACATAAAATTCAAAATCTCCAGCATTCACTAAAAAACTACTAGGTATATGAAGAAGCAGAAAATGTCACTTATAGTCAGAAAATCAGTCAGAAGAAAGAGATACAGACATGAAAGAGGTGATGGAATTAGCAGGCAAGAATGTAAAACATTTACAAATTTTACATATATATTCAAGGATTCAAAGAAATCATGAATGTAATGGGAAGAATGAAAGATATAAAATAACAAATGTGCCTTCTAGACATAAAAGAAACACATTATCTGCAAAGAACATTTCACTGGATAAGATTAATAGCAGATTAGGAACTGTAGAAGAAAAGATAATTTAACTTGAAGAAAAAGCAATAGAAATTACCCAGAAAGGAAGACATAAATAAAAGATTAGAAACACAGTTTCAGGAACCTGTGGAAAAAAATTCAAACAACCCAATATAAAACCAATTAGAATCCCAGAAGGAAAGAATAGAGAGTGAGGAGTGCAGTAAAAATATTTGGATAAATAACAGCAATACTATTTTAAAACTATAAAAAATTATAAACCCACATAATAGTGAAGGTCAATGAAATGCAAGTAAGAGAAACACACACACACACACACACACACACACACACACAAAACACATACCAAGACACAGCCAAATCACGTTGCTGAAACCGATGAAGAAGAGGAAAACATCTTAAAAGCAGCAAGAGAAAAAAATTATGTATAGAGGAATATAGAAAAAATTCGGACTTCTTGTTAAAAACAATGCAAGTCAGAAGACAATGGAACAATACCTTTAACAAGCTAAACAAAAATGTCTACAAACTTAAAATTTCATATTCAGAGAAAATAGATGTTTTGAGTGTTCATGAAACAATCACTAAAGTAGACCATTTTCTGAGCTTTAAAATAAGTCTTAATAAATATTAGTGGATTAAAATTATATAACATATCTTCCATGATCATGATGGAATTAAATTAGAAATAAATAACAGAAATGAATATGGAAGAATCCACAAATATTAAAAAAATTAAACAACACACTTTTGAATATCTCATAGGTCAAAGAAGAAATCACAGGGATAATTGTGACATATCTTAAACTGAATGAAAATGTAAGATATAAAAACTTGTGTGATAGAACTAAAGCAGTTCTTAGAGTTTTATAGCTTTGAATGCTTATATTGGTAAAGAAGAAAGGTCCAGATTCAATGATCAGAGCTTCCACTTTAAGAAGCTTAGAAGGGAAGAGGAAATTAAAACCAAATTGAAAAGAAGAAAATAAATAATAAAGATGAAAACCGAAATGAATTAAATAGAAAACAAAATAAAATAAATGAAACCAAAAACTTTTTAAAAAATAAACAAATTTGATAAACTTCTAGTCAGACTAACCAAGAAAGAAAAGTCACAATTAAAGAGGGTACATTACTACAGATCCTGTATGTGTTAAATGGTTAAGAAAGGAAGATTATGAGAAACTTTGTGTAAGTCACTTCAACCACTTACATGAAGTTGATAAAATCTTTCAAAGTCACAGATGATCAAATTTGACCCAAGAAAAAGTAGAAAATATGAGTGGTCCTGCTTTCCCGGCAGGTCCCATGCAACGCCTCTGCACTCAGTGACCTTTCCGAGTTGTCTGTTGTGAGTTAGGGCGACATGAGATGCTGATCCTGTGCCCGAGATGCTTCAAGGCCTTATTAAGAACGTTTGGATCCCCATGATGCCCTACTATACCCAAGTTTACCAGGAGATTTGGGTAGGAATGGGGTTGATGGGTTTCGTCTTTTATAAAATCAGGAGTGCTGATAAAAGAAGTAAAGCCTTGAAAGCTTCCGGTCCAGTGCCTGCTCATGGTCATCATTAACCAGCTTTCTTTAACGGGATGTCAGTCTGGCTGTGTTGTAGGCAGAACACAGACATGAGACATCGTGTTGACTTGTAGCAGTGCTGCTGCCCTTGTGCATGAATAAATGTACCTGTGAGACCCACAAAAAAAAAAAAAAAGAAAAGAAAATATGAGTGGTCCTATTTTTATTAAATAAATTAAATTTGATTTTCCCACAAAGAATACTCCAGGCTTCAAAGGCATCACTGGTAAATTCTATCAAAGATTTACAGAACTTGTACAAATTCTTCACAAACTTCCAGATTAGAGAGGAAGTGAGCGTGTTTTCACTTTATGAGGCCAGCTTCCTTCAAATTCAAAACCAGATGGTCTTTACACATAACACACATAAAAAGATAATGAAAAAAAAATATCCCTCATAAACATACTTGCAAAAATCATTAAGAAAATGCTAGTAAATAAAATCTAACAATATGTAAATGGATCATGCACCATGAACAAGTAGGTTTCCTTTTGGTAATAAAAGATGGGTTTAACACTTGAAAATCAATCAATGAAATTCACCATATTCATAATAAAGGGAAAAAATCATATATGATTAACTTGATTGATTCAGAAAAAAATTAGACAATGTTTAGACTCCATTCATGAAAAAAATCTTGGCAATGTAGCAATTGAAGGGAATTTTCTTAACTGACAGCTATTACTGTAATTAATGGTGAAAGACTGAATTTTTTATCTCTTAGAACAAGAGTAATGCAAAGGTACATTTTGTCACTTATATTCAATATTGTCCTGTTTCTAACTACGGCAACAAAGTAAGGAAAAGAAATTAAAGGCATTTTAAAAAGGCATTAAAATTGTAAAGGAATAAATATAAATTGTCTTTATTCACATATGGTCTGTTTTTGTTTATAGAAAAATTCTATGGCCATACCACTCTGAATATGCCTGATCTCATCTGTTTATAGAAAAAGCCCAAGAAATTAATAGAAAATGTACTAGAATTAAAAAGTAAATTTACCAAGTTTTCAGAATACAAGACCAACATATACAAATATATTGTATTCTAAATAATAGCAAAATTTAGAAAACAATTTTAAATATCATTAAATGTCATTAAAAATAATACTTAGTGATAACTTTTACAAATATGTGAAGACGTCTGCACAGAAAACTATACATTATTGCTGAGAGAAATTAAAGAAAGCATGAATAAGTAAAGATATGTATTATGAACATGGATTGGAAGTTTAATATTGTTAACATGTCAATTCCCCCTAAATTAGTGTATAAATTCAAACAATCTCAACCAAAATTCCTCCATGCTTTGTCAAATAGAAGTTGACAAGTTAGTTTAAAATTTATATGTACATGCAAAAGACCTAGAACAGCCAAAACAATTTTTAAAAAGAAGAAAGGAGAATATAAAGGTTTACCATAAATCTACATTAAACTAAATGCCATGGCTATGGAATAATAAAATACATATGAATCGTTGTAACAGAATGGAGACTATAGAATTATTAGATCCATGCATATAGAGTAAACTGCTTTTCAACAATAAGGCTGAAGTATTTCAGTACAAAATGATGATTTTAAATTGGGTTATCTTTTTATTTTTGAGTTGTAAGAGTTCTTTATATATTTTGGGTACTAGACCCTTATCAGATATGATTTGAAAATAATTTTTTCCCTTCTGTAGGTTGTCTTTTTTAAAATTTAATTTAATTTTATTTTCTAAACATCTTTATTGGAGTATAATTACTTTACAGTATTGTGTTAGTTTCTACTGTATAACAAATTGAATCAGTTATATGTATACATATATCTCCATATCCCCTGCCTTCTGTGTCTCCCTCCCACCCTCCCTATCCCATCCTTCTAGGTGGTCACAAAGCACTGAGCTGATCTCCCTGTGCTATGTGGCTGCTTCCCACTAGCTATCTATTTTACACTTGGTAGTGTATAAAGGTCATTGCTACTCTTTCACTTTGTTCCAGCTTACCCTTCCCCTTCCCCTTCCCCGTGTCCTCAAGTCCTTTCCCTACCTCTGTGTCTTTCTTCCTGTCCTGCCCCTAGGTTCATCAGAACTATTTTTTTTTAAGATTCCATATATACATGTTAGCATACAGTATTTGTTTTTCTCTCTCTGACTTACTTCACTCTGTATGACAGACTCTAGGTCCATCTACCACACTACAAATAACTCAATTTCGTTTCTTTTTATGGCTGACTAATATTCTATTGTATATATGTGCCACATCTTCTTTAACCATTCATCTGTCGATGGACACTAAGGTTGCTTCCATGTCCTGACTATTGTAAATAGAGCTGCAATGAACATTGTGGTACGTGTCTCTTTTTGAATTATGTTTTTTTCAGGGTGTATACCCAGCAGTGGGATTGCTGGGTCATATTATAGTTCTATTTTTAGTTTTTTAAGGAACCTGCATACTGTTCTCCATAGTGGCTATATCAATTTACATTCCCACCAAAAATGCAAGAGGATTCCCTTTTCTCCACAACCTCTCCAGCATTTATTGTTTGTAGAGTTTTTGATGATGGCCATTCTGACTGGTGTGAGGTGATACCTCATGGTAGTTTTGATTTGCATTTTTCTAACGATTAGTGATGTTGAGCATCCTTTCATGTGTTTGTTGGCAATCTGTATATCTTCTTTGGAGCAATGTCTATTCAGCTCTTCTCCCCATTTTTGGATTGGGTTGTTTGCTTTTTTGATATTGAGCTGCATGAGCTGCTTGTATATTTTGGAGATTAATTCTTTGTCAGTTGCTTTGTTTGCAAATATTTTCTCCCATTCTGAGGGTTGTCTTTTGGTCTTGTTTATGGTTTCCTTTGCTGTGCAAGAGCTTTTAAGTTTCATTAGGTCCCATTTGTTTATTTTTGGGTTTTTTTCCATTTCTCTAGGAGCTGGGTCAAAAAGGATCTTGCTGTGATTTATGTCAAACAGTGTTCTGCCAGTGTTTTCCTCTAAGAGTTTTATAGTGTCCGGTCTTACATTTAGGTCTTTAATCCATTTTGAGTTTATTTTTGTGTATGGTGTTAAAAAGTGTTCTAATTTCATTCTTTTATATGTAGCTGTCCAGTTTTCCCAGCACCACTTATTGAAGAGGCTGTCTTTTCTCCATTGTATATGCTTGCCTCCTTTATCAAAGATAAAGTGACCATATGTGTGTTGGTTTATATCTGGGCTTTCTGTCCTGTTCCATTGATCTATATTTCTGTTTTTGTGCCGGTACCATACTGGCCTGATTACTGTAGCTTTGTAGTATAGTCTGAAGTCAGGGAGCCTGATTCCTCCAGCTCCATTTTTCTTTCTCAAGATTGCTTTGGCTATTCGGGGTCTTTTGTGTTTCCATGCAAATTGTGAAATGTTTTGTTTTAGTTCTGTGAAAAATGCCATTGATAGCTTGATAGGGATTGCATTGAATCTGTGGATTGCTTTGGGTAGTATAGTCATTTTCACAATGTTGATTCTTCCAATCCAAGAACATGGTATATCTCTACATCTATTTGTATCATCTTTAATTTCTTTCGTCAGTGTCTTATACTTTTCTGCATACAGGTCTTTTGTCTCCTTCGGAAGGTTTATTCCTAGGTATTTTATTCTTTTTGTTGCAGTGGTAAATGGGGTTGTTTCATTAATTTCTCTTTCAGATTTTTTGTTGTTAGTGTATAGGAATGCAAGAGACTTCTGTGTATTAATTTTGTTTCCTGCTACTTTACCAAATTCATTGATTAGCTCTAGTAGTTTTCTGGTATCATCTTTGGGATTCTCTGTGTATGGTATCATGTCATCTGCAGACAGTGACAGTTTCACTTCTTCTTTTTGGTTTTGGATTCCTTTTATTTCATTTCTTCTCTGATTGCTGTGGCTAAAACTTCCAAAGCTATGTTGAATAATGGTGGTGAGAATGGGCAACCTTGTCTTGTTCCTGATCTTAGAGTAAATGTTTTCAGTTTTTCACCATTGAGAGCAGTGTTGGCTGTGGGTTTGTCATATATGGCTTTATTATGTTGAGTTAGGTTCCCTCTGTGTCCACTTCCTGGAGAGTTTTTATCTTAAATGGGTGTTGAATTTTGTCAAAAGCTTTTTCTACATCTATTGATATTATCATATGGTTTTTATCCTTCAGTTTGTTAATATGGTGTGTCACATTGATTATTTTGCATATACTGAAGAATCCTTGCTTTTCTGGGATAAACCCCGCTTGATCATTGTGTATGGTCCTTTTAATGTGCTGCTGGATTCTGTTTGCTAGTATTGTGTTGAGTATTTTTGCATCAATGTCATGAGTGTTATTGGTCTGTAGTTTTCTTTTTATGTGACATCTTTCTCTGGTTTTGATATCAGGGTGATGGTGGCTTCATAGAATGAGTTTGGGAGTGTTCCTCCCTCTGCTATATTTTGGAAGAGTTTGAGAAGGTTAAGTGTTAGCTCTTCTCTAAATGTTTGATAGAATTCACCTGTGAAGCCATTTGGTCCTGGGCTTTTGTTTGTTGGAAGGTTTTTAATCACAGTTTCAATTTCAGTGCTTGTGATTGGTCTGTTCATATTTTCTATTTCTTCCTGGTTCAGTCTTGGAAGTTTGTACTTCTCTAAGAATTTGTCCATTTCTTCCAGGTTGTCCACTTTCTTGACATATGGTTGCTTGTAGTAGTCTCTCATGATCCTTTGTATTTCTGCAGTGTTAGTTATTACTTCTCCTTTTTCACTTCTAATTCTATTGATTTGAGTCTTCTCCCCTTTTTTTCTTGATGCATCTGGCTAATGGTTTATCAATTTTGTTTATCTTCTCAAAGAACCAGGTTTTAGTTTTATTATTCTTTGCTATTGTTTCCTTCATTTCTGTTTCATTTATTTCTGATCTGATCTTTATGATTTCTTTCCTTCTTCTAACTTTGGGGTTTTATTGTTCTTCTTTCTCTAATTGCTTTAGGTGTACGGTTAGGTTTTTCATTTGAGATTTTTTCTTGTTTCTTAAGGTAGGATTATATTGCTATAAACTTCCCTCTTAGAACTTCTTTTGCTACATCCCATAGGTTTTGGGTCATCGTGTTTTCATTGTCATTTATTTCTAGGTATTTTTTGATTTCCTCTTTTATTTCTTCAGTGATCTCTTGGTTAATTAGTAGCATATTGTTTAGCCTTCATGTGTTTTTATGTTTTACAATTTTTTTCCTGTAATCGATATCTAGTCTCATAGTGTTTTGTTCAGAAAAGATACTTGATAAGGGTTCACTTTTCTTAAATTTACCAAGGCTTGATTTGTGACCCGGTATGATCTATACTTGCAAATGTTCCATGAGCACTTGAGAAGAAAGTGTATTCTGTTTTTGGATGGAATGTCCTATAAATATCAATTAAGTCTATCTGGTTTAATGTGTCTTTTAAACCTTGTGTTTCCTTATTTTCATTTTGGATGATCTGTCCATTGGTGAAAGTGGGGTGTTAAATTCCCCTACTGTTATTGTGTTACTGTCGATTTACCCTTTTATGGCTGTTAGCACTTGCCTTATGTTTTGAGGTGCTCCTACGTTGGGTGCATAAATATTTACAATTGTTATATCTTCTTGGATTGATCCCTTGATGATTATGTTGTGTCCTTCTTTGCCCCTTATAATAGTCTTTATTTTAAAGTCTATTTTGTCTGATATGAGTATTGCTACAGCAGCTGTCTTTTGATTTCCATTTGCATGGAATATCTTTTTCCATCTCCTCACTTTCAGTCTATATGTGTCTCTCGGTCTGAAATGGGTCTCTTTTAGACAGCATATATATGGGTCTTGTTTTTGTATTCATTCAGTGAGCCTGTGTCTTTTGGTTGGAGTATTTAATCCATTTACCTTTAAGATAGTTATCGATATGTATGTTCCTGTTACTGTTTTCTTAATTGTTTTGGGTTTGTTATTGTAGGTCTTTTCCTTCTCTTGTGTTTCCTGCCTAGAGAAGTTCCTTTAGCATTTGTTGTAAAGCTGGTTTGGTGGTGCTGAATTCTCTAAACTTTTGTTTGTCTGTAAAGGTTTTAATTTCTCCATCAAATCTGAATGAGATTCTTTCTGGGTAGAGTAATGTTTGTTGTACGTTTTTCCCTTTCATCACCTTAAATATGTCCTGCCACTCCCTTCTAGCTTGCAGAGTTTCTGCTGAAAGATCAGCTGTTAACCTTATGGGGTTTCCCTTGTATGTTATTTGTTGCTTTACCCTTGCTGCTTTTAATATATTTTATTTGAATTTAATTTTTGATAGTTTTATTAATATGTGTCTTGGCGTGTTTCCCCTTGGATTTATTCTCTATGGGACTCTCTTTGTGTCTTGGATTTGATTGACTATTTCTTTTCCCATGTTAGGGAAGTTTTCAACTATAATCTCTTCAAATATTTTCTCAGACCCTTTCTTTTTCTCTTCTCCTTCTGAGACCCCTATAATTTAATGTTGGTGCATTTAATGTTCTCCCAGAGGTCTCTGAGAGTGTCCTGAATTCTTTTCATTCTTTTTTCTTTTTTCTGCTCTGACACAGTTATTTCCATCATTTTATCTTCCAGGTCACTTATCAGTTCTTCTGCCTCAGTTATTCTGCTGTTGGTTCCCTCTAGAGTATTTTAAATTTCATTTATTGTGTCGTTCATCATTGTTTGTTTGCTCTTTAGTTCTTTTAGGTCCTTGTTAAATGTTTCTTGTATTTTCTCCATTCTATTTCTGAGATTTTGGATCATCTTTACTATCACTACTCTGTATTCATTTTCAGGTAGACTGCCTATTTTCTCTTCATTTGTTTGGTCTGGTGGGTTTTTACCTTGCTCCTTGATCTGCTTCATATTTCTCTGCTTTCTCATTTTGTTTAACTTACTGTGTTTGGGGTCTCCTTTTCTCAAGCTGCATGTTCATAGTTCCCATTATTTTTGGTGTCTGCCCCAGTGGGTGAGGTTGGTTCAGTGGCTTGTGTAGGCTTCCTGGTGGAGGGCACTGGTGCCTGTGTTCTTGTTGGTGGGGCTGGATCTTGTCCTTCTGGTATGCAAGGCTGCATCAGGTGGTGTGTTTTGGAGTATCTGTGAACTTAATATGCCTTTAGGCAGCCTCTCTGTTAATGGGTGTGGTTGTGTTCCTATCTTGCTTGTTGTTTGGC
Source organism: Balaenoptera acutorostrata (assembly GCF_949987535.1). Taxonomy (NCBI): domain Eukaryota; kingdom Metazoa; phylum Chordata; class Mammalia; order Artiodactyla; family Balaenopteridae; genus Balaenoptera; species Balaenoptera acutorostrata. The sequence continues at coordinate 117,223,420 of NC_080064.1, read as the reverse complement.
ATGGGGCATCCAACACTGGGGCTTGCTGGCCTTTGGGTGGAGCTGGGTCTTAGTGTTGAGACAAATTTGTCTGTGAGAGCTCTTGCCAATTGATATTATGTGGGGCCGGGCAGTTTCTGGTGGTCCAATGTCCTGGACTCGGCCCTCCCACCTCGAAGGCTCAGGCCCAAAACCTGGCCTGAGCACCAAGACCCTCCCAGCCACATGGCTCAGAAGGAAAGGAAGAGAAAAAAAAAAACCCCAAAACAACAAAATGAAGAGACAGAACCCTAGCACAAATGGTAAAAGCAAACCTATACAGACTAAATCATACAAAGAAACATACACATACAGACAAAAAGAGAAAAAGGAAAGAATATATATATATATATATATATATATATATATATATATGTACCAGAGCAACCAAACCAGTAAGGAATTCCACCAATGATAATAAGCACTAAATAGTATACTAAGGTGAACATAAAACCAGAAAGAAATCAGACACAGAAGGCAAACCTGAAGTCTACAGTTACTCCCAAAGTCCACTGCCTCAATTTTGGGAACATTCATTGTCTATTCAGGTATTCTTCAGTTGCAGTGTTTATCAGTTTGATTGTGGGGATTTAATCTACTGCTCCTGAGGCTGCACGGAAAAATTTCCCTCCTTCTTCTTTGTTTGCACAGCTCCTGAGGTTCAGCTTCAGTTTTGGCCCCACCTCTGCATGTAGGTTGCCTTCAGGTGTCTGTTCCCTGCCCAGACAGTAGGGGTTAAGGCAGCAGCTGATTAGGGCTCTGTTGCTTACTCAGGCCGGGGAGGATGGGGGTACGGTAGTCATAATTGGAATGCGGGGTGAGCCTGAGGTGGCAGAGGCCATCCTGACGTTGCAACAGCCTGAGGTGTGCCATGAGTTCTCCCTGGGAAGTTGTCCCTGGATCTCGGGACCCTGGCAGTGGCATGATGCACGGGCTCCCGGGGGGGTGTTGACAGTGGCCTTTGCTTGCACACAGGGTTCTTGGTGGCAGTGGCAGCAGTCTTAGCATTTCATTCCCTTCTTTGGGGTCCAAGCTGATAGCCACGGATCACTGCCGTCTCTGGATCTCCCTTAGGCAGTGCTCTGCCTTTTGTGGGCACAGTGGGAAGGGATCCCCTCTCCTTGCGCACCCCGAAAGAAAGGTCTCTTGCATCTCCGGCAGGTCCAGACTTTTTCCCGGACTCCATCCAGGCTAGCTGTGCTGCACTAGCCCCCTTCAGGCTATGTTCACGTAGCCAACCCCAGTCCTCTCCCTGGGGTCTGACCTCCAAAGCCCAAGCCTCAGCTCCCAGCCCCCACCCGCCCGGGCAGATGAGCAGACAAGCCTCTCAGGCTGGTGACTGCTGGTCGGCAGTGATCCTATGTGCGGGAATCTCTCTGCTTTGCCTTCTGCACCACTGTTGCTGTGCTCTCCTCCATGGCTCTGCAGCTTCCCCCCCCCCCCACCCCCCGCCAGTGAAGGGGCTTCCTAGTGTATGGAAACTTTTCCTATTTCACAGCTCCCTCCCAGAGGTGCGGGTTCCATCTGTATTCTTTTGTCTCTGTTTTTTCTTTTTTCTTTTGCCCTACCCAGGTACCTGGGGATTTTCTTGCCTTTTGGGAAGTCTGAAGTCTTCTGCCAGCATTCAGCATGTGTCCTGGAGGAATTGTTCCAGATGTAGATGTATTTTTAATGTATTTGTGGGGAGGAAGGTGATCTCCACGTCTTAATTCTCCACCATCTTGAAGGTTCTTTCTGGGTTGTCTTTTTTTAACTGACTTTATTTCTAACCTTTAAAAATTGTATAAAAATAAATCTTTAAAAAAGACTTTTTTTAAGAATAGTTTTAATTTCACAACAAAATTGAGGGGAAGATAAAGAAATTTTTCTTATATTTCCTACCCCCATGTATACATAGCCTCCCCTATTGTCAACAGCCCCCATCAGAGTGTACATTTGTTGCAGTTGATGAACTTACATTGAGCATCTGGGCCTCGTGCTTTCTGTTTTAAAGGTTATTAATTTTTGATTCAATTTCTTTAATAGATATAGAGCTATTCAGATTGTCTGTTTCTTCTTGCGTGAATTTTTACAGGTTGTGTCTTTCAAGGAATTGTGGTCCATTTCATCTGGCTTATCAAATTTGTGGGCATAGAGTTGTTCAATAAAGGATTCTTTTATTATCCTTTTATGGGGTCTGTAGTGATCTCCTCTGTTTCGTCTGATATTAGTACTTAGTGTCCTATCTCTTTTTTTTTTCTATTAGCCTGCTTAGAGGCTTATTGATTTTATTGATCTTTTCAGCTTTCGGTTTCATTGATTTTTCTCTGTTGATTTCCATTTTCAATTTCATTGATTTCTGCTCTAATCATTATTATTTATTTTCTTCCACTTACTCTGGGTTTAATTTGCTCTTCTTTTTCTAGTTTCTGTAGGTGGAAACTTAGATTATTGATTTCAGATCTTTTTTCTTTTCTAATATATATATTCAATGCTATAATTTTCCCTCTAAGCACTGTTTTTGTTGACTCCCACAAATTTTGATAAGTTGTATTTCCATTTAGTTCAAAATATTTTAAAACTTACCTTGAGATTTTTCTTTGACCCATGTGTTATTTGGAAGCATGTGTTTAATCTCCATGTATTTTGAGATTTTACAATTATCTTTTTGTTACTGATTTCTGGTTTAATTCCATTGTGGCCTGAGAGCAGATATTGTATGATTTTTATTCTTTTAAATTTGTTAAATTGTGTTTTATGGTCCAGAATGCAGTCTATATTGGTGAACTTGTGAGCTTGAGAAGAATGTGTAATCTGCTATTTGTTGAAGTAGTCTATAGATGTCCATTATATCCAGTTGTCTCAGAACCATTTAATGAGAAGACTCTTTATTCCCCACTGAATTATCTTAACACCATTATAATGACCTAAAAGGTATATGGGTTTATTTCTGGGCCCTCAGTTCTATTCCATTGATCTGTATATCTGTCTTCATGCCAGTAGCACACAGTCTTGATTACTCTAGCTTTGTAGTAAGTTTTTGAAATTGAGAAATGTGAGTCCTCCAATTTTGTTCTTCTTTTTCAAGATTATTTTGGATACTCATTAAGTTTTTCTGAAAAGATAACTGTTTGTGTAATGCTAACAAAACCAGTTTCTTATGGGGTTTATAACATATGTAGAAGTAAAGTGAATGACAAAAAGCACAAATAAGAAAGAACATGTGAAATTATACTGTTCAATTTTCTTGTATGATATGTAAAAGTGATATAATGTGAATTCAAGGCAGACTTTGGTAATTTAAATGTACATATTGTAAACCTTAGGACAATGATGATGAAGAAGAAGAAGGATGAGGAGGAGGAGAAGGAGGAGATAAAAAGCCAAGATAGCTAGATACCATTGAATACTAAATATGCATGATTTTTGCAAAATAAACTAGGAAAGAAGGGACAATAAACTGATAAAATAGTAAATAACTGGCCACATGGGAGACTTAAACTCAACTGTATAAACAGCTACTTTAAAATAAATGGACTAAACATCTAATTAAAAGACAGAATTTGTTGCCATGAATAAAAAAGCAGGACCTCTTATATGATATTTATATGAAATGCATTTTAAATATAAATACCAGATAGATTAAAAATAAACATATAGAAAATATATGCCATACAAACACTCAACAAAATAGGCTTCAGAGGATAAATTATATTGGGGAAAGTAGACTTCAGGATAAGGAATATTAGCATAGATAAACAAAAACAGTTCAAGATGATAAAAGGGTCAGTTTATCAAGAAGACGTAACAATTTTAAATGTCTGTGCACCTAATACCAGAGTTTAACATAAATGAAGCAGAAACTGATATACCTAAAAGGAGAAATAGACAAATCTCCAACTGTAGTTGGAGATTTCAACACTTCTTTCTTAATAATTGATGTAACATGTAGTAGATATAAGTACAAATATAAAGAAAAAGAAGACATAGAAGAAACATAGAAGAAAAAAGAAATAGATTGAAGAATAAAAAAAGAAGACCTACAGTTTCCACTAACTTGACCTAATTGACACGTAGTGAACATTTCATCAAAAAGAGAATACATATTTTTTTTCATGTGTTCATAGGATATTCACCAAGATCATTTGCTGGGATTTAAACAAGTTTGACTACATTAAAAAGGATTAAAATGATGGAGTATCTTCTAATACCATAATGAAATTAAATTAGAAATGAATAACAGAAATACATGTGGAAAATACCTGAATATTTGGAAATTAAACACCACTTTCCTAAATAATCCATGGGTCAAAGGAGAAATCATAAGGAAATAGAACGTATTTTGAATTGAATGAAAGTAAAAACAAAACATAACAAAACTTTTGTGATGCAGCTAAAGCAGTGCTCAGGGAGAAATCATAGTGTTAAAGTTTTATATATGATTAGAAAAGTTAGCAGGAAGGTCAACAGTCTATCTTTCCATCTTGTAAAAAGCTAGATCATGAAGGGCAATTAAACCCAATGTAAGTAGATCTGACCAAGTTGTTGCATACTTCAACAGCTCATTCTTTTTTTATTGTATGTAGTAGTAGTATTCCATGGTACAGGTGTATTTTTTTTGCCTATTTTCAGTTGGATTGTTTGTTTCCTTACCATTGAATATTGAGAGTTTAAAAATTTTTCTGGGAATCCACTGCAATCTGCTTCCAGATTTTCCCCAAAATTACATATGATCACAGCAATAGTAGAAGGAACTCTGATGTAGTGAGAAGAAAAAGAAGCAATAATCTTTAAGAACCATTATGAATTTAGTCATATGATTACAATTATGATTACTTTAAAAAGATTTAAATGTCAAAATTTTATTAGAAAAGAAGCAAAATGCAGCTGCACTTGGGAAATATGTTTTCCTAAGAAATTTATTGAGCATCTTACCATATGCAAATTTGTGCTAGGCACCAATAAGTCTTTATTAGTTCATTAATAGCAAGATTTAAAACTTGAGAACAGAAATTTATTAAATTATGAAATTTGAATTTATTACAATTAAGCTATGAAAGTTTAAGATGATAGAGAATACTACTTGCAGAATTATCAACTTAGTGCATTTCCCCCCTAATCTGATGCTGACTCCACAGCCTAATATATGAAATATCAGCAGCTTCAATGTCCTCCTCAGACTATGCTCTGTGAAGCAGAAATTATTTGTAGGGCTGTTTGTTCTTATCTCTAGGTTTTGAGCAGCAGTAGGGATATGTTTTCTCCAGAGAAGAGCAGGCCAGAGAGGGAAGGTTAATGTATGAGGCTTTGGGTTCCAAATGGAAAGACCCTTTAAATCTTCTCTATAAAATAGGAGGTTACACAATATGCTGAGTGTGAGGGTACTGAATGAGGTTGGGGGGCTGAGTACAGGGGAGACTGGGAGACCCCTTATGGATGATGCAGTGCAAGAATGGTGTGCAAAGAAGAAATGAACCAAAGGATGACATCCAGCAGACTGAAGACAGGGCTGTCCAAGTCTCTCCCTGGGACCAGTGACATGGGAAGAAGAGACCAATCACACATTTCCACCCTGAGCATCCAGTGTACTCTGAATCCTCAGCTTCACAGTTTAGATGTGGGTGAATCAGAGTTTACAGCCAACCATACTGCAATGAGCCTGACAAAGAGAAAAAATGGCTCTGAATCAGATTTTTATTTAGCTCTTAGGAAAAGAAGGAGAGGTTCTTGCGTGACTGTAAAGACAGTGATGAAAGGAGATTGAGCGCAATGAAGGACATGGCAGGAACTTTAAAAAGGAATTTATAGTTAATTTATAGTGGCAGAGGAATTGTAAGCCTCTGGAGGCCAGGGATTAGGTTGTGTATTTCTTGATATCCACCTCTGCACCTAGCAACGCTTAGATACATAGTGAGTACTCAGAAAGCACGAAGAAGGGGGGGAAGATGGAGGGCATTATTTTGGAGAATGACTGTTCTGAGTAGGAAAAGAGAAGCAAGCATGCATGCCCTATGAGTCACAGACCACAGCCAACAGGCCAGCGTTCAGGGATACCTTCTCACTGCTAAAGAGGACTTAACAGTGACAATGGGAATGTCAAGCAGAGCAGTACTTTGAGAGTGAAACAGGGACCTCCAAACTTGGGCTCCTGGGACCCTGTGCTGTTAGCTGTATCCATCCTTTCTCTATTCTGGCTCTTACCTGGACTGGAATGCTTTCAAATGACTCTGAGTGTTCTCATTACTGGAATCTGGTCTACAGAGGTTAGGATGTATGCAGTAACTGATATTTTTAGTAATTAACCATCATTGATTTCTCAGCCAAGGGTCATTCCCTTCCTCCCTTTCAGAAGCTCAGGCACTTGGCACCTGTGTGCAGAAGTAAAAAATCATTCACAGATTATTGATACTCTGCAACGTTTCCCAACTCCCATTCCATGTGTGTAAAACCTGAAAGGCCTGAGCCTTGTGACAGAAACTCCTACTCACTGGCGAGAAGCTTAATAACACTTTGTGATGGGGCTATGTCACATGTGTCCACACTGCCGTTGGCCTTAGGCTTTGCTCAGACAGGTAGGAGAGGTGGTGGAGTGGGCCGGAGGACGTGCAGGAAAAGGAGGAAAGCAATTGCTCATAAAGAAGTTTTCATCCATTCTTTTTGCTACCTGACATTTTATTGGGTAAATATTTTTCTGCCTCTGTCTTTTTTGGGTAGATAAGAAGGGGACTTTGTCCCCTAGAGAATCTATTACTTTCTGCGTGAGCTTGATTCTACAGCTGGAGAAACTTCGGCAGAAACGTATTCTTTCTTGTTGAGCCTTCACTGACTTCTCCCTTAACTGCAGGCTCCTTCTCTCTAGCATTTCCAGCAAGGATGGTGAATCAGTTCTCATTAGGACTAGAACTGGAGAATACAGTTTGTACCATGGGGTTACAATATTGCCTCTGAAATCCTCAAAGCCTTAGCTACTCCAGTGTTCATCAGTGCTAGTGTTGGGAGTCTTCCTGGCCCATTGATAGGCTCTGGTCAGTGGGAAGGTCTTGGTGAGGAAGGATCTATGGCAGAGACACTTTGCAGGGGCTCATCTTAAGACTGTTCTGGTACAGGAGCAGGATTCCTTTGGGAATGGGTTCCATAAGGGCCAATCTTTGTGGGATTGATTAGAGATTTGACTAACTGGGATTCTGTCCAGTTCAGATATTCTAGGGTAGTAGAAAAGAGTTTATCTTTGAACTCTGGGTGAAATGTTTTGTGTCACCAAGCCCCTTCCACAAACTGGGAAATAAATATGACTGGCATTTGAATGGCATTGTTATTAGAATGTCTTCCTTATATTTCTAATACTTCTTTTGCATTGCTTATGTTTCAAGTTACCCATTCAACTCAGTTAATTTCTCAAGTGCCTTGTCAAGCTTGTGAAATGTTAATTTTGTATAAACAGGTCTTTCACATATAATTATTAAACTCTTCATTAATCAGTTCTTCATTACCCTGAACAAAGGAAAATTAAGGAGGAGTTAACCAAAATACATTTCAAACAGCCAGAATGATGTCACAAAATAAATCTGTGCTCTACAATGTATTTTCAGTATTTTCATATGGTATTAGTTTACTAAGAGTTTCATCCTGATTGGATGCTAAATTTCATAAAAGGCTTTTTCTGCATCCATTGAGATGATGATACAGTTTTTATTTCTGTAATTGTGGTGAAATAAATTGATTGATTTGAAGTGTCAACCCAATTTTGTATTCCTGGAATAAATACAACATGATTTTGATGTATTACCAGTTTTAAATATTGCTGTTGTCCTTGACAGATTAATATAAGGTCATACTCTCAAAAATAAGTTGGGGAGGGTGATGTCAGCAAGATGGCCAAGTAAGACATCCCTCATTTATATCCCCTACTCAACAACAATAATTTGGCATCCATCCTCAGACAAAAGGGCCTTTGTGCGAGCTTTGGGATCCAGTTAGGAGATTGTTAAATCCCAGTGCAATCCAAGACCGAGGCAGTCTCTTACTGAGGTGGCTGATTCTCTGACTGTGGTCCCAACTGCAGATCTGGAAACAGCTCTGTCCCCCTGTGAACTTAGCTAGAGTCCTGTTTTGTTTTGTTTCTTAAATTTATTTATTTATTTATTTATTTATTTATTTATTTATTTAACGTTTGGCTGCATTGGGTCTTCGTTCCTGCACGCAGGCTTTCTCTAGTTGCGGTGAACGGGGGCTACTCTTCATTACGGTGCGTGGACTTCTCATTGAGGTGGCTTCTATTGTTGTAGAGAACCGGCTCTAGGCACATGGGCTTCAGTAGTTGTGGCACGTGGGCTTAGTAGCTGTTGCTCACAGGCTCTAGAGCGCAGGCTCAGTATTTGTGGCACACGGGTTTAGTTGCTCCGTGACATGTGGGATCTTCCCGGACCAGGGCTCGAACCCATGTTCCCTTCCTTGACAGGTGGATTCTTAACCACTGTGCCACCAGGGAAGACTTACAGTCCTGTTTGACTTTGGTTCTATCACCAGCACCATACACTAAGGGACCCAGGAGGAGTCATGCCCCCCCATGCATCAGGTGATATGCATACAGACCTTGGTCTTGGCTGTGGACCTGGAAGTGGACTTACCGACTCCTGCCCCTTTTGGCTGTGATCTGGGAGCCCCTGGAGATGACATCAAGATGGCAACATAGGTCATTCCCAACTTTAGTCTCCTTCACAAGAAGACCAACTATCAACTATCCATAGACAGGACACAATTGTAAAAATCCCTGGGAGTAAGGCTGAAGTGACCTCCTAGAACACAGAGATGGAGAAGGACTGCATTGGAAGGGTAAGAGGAGAGGTTTCACTTTGACGGCATCACCCCTCCCTGTACTGGCACAGCACCACACTGACGGATTGCTCCCCAGGGTCTACATTTGCCCCACTGGGAACAGAGAGCAAGGTGGACATCTAGCTCCCCCAGCTTTGGGTATACTTTCTGGGAGGCCCACTCAGATCTTGTATCATGGGGATCACTGGAGATCAGATAGAGGTAGAGAAGAGATTCAGTCATATCTTGTTGAACCATATTCCTGTTTGTAGCAGTGCCCAAGTGACTCTATCTGCCCATCTGTAGAGTCTAGCCAATGGGGTCTACTGGCCATGGAGTCTATGCTATAGCCACACCCAGGCAGGGACGCAAATTTGCAGTCCTACACAACTGCTGATCATAGCCTCCCAGTCCCATCAGAGCGGAAGGCTTGGCCCGAGAACCCAGGTAGCCCTGGAGCCCATCTTACAGCCAAAAGCCAAGCCAGCAGCCCTACCGAACTGTTGAGCGTAGCCTCTAGTTTCACACAATCAGGGAGCCTAAACAGTGACCCTGGGCAGCCTCAGAGCCCAGCCTAAGGCCCTGCATGATTGCTGAACACAGCTTGTGGCTTCATCCAGGCAGAGAGCCTGACCGATGAACCCATCCAATCATGGAGCATAACCTGTGGCCCCACCCAACCAGGTAGCCCAGAGAGTGACCTGCCCAACCATGAAGAATAATCTCCAGACCCACCCAACTGCAGGATACAGCTGGATGCGCTGTCCAACCAGAGAGCCTAGCCAGTGACCTTGCCCAACAGTGGAGCATCGCCAGTGGCCTACCTGATTGCGAAGCCCAGACTGTGGCCCCAGCCAACTTTGGGTCCAGCCTATGGCCCTGTCTGATTGCAGAGCTCAGCCTGAGGCTCTGCCTGACCCTGAAGCCATGCCTGCGGTCTATCCAGAACACAAAATCCAACCAGTGGCACCATCCTATTGGGGAGCACAGCCTGAAGCCCTTGGGAGCCACTTCCACCACATCTGTCTATTTCAGAACCTAACTTTCTCTTAAAAGTGTGTTGGAAAACATAAGTGTGTGTTTGTGTGTGTGTGTGTATACACACCATATATATAAGCCATATATATATAATTATATATTATATGACACAATATATAATATATTTATATATATATTATATACTATATATTATACACACACACACACTCACTCACACACACACACACACACACCCACCCACCCAGGGGTTATGAGGGAGGGATCAGTAGGTGGAACACAGGTGATTTTATTTAGGGCAGTGAAACCATTTCATATGATTCTACAGTGGTGGATATATGTTATTATAAATTTGTTAAAATTTTGTGTACAACACAAAGAACCTTAATGTAAACTATAGACTTTGGTTGATAATGATGTATCAGTGTTGGTGCATGGATTGTAACAAATGTTGATGGTGGGGCAGGCTGGGTGTGTGTGAATGTGTTGGGGAGGTAAGAGTATGTGGGAACTTCCTGTACTATGTGCTTAACTTTGCTGTGAACCTAAAACTGCTCTAAAAACTAAAGCCTATTAATTTAAAAATGCAAAACCAAAACAAAATAAAACATTTACCTTCTCACTGTTGCTTTCAGAAAATTTGTGAAGACAAAAAGAATGGTCAGTGTCCCAAAACACATGAATAGATGTTCAACATCACTAATAGGGAAATGGAAGTCAAAAGAGTATTGAGATACCATTTTTACCCCAAATTGCAGAACTTTGTAACTCTTTAGCCCTGTCAAGAATATGGAGAAACAGGAACTCCTACACAGTGGTGGTTCAACTGTGAAAGGCTACAGCATTTTTTAACAATTAGCTGGAACGTTATTATAAAACTTAAAATTTACCATCGACTCATAGATCACTGAAGGATAAGATCTAAAGTCATATACGTTCCAGTAGGTAAAAATATATCTAAAAGTTTGCACTGTATTTTTAATCATAAATGTTTTTAATCATCAATAGAATGGTTGAATAAATTATAGTCCATATATACTATGGAATATTATGCAGCTATACAAAACAATGAATTAGATTTATTTGTATTAATATGAAGTGACATCTATAAAATACTTTAAGGAAAAATGCATATTGAACACTAGTGCATGTGGTGTAGGACAGATGAAAATAAAACAAAGGAAAACATGTATCTTTGTCCATGTGCATAGAGAAAGGGGATAAAAAGATACAGAGCAAACCATTGACATTGACTGCCTTGGGGATGGGGCAAAAGGGGAAAATTGTTGGTGTTTTCTTTATACAGTAGCAATTGTTTTGCTGCAAAAAGTGTGTAGCTTGAAAGGAAGATTCAATAAATTGTAGGAGAAATGAAAACAACAGAAGAGGTATGGCCCCAGGGTCAAACATCTATAGACAATCAAACCTTTTACACTGTTGAGAGTGACTGCCTCTTAGTGTAACTCCTGAGCATTACTGGACTAAGAAATTCATTTCTTTTCTATGTTTTGAGGGATGTTATAAAAAAGAAATTAAACCTTCTGCTCTCCGAACGTGGTGCATGGCTTACTTCTGGATGAGACGTATGTTAGTTAAAGCTCAGTAAGTGGGTAAAGAAAAAGATCTCTACCCCTACCCCACTTCCATCCTGTTCCTAAATTGGTATCCATCTAGCTTAAGGGTGTAGGGAATAATGTGTCATGCCCCCCAAAATAGAGTAAGGGGAAGAGGAAAAATTTCTATTTAAAAATATGTAAGTCCTGGACTTCCCTGGTGGTCCAGTGGTTAAGACTCCATGTTTCCAATGCAGGGGACATGGGTTCGATCCCTGGTCGGGGAAGTTCTGCATGCCACGTGGTATGGCCAAAAAAAAAAAAATGTAAGTCCTATCTAACATCAAGCTCAAAGATAAAATATTGTCCATCAAATGATGCATAACAAATTACCCTAAAAGTTATTTATCAGTTTAAAACAACAATAAATGTTATCTCACAGTTTCTCTGGGTCAGGACTCTGGGAGTGGCTTTGCTGGGTGGTTCTGACTCAAAGACTCTCATGAGGTCAAGGTGTTAGCCTGGGCCCATCTGATCTACTTCCATGTTGGCTGATTCACATGGCTGGTGAGTTAGAGCTGGTGGTTGGAGAAAGACCTCAGTTTTTCCCAGGTGTGCTTCTACATATAACTACTTAGTATCCTCAGGATGTGGCAGTTGGACTCCTCCAAAGCTAGCGAGCCAAGAAGAAGAGCAAGGAGAAGGCCAAAATGTCTTTTATGACCAAGTCTCAGGAGTCACATGCCATTGCTTTTGTACATTCTATTCTGTTAGAAGCAAGTCACTAAGTATGGGTCACCGTCCAGAGGAGGGGAATTAATTCCACATTTTGAAGGGAGGAGTATCAGAGAATGTGTGTACATAAGTTACAATCACCATCCAGTACTCTCTGCTGCCCAGTTGTTTTCTAGCTTTCAGGAATTTCTAAAAATTTCAAGTCTCCTGAAGGTATTCTTTTTCTCCAAAGGTTTATGGATTTTTTTTTCTTAATAGCTTTTCTTTAATTTTATGAGATTTTGGTTATCCAGTATTCTGCATTCCCTTTCCTTGTACTTATTCCTGATGATACAAGGCCAGAACTCCACATGCTTTTGTAAAGATCTCTATCCTTATCTTTTCACCCCTAATCATAGATGGATGAATATCATCATCCCAAAAGTCTGTTGGGACCAGTGCCATTGTGACCTATATCCCTGTTCACATAAGTCACCATAATATTAGTAACATCTGACACTTATACAGCACTTACTCTAAACCAAGCACTGTTTGAAAGGCTTTACACATACCAACAGCAAGTACACCAAGTCATCCTTCATGACCCGGATCTTTAGTTACAGTCTAACCTGCCCTCCCACAAAGGGAGCTTTTAACTCCCAAACCTTTCCCTTGGGGAACCCATGACCCATCACTGGCAAAATCCCTGTATGTTAAACCTCTTCTTTTGGATGTTTCCTTTACCTTTTTGCTCACATTGAAACCTGGCTCTTCCTTGATGGCACCACTTCTTCCTCAGCCTTATGTAGCAGGCATTGTCTCTCCTTCATCCTCTGCTGTAATTGAGCTTGGGGATGGGATAGTTCTTTGCTCCTCATTGCTGCTTCCAGTTCAATTCCCCACCTTCTTCCTCAAAAACCTTTCAGCTTTGAAGTTCCTGCTGTTAAACTCTACTGTCTGGACATCTCTTTGTTGTAATTTGTAGACACTCTTGGTTACTCCCTTCCATTCCTTGAATATTTTTAACTCCTAGATTACTCACTCTCTATAGTGCTACTGTCCTAATTCTTAGTGATTTTGATAAGCATATAGACTCTCCTTCCAAAACTCTGGCCCCTTGGTTTTTGTCTTGGCCCCCATTGAGTTTTGTTCTCACTCTACCTCCATCACCTACTTCTGTGGTTGTACACTAGATCTTTCCATTATCAATTACTGTATCCCCTCTGTAATCTCTAAACCCACCATTGCCTCCTTTTCCAACTCTCCAGTACCCAAGGGAACAAATCTTCAGCTCACATAGGACTTGAGCTCAGTGCTATTATAATTTATACTAAGAAATATATATTTGGTCTTTGTCCTTTTCCTAGCACAGAGCTCCCAAGGCCCTCAAATTTCCTGTGATTGAGAGCGATCAAGATGTCTTTTGTTATGTTAATGAGGTGACTTTTGGAAAGGGCCTACAGATGGGGGCCAGTTGCCAGGGGAGCCAACCATGTGATGAGAGGGTTGGAACTTTCAGTCTCACCCCCCACCTCCAGGGAGGAGAGAGGGGCTGGAGATTGTGTTTAGTTACCAGTGGCCAATGATTTAATCTATTATGCAATTAAATCTCCATAAAAACCCAAAAAGACTAGCTTCAGAGGGCTTCCAGATTAGTGAACAAGGCAAGATTTGGGGGAGTGTGGCACTCTTGGAGGGAGGAGGCATTGAAGCTCTGTGCGTTTTCTCCATACCGTGCCCTATGCATCTCTTACCTCTGGCTGTTCTAATAAGTGAAATGTTTCTCTGAGTTCTGTGAGCTGCTCTAGAAAATTAATTGAAGGTGAGGAACGGGTCATGGGAATCTCTGATCTATAGGTTGTCGGTCAGAAGCACAAGTGACACCCTGGACTTTTGATTGGCATCTGAAGTAGAAAGCATTCTTGTGGGACTGAGCCCTTAACCTTGGAATCTGATGATATCTGGGCAGATAGTGTCAGAATTGGGTTGAATTGGACATCCAGCTGCTGTGGGGAATTGCTTTGTGGTGTGGGGAAAACTCCCACACATCAGAAGTATAGGTTCATTGATCTTAACACTGTTCCTCACTCCCCTCCAGTCCTAACTTCTCTCCTTACCCAGCTTAGATTCCTTGGTCCCTCATTATAATCACTCTCTTGCATAGATTCTCGTCTCCCTTATTTCTCTCTTTCTCCATTGCACTCACCTGGAAAACCTCCAAACCTAGTTAAATCCAACTTTCCAACTACTTTGCATCTAACACAGGCAGCAGAACTAGTTGGAGAAAAATACACAACCACTCTGACTAATCTCACTCTATGACACTGACCCTCTGTGGGCTAAAGTATTGCTAAGCAACCTTACCTTACCGTATTTCTGTAGTCTAAACTTTCTTATACATTAGAATCTCTTGGGCAAGCTTTTAAAAAATCCTGGTGTCAGGCCATGCCCCTAGACCAATTAAGTCACAGTCTGAAGCGGTGGACCCAGGCATCAGTTTGTTTTTTTTAAAACTCCCCAGCCAAGTTTGAGAAGCAGTGCCCTAACCCATTCACTCCTTTACTCTTTGAGATGACTTTCATCCATACAGGCTTCTTTGCTGTTCCTCCAACATGCCAAGCACAGTTCTGCTACATGATTCTCTCTTTCTTCTGGGATACTTTTTCCCCAGGAAGTTGCATGTTTGGCTTCCTCAAGTTTCCTCAAACTTCCTTCAAGTTTCTGCTGCAGATATCTATTAGTAATGCCTTTCTGAATTGTCCCATGTAAAATAGGACTCCCCCAGCTCCAACCTTAGCACTTCCTCTCCCCCTTACCTTACTTTGTTTTTCTCCTTAGCATTTATTACCATCTAACATATTATATATTTATTCGCCAATTATTTATTGTATGTCTCCATCTACTAGAAAAATAGCAGAGACTTTGTGCATTTTGTTCATTGCTTATAACAAAATGTGCGCAGTAAATTTGTTTCACTAACAGATCAATAGGTGCTCAATAAATGTATACTTTTTAAAGGCTAGGCAACAAACACTTCTCAGGATTTTATTGTGTTCAAGGCAACTGATATTTTATGCAATAAAATATGCATTTTCTAAACCTGACCAAAGGGGCTGGGGTGGGACTTGGATCAGAGGGGTTGGGATCTTGGATGCCTTAAGAGCCAGTTCCTAGATATTGAGAGCGAGGCCAGTGGGGACAGTGGGGAGGGACAGTAGCATCAGTAGCAGCAATGGAAGCAAATAGGAAATGTCACAGTACTGAGTCTGTAGGATTGTATTTTCAGCAACCAGAAGAAGAGAATCATGAACAGAACAAATTTACTGAAGCTCAAGGCCCAGAGAGACTCACCTGGTGATCAGAGAGTGACCAGTGCTTGTCACTGCAACACACAGAGATGACACACTGCTCTAGTGGGCTGTTAAGGTGGAGAGAGTGTGTAAAAGTTGGGGTGGCAGTAATTATAAGGGTGACGGCCCAGCTTACTACAATTGGTTTGGGTACCAGTGGGTTTTCTTTTCAAACTTGGTGACTAAGGAAGTATGTATTCTACACGTGCTCTTAGAAGATCTAATACCAATGAGAATTTATAGAGTAATGGTAGATTACAGTTTTTAAAGCTATGGACGGATCAAACGGAGTTTAATTTTTTTTTTATTAAGTATAATGAGTAAATCATTATGAGAGATCAAAAGATGAGTCTTTAGTCAATATTGTTTAACTTTGCTCCAATTATCCTACTTTTTACCCTTCTTAAGCATAGATTCACCACATGCAACAGCAATAGGCTTGAATCAATTCAGAAGTCTCTATGGACAATAAATGTCACATATCTTTATTTTTCTGAATCAAATTAAATTTGTCACCAAATTCCCGCTCATCAAAGCCCATGAGAAGTTGCAGAGTTGGTTCCCTTCCCTCTGCTGGATTGTACTGGACTCAGGTCTTATGCAGTCCAGAAAATGTGGGCAGACTGAATTTTGGATAGTGATGTAGATGTTTCATGCCTCACCTGCGAGTTAATTTGAAGTAGCTCACCTTCTGTGCCAGCTTGGCCGCAGGGACCCCTATTTACTAGTGCTGTGGGTAGAAATTATAATCTTAAAATCTTTCATTTAGCCATGATCAAAAAAAATTTTTTTAAAGTGTAATTTATAATGGAAAACCCCAGGAAGAAAGATTTCTGTTGTGTCAGGTTGTTTGTATTTTCAAGGTATAGAGCTGGTCATTTCTTTCCTTAGTAAGGTGAATGAGAAGAGGTTAAGAAGAAGCAAGAAGTTTCTTGAGATATTCACAGGTTCTTTTGGAGCTATTTGTCACAAATTCATCCCAGAGTATTCTTTTATTAAATACGTAACTTCTATGTAAGTTATGTAAGTTCCCCTGAGATGTAACTATCACCTGGGGAGCATATAATACATACTGTGTTCATTTTATGTACAAAAATATGTTACACATTATACGTTATAAAAGACTGAATTTTTCATTCAAATTGCAAATGAACTAATCAACCATATGTTTTAAATATTTATTTAATTTATTTATTTTTGGCTGCATTGGGTCTTCGTTGCTGTGTGTGGGCTTTCTCCAGCTGCGGCGAGTGGAGGTTACTCTTCGTTGCAGTGTACGGGCCTCTCATCATGGAGGCTTCTCTTGTTGCAGAGCACAGGCTCTAGGCACGTGGGCTTCAGTAGTTGTGGCATGTGGGCTCAGCAGTTGTGGCTAGCAGGCTCTAGGGCACAGGCTCAGTAGTTGTGGCTCATGGGCTCAGTTGCTCTGCGGCATGTGGATCCTCCTAGACCAGGGCTCGAACTCATGTCCCCTGCATTGGCAGGTGGACTCTTAACTACTGCGCCACTAGGGAAGCCCCAGCCATATGTTAATCTGACTCATTACTCTGCAAATCATATAGGTTATTTTTTTTGTAAAAGAGAAAGAGGAGGGGAAGAAAACCGTTCATGTCCCATGATCTACTTTTTCTCCTTTCAGCAAGCAACAAATAAAGGATGCCCTTAGATATTCTAATTTCAAAATAATATGCAACTGTTTTTTATAGAGTTTAGTTTCCAGGGGTATTCATACAACTGTTTTCCCTCTGAGATCTTTCTATTTATGGGTTGCTGTGTATGGGGAGCATGCAGATTTCCATATATCAAGCCCTTTCAATCTGGCAAATCCTTTCCTGTTTCTAGGGAATTAAACTCCCTTGGAGCTGTGCCACCTACTTCTCCCCTTAAAGCCACAGTCTCCATTATTCCCATTTGTGGACAAGCCATTCTGATCACCTTGGTGGGCTCCATTTTTGAAACACAAAGGTTTCTAGTTCTGAAACTTATGCAAAAAGCACTGTTTGCCTTTCCCACATCAAGGAGCTTCTAGAGTGAGAAACATCTCACTGTTTCTTTTTTGGGGTGATGGGAGTGGTGGAGAAGCAAATAATATATATGTGGGTGTTAATGAAGAAGGGAAAAAAGGAGATGTTTTATTTATTCCTGATAAAGCCATAGCAGAAAAAAAGAGAAAAAACTCAATAATCCTTTATAAAAAAAACCTTTAGAGTAATACTTACTCTTTAGTAGGCTGGACCTCAACAGCCCAACTGCAATACAGGCTCACAAACTGTGAGCTCCTTAAGGCCCAGCCTTCTCCCAGTCTCTGTATCCTCTACACGCCCTCTGCACCTGGCACTTCATAGCTGTTAAATAAAGGCTATGACCAAAGCAGAATCAAGTGACTGTTAACCCCTTGCCTTCTCATGTGGACATTGTAGTTTGAATATCCCAGGCTATCATAATTTATTCTTAACTTATCAGTCTCTAATTTCTTTCCATTCTTTATATTTATTTATACTTTTAATCATTGCATTAGTTTACTGTGGCTATAATCATTGCTAGTTTACTGCTATAACAAATTACTGAAAGTTGGTAACTTAAAATAACAGAAATGTATTCTTTCACAGTTCTGGAGGCTAGAAGTCTGAAATCCAGGCATCCACAGGGCTGGTTCATTTCATGCCTCTCTTCTGGCCTTGAGTCCTCAGTGACTGCTGACAATCCTTGGTGTTTGTTGGCTTAGAGATACGTCATCACAATATCTGCCTTTCTTTTTACATTGACTTCTCCTGTGTGTCTTTTTATACATTCTCCTCCTCTTATAGGGTCACTTGTCACTGGCTTTAAGGACCATCCTAATCCAGGATGATCCCATCTCAAGATTCTTAATTACATCTGCAAAGACTTTTTCCAAATAAAGTCACATTTATACATTCCAGGTGGACATTTCTTTGGGGGAACACCATTCAACCTACTACAATCATCTTAGCTTTTTTCCATTTTTGTGCTGTCTTTCTCCTTCTGAATTTAATGCACAAGACTTTCTGTGCTAACTGTCTCTTGATCTAAGTATAATAGATGTCTCTAGCATAGAATAACTCTTCATAATTAATTGACTAGAAGTCTGAGACCTGGACTTTGATTTTGAATTTTTGAACTATTACCTGACATTGTGATCTTGGATAAATTTAATCACTCTGAATCTTATTTTTCATGTTGGTTGCCAATATAGAAATCAGGCCTTGCTTAAGGAAAAGTTCAATGTGAGTTATGGCAACATCCCATAAAGCTCACAGACAAGAATATAGTCAAGACTTCAGGAAGAAATTAGATCATGGAGTTGAAGTTTTAGCACTCTTCCTCATTTTTTGGTCTCTACTTTTCTCTGAAGTCTGGGTAATTCTTCCCCACCCCCCATGATTGTTTTTTCTGATGAAAGCCCTCAAATGTAATGTTACAGTTCCACCTACATGGACAGCTTCTTCTCATCTTTCCCCACCACTTCTTGTCTCTTTCTTTTGTTTTCATTTCTGTTACACATTTCTCTCCCCATCTCCATTTCTGTCCCACTTCCAGATTACTAATTGAGGGAATAAGAATGATCCAGTTGGGATCCTTCCTTATTCAATCAACTTTGACCAGAGATAGGGTCATATTATACAAAGATGGGTTTTGAAGAGAAGACCATAGAGATTGGGGATTCAGGCAGTTACCCTGAGGAAAGAATTTGGAATTTGGCAGATTCACAAAAATGTGTACCATATTTCCCTTCAATAAAATGGAGCTAATAGTTCCTAATGTGCTCACTTCACAAGATTTTTTAGGATCAGAGTAGACATCGTGCCCAAGACACACATTGCCAATTGTGTATTATACACTTGAAGGAATTGTTTTAACGTTTATGGTGCTATATTTGGATTCTGGACAAGTAGCAGACTTGATTGTTTTTTGTTTTTTTTTGTTTTTTTACTAGAGAAAATGATTCATCCAGTTGTGAAGTGGATAAAGATTTTCTAAGAGTTCATCTCCATGGTTCCCAAAGTTTTCATTGTTCCCACAATGGCAGGAAATCATAATTTCAGAAATAGGGATGAAGTCGTTGTGGGAGAGAGGAAGAAGCTGGAGCTCCAGGTTTTAAGTGGATGGTGTGTGTAAGTGAAGGCCACCCTTCAGAGTGATCCAGACAACAATGGCAAGAGTACTAACTGAATTTAAATTCTGATCCACTTAGACATAGAAAATACTGGACTTCATACAATATTGCTTTCTCAATTGTTTATCATATGGATATTTATTTTCTGACAGGTCATGAAAAGCAGGATAAATCCTTGACAACAGGTGTAACTATCAGCCATAAAAAAAATAAAAGAAGTTCTTAAATTTCTTGGGGATCTATGATTCAGTGTTGATGTTGGAGAGATAAGAGTGGGTTTATCTTACTGGTTTATTTTACAACAGATGGAACAAAGAGGTTAGATATGTTTTGTCAAGAAGATTGTGAGTTGGGATTATTACTGCTTCTTTCTGTCTTATTTCCGATGAGGCTGGACCAGCAACAACATCTACTTGCCCTGGCTTTGGATCATCCCTGCACCAGTAAACGCCAACAGTACTGGCCACAGAGGAAAGCCTAGAGTGAGCTCCTTGGGTCATTTTTCTCTGGGCCTTAGGAGACAGGTTCTCACTCTTAAGATCATCTCTCTGTCCCTCATTGTACTATTCCATTAAAAAAAATCAACCAGTCAAATTCCTAGAGTAGACCTGGTAGAAAAAGCCAAGAGGTCATTCTAAGACTTTAAGTCTAGACTTTAAGTTAGATTGGCTGAAGGACATTGCAGGCAGCACATGTGAACCAGCCCAGGTCATCAAAATAAGATATTGTATGCATTTCCCTAGAGTGTCATCTGTACAAAATATGCTCTATTAGAATCTATAAGAATATGTCCTATTAAGAATTCTTAATATACCCTATTAAGAATCTATAGCAGGAGACAGCTGGTGGGAGATTTGGGGTCCTGGCTATCTTTCTATTATCACTGCTAAAACCAGGCACATAAACAAGTGCTCACTATGTGATGAATTAACCAACACTTTACTAAGCAGGGCCTTTGCAGTGTGGTGCTGAGATTCATCTGTCTTATTTTATGAAGCATCAGCAGTTTCTGATTCACACTCTGTGAAAATGGCAGTGCTCCCTGGAGGCAGAAATGCATATTTTTTTTCCTTGGCAGTTGAGTATACCACTACATTGCTTGTCTTTGGTTACAAATGGAGAGATTAGTGTTGGCCATGAGAGCAGACTCTTTGTCCCCAGAGAGAGGGTCACAGGCAAAGAAGGGAAAAATAAAGATGTAGAGAAATATTTGAGTTAAGAGAAGTGATTTGAAGGAATCCATGTCTAAATGTCTTGATAGTCTCAGTAATGCAGAATACCAGACCATTAGCTAAGAATGGAATAAACAGGGCTAAGGTTGATTGGGAAAATTCAGTGTGATGAATGTGGGAGAAGACAAGCAGACTCTTTCTATCTTCAAATATTTATTTGTATGTCTTATATATTTGTGCTTTATTCAGGTCTCTACTCACATGCTGTCTTCTCAGGTAAACCTTAAAAGCCCAGCCCATTAATAATAGTACCTCTATTACTCACAGTCCCCTTGTCCTGTATTATTTCATTAGAAATCACGTTTTAACATTATATTTTTATATTTATGTATTTATTTATAAGCTTTCTGTCTACCAAAAGAGAAGATAACCCTTTGCTTTGGCTGGATCTTCTAGTAAACAGAATCTGAGTTGGAGATAGGCGGGCAAAAGATTACTGTAGAGAAACACCTATGAAAGGAAAAGGGAGGAAACAAGGTTGGGGAGGGTGAGTCATCAGATCATGGTTTATATTTGACAGTTTCTGCCAGCCCAGTGGGAAACACTGGAGAATTTAATGGTTATTAAAGGAATCCTACATTGGTGGAAATGGCTAGGCCACTGTACCACAGTGTGGGTTGGACGGATCCCCACAAGAGTGTCACCCTGACTCACAAGTCCAGGGGGATCTGAAGGAGTTAACATTTTGAGGCTCTCAGCTATCCATACTCCTCAAATGCAGGTGACAAATCCTTTCCCGAAGGGGGAATCTGAGCAGTCTATCTCCGTGTCTGCCACAGTCCACCCCTTATATTGCACAGATCCATTTTCAATGTACATTCAGGCAGTAGCTCATCAAAGGTTCCATTCAGTCTCTCTTCTTGAAGGGAAACCTAGAAGATGGAGCCTAGTGGAAAAAAATTACAACCTTCATCACTGCAGCTGGTCTTGGAGCCACAGCTGATACTAATCATTTCCTTCCTTAATTATCAAATCTAAGTTTCCCTCATCCTCAGCTATCACCTCTAACAGTCTTGGTGGCTTACTTTTGGTGTCACCAAACCTCCACACCTGAGATTTCTGAGTCCCTGGTAATCAAATCCTTCACAGGGAGAGGGTTGTTGACTTGTCCATTTATAATCACAACTGAACAAGGGAGTACCAAGAAGTATCCAAGTGAATCATCAAGTTCCACACATCTTCTACCCTGTCCCCATCATGTAAAAGCATTCCTACCTCTTCCTGCTGATCAGGGTTGATTAACCCTACCAGGATGACTCCTTTTCTTGCCTGCTAGTCTCTGGATGCAAAAAGACCAGGTGACAGTCATAGGTTGTAATTCAATGGCACCCTTGCTGTATCCTTTGCAGGATGTGCCCCTTTTGAGGACCAGGGCTTCCAACCCTGCTCAGCTCAGAATAAAACAGACACTTAAGCACAAATTCTCCCAAGGGGGTCACTGGGAAGGATGGTAAGTAGGGTTACTCTGCTTTAACTCCTTAGTCTTAGACTTATGCATTCTTCCTACTGGGGACACGGTACTGTACAGTCTCTGATCCAGTGCATATGCTGCATTCTGGCAGAAAGTCCCTTGTCCTTGGAGAATGCTACTTCTGATCTGATACTCCAGCTATATCTGAAGCAAGCCATCTCAATGTTCTGTCAGGCTGCTTCTGAATTGTATGTGATACAATTAGGGGATCCCGCAGTCAGGGACCCATTGCTGCACCTCCTTTGCTGTGAGAGAGGTTCAATTGTTGGATGCTGTGTAGAATGGATACAGGATGGTTGCAGGATTCCATGCTTGTGGATCTAGTACTCTGTAAATCACCTGGTAGCGGTGGAAGCTGAGGCCCTTCAGGCAGGAAAAGCAAACCCTTAGCTGGAATAAGCTTCTATTTTTGTGAGAACAAGTTGCTCGCCCTTCCAGGAAGTAAGACCCCGATATAATTAGCTTATTACTAAATAGCTGGTTTGTCTCTTTGAAAAATAATGCCATCCTGTGGGTTCATTGTTGGTCTCAGTTACTGGCAATTGGGTAATCAGAGGCGATCATAGTTACAGAAGGCTTGGTAAGTGGCAACGCATGTTTTTGGGCCTATACATAGCCTCTACATCAGCTACAGTGGCAGACATGCCCATCAAGCTAGGACAAGGGTTGCCACTGACAAAGGTTGGCTGATATCAACTAGCTGAGTCATTTTGTCTACTTGGTTGCTTAATGGTTGATGCTTTCTTGTGGGCATAAATGTGTGATGCAAAGATCTTCACACCTGGTGCCCATTCCTGTATGTCCATTGACATGCCCCTATCCCAGACTTCCTTGTCTGTAGTCTTTTTCCTTTCAGGTACCTGGCCAACTAGTTAAACTATTTGCTATGCTCATGAGGCCATTTACATTCTAATGTTGGAATATTTCTCATTAAGCACAAAGTGAATGACTGGATGCACCGTCCAAAGCTCCACTAACTGGGAAAACTTTTCTTTTTCACTGTCTATGAAGGCCACCCCTGAGTGATGCTATAAAGTCATCATGTATTTTTTACTTGCACCCACATATTGAGCCAACACATCCATAAACCAAGCTGGGGTTCCCGTCACCCCTCTTTTAGCTGGCTATACAGAACCCCCCCCCCGCCATAACCATCAGAGTGAGTTGAGGGAGGGTGATGCTGATGCAACCATGGTGGATGACATTGGGATCTAGGTTACATGTTTTGGGAGCTTGCTTTTGCCTTCTGGTCCTGTTTCTGCTGAATCTCATAAGTACCATTGGATCTTACAGTGGATTGTTACTGACCTTTTGACTTTGAGGGTCAAACAGGATCCAGCTCCTAAAGGACATTTCTAGATGCATGGTCACTTGGTGTCCTATTGTCAAACATTCTGTCTCTACTAGGGTCCAAGTATAATGCCAGGAGCTGATTTTCCAAAAATGTGTAATTCTCTGCTCTAGATGGTATGACCTTTCTCCAGAACCTCAGAGACCTGTGTTGTGATCCTTTTCCTGGAGTTTGCTATAAACTCACCGCTGCATTTTTCCTACCTCTGACATCTCCAACACAATAAGGTGTGCCAAATAGTATAGCCCAAGTGACAGCTGATTGTACCCCAACCTGGATCTGCAACAGAGCCTTTTCCTATTGTAGGCCCTGCTCAAAGTTGGAAGCTTCTCATGTAATGTGAGAGCCAGAACATTACACCCATGTGGGACTCTATTGCCTCCAGAACTCAAAGGGGCATAGCAGGTGTCGCTGCTTTCTACTTTGTGGTAAGGGATACAAGATATAGCAATTTGTTGTTTGCTTTGGAGGGGATGTCATGGCATACCTCTGACCAATGGACCTCTCAAACTGAAATGGCAAATTTCTCAATATTCAGGATGTATTTGTCTCTCTCTGTAGTACATGTGTCTTACCAAGCCCTCAAGTGTGCTATCCATCTTGAACTCACCCTGCCTAATCAGCATATCATTGATGTGATGGGTGAGAGTGGTAGTCTGTAGAAATGGCTTATGGAGCCATTGGGAGAGAAGAACAGAACCTAGCCATGAGCACTGAGGAATAACTTCTGCATTCACACTGCAGAATTGAGTCATGCAGGAAACTCCTGTTTTTTTGTTTTTGTTTTTGTTTTCACAGTTAGGATGCAGAATGTTTTAGGGCATACAGAATTTATGGCTATCTTTGGGAAACCACAGCTTTCAAAAGTCCACTTAATTAGAAAGACGCTGCCACTATTGCCACCTCCTCCAGAGCCATGCTGTATTTGCTCTGATCTGCCCCAGAAACATGGATGCCCAGGACCCTGCTTCTCAATATCCACAGGTAGAGACTGAACAGTGACATGTCTTTAATTCTGCTGCCAAAAAATCGGTTCCTGTGCCTGTAGAAATGGTAAAAATGCACCCCCCCAAATACAGTCTCTGCCTCACTTCCAGCCTTCAAATCTCACATATGTGTATCTGATTGGCTGAATATAAATCACATTGAGAACCCTAGTTTCAAGGGAGTCTGGGAAACACAGTGTTCAGCATTCCACTCTCTGCCTTTCAGAAAGGCAAACTAGAAGAAGGGTGAGGTGGATATTGGACACAGGTCTACTGTTTCAATCTCAATAATGATCATTTATCAGGTGTTTTTTGAAAGGATTAAATGTAGTAATATGTGGAAGTGCCTATTTCAGTAGCTGCATGTAATAATATGCAATAATTGTTTGGTTCACTTAAACCACTTACTCATAATTCAAGAATAAATTTTCCATGTCCAAATACTATACAATTAATATTCCAAACATGAATTCACTATCAATTTGTCCATGGGTACAGTTGGAAATGACCTCTACTTGTCTGAGATTATAACTGTGTATAGAATTCACACCTTAAATTAATTGCTGTCCAGAATGGTAGTCAACTTGCCACATGTATTGAGCACTTCGAATGTGGCCAGTCTGAATTAAGCTGTGCTGTAAGTATAAAGTACACAATGGATTTCAAAGACTTTGTGTAAAAAATGTAAAATACCTCATTAATAATTTTGTGCTGATTATTACATGGTGAAATAGTAATATTTTAGGAATATTGGGTTAAATAAAATGTATTATTAAAATTAATTTTACTTCTTTATTTTTACATTTTTTTAATTTGGCTGCTAGAAAAATTTAAAATTACATTTGTGGCTTGCATGATATTTCTTTTGGACAGCACTGCCATAGATAAAGTAAGTATAAAATTCTCCAAGGGATAAGCTAGAATGGCCTCTGGCAGAGTGGGGAGAATTCTGTTGGGAAGGCTACAGAACTATTCCCTGAACTCCACCTTCTAAGTTGGGAGGGTCTTCCTATCACACTTTGAGTTCTCCTGTCTCTCTGGTCTTAATTTTCCATATACTGTACAGGTGAGGTAATTTAAAAAAAAAACTTCGTTAAAAATATTATGAGAAACCATAAAGAAATATGATTATGTCTGACTTAGAAATTAGCTCTCCCTCCTCCATCCCCACTGTTCTCTAAGTTATGATTCCCAGGAACATTCTCTTTTCTCCCTGTGCTAATTTGAACACAGAACTCAGGCCTTCTTCAGGTCTACAAAATAATACATAAAATCACAGGTGAGGAATAAAGATGACATTCTTGAAGAATTCTTAGGGGAAACAGAAGAAGGGGTTTACACTGCACACTCAAAGCAAACAACCTAACACCCCTCTAAACTTTTCTTAATTCCCTTCTCTGCCACTCAGTCAGTAGGGGTTCTCTCTCCCTCCTACTCTTTTCACCCACTCCTCACTGTCTTCGTGCCTCACTGGTCCCTTTCTCCCTCTCCAGAATTCTCTCTTGTTAAAATTCCTCATCCTTTTATTGCTGTATTTTGTTACTTGAGCATTTCCTTAGGGTCTCATACTCCTAAGAAAGTAATTTCTTTTGAATAAATACAAAGTCTCCCTGAGAGGAATTTTGGGAAGTATGATTTTCTTCATTTCATTACACAGAATAAATTGGATAAGTTTAGAAAGTAAAGGTTTTCAATGCTAAGAAATTTGGTAAATGTAATAAGGAGCTTTACCAAGTCCCAAGTCTCCTTAGCATAGGATAGGCACTCTCTAGCCACATTTGGACTGAAAAAACCTACCTACAACTTTCACCTTCCTTTCTAAATCTTAGTTTTAATAAGACACATTTCACTTGTTTTACATTATCAGGGGCAGTCTATCAGTTCAAGGACAAAGGCCAACTCAACCCCATCTCCCCTCCAATCCTAAATAGTCTTCCTTTGAGAACAGGTGTTTTGAATTAAGGTCAACAATAGGTCATGGTTCATTTGTGGAACTGTACTAATTAGCCTCCTGAATTCTGATACATGAGTTATCTCTGTTGGCTCATGTTATCAACCCTTCTCAGGTCTTCCAGTTTTCTGAAATTTATTGCGAGTATGTCTCACCTACTCTCTAAGATGATAGTTTCATAAAAATATAACTAATGTAATAATATTCAGTATTGTACTACCACAAATTTATTGAAACTAGAGCATATTAGAAAAATACTAATGAAAATAGCTTCCATTTGTTAGCAAGGTGCAGTTCTAAGTGCTTTATATGCAATTAGCACATTACAATTCTCATAACCACAGAGGAGGTGGGCATTGTTATTTCCACGTATACCCAGACACCCAAGGCTGTGAAAGATTAAAGAATTTTGCACAAACCACACAACACTACAACTCCCATCAATGTGACCTCAATGTCCGTACTCCATATACTTCTGCACTGCCCTGAAGTCTCTGATGTTCATCTTAGAAGCATAGGTTCTTGTCACTGAAGGGACTTAAAGATCATCTAATCCTAGGCACTCACTTCACAGACTTGTAAAGTGATTGCAGATGTTCATTTAGTTAGAGCCATTCTGACTCCAAACAAGAATTGTTTGGTAGTGCATTACACATTCAGGGACATCCCGGAGGTAAAGTTAGTAACTTGGCTTACCAAAGGATTTGAAACACCTTGTTCCTTAATGACCATTTAAGTAAAGACAATTGGCTTTCTGGGACAGGGGCTCACTCAGGGAGGGGCGATCCATGAGCTGACTTGCCTTCAGCTCTTTATTTACCTGACTAGTGTATTACTATCAAGTTTCAGTAGCAGATGAAGGTCTTTAGGACTGGGCCTTAAGAGGCGTAAACTTTGAAAGGAAAAGAGTGTCAGGAGCATGGGTGGCTGTCTTGCTTGTGGGCTTTGAACTGGGTGTCTTGAATACACCAGTATTAGTCAGCAGGAGGACAGCGATTGTATTATTGGAAGGAGGGGATTGCTGTAAGGAGAAAAACAAAGTTGCTGAGCTCAGAAGACAAACTGCTTACTTTGAAGTGTTTTCTAGGGCACACCCAGAACAAACTCCTCTCCCCATGGAAACCTTCCAGATGCTTTTGTCTGGTGGTTACAGATAGATCTGTGATATGACCTGCCAATTAAGTTGCAGTGCACCCTACAAATGTGTACTCTGCATTTCATAGACTTATGGTTTTCCTGAGGGAGGTGTGATGTCTGTCTCTGTTGAATCTGAAATAGATCTGCAGGATTGAGCAAAATTTGCTTAATTATACATTGTTCTTTCCTTTGGCCAGAACATTCTTTTGTTGTTAGAAAATATCATAACATAGTGGAAAATATTGAATTTTGGAATAATAAATACCAAGCATTCCATCATGTATTCACTTATTAAAAATATTTATCAAGAGATTATTATATGTTAATAACTGACAAATGTTGTAAATAAGATTTAGAATGTCATAACTTTCCTGGAACACATATTCTAAAGAGGGGAATTAGATAAGAAACAAGTAAAGGAATAAATGAGTAAAATAAGTGTTATAAGGACCATAATACAAGATGGCATGATTTGTGGCAAGGAGTTACTCTAGAGTGGGTGGTCAGGGAAGACCTATCTTTGGAAGTGACATTTGAGATGGAAACGTCTTCTGAGTGACAAGATAGAACCAACCATAATCTAGGGCAGGAATTGGCAAAAAAATTTTTTTTTTTTTCTGAAAAAGACCAGATAGTAAATATTTTAGGCTTTGCAGCTCCTGTAGTCTCTGTCCTAACTATTCAAATCTGCTATTGACCTGTGAAAGCACCCATGGATAAAACAAATGAAAGGGGGTGACTGTGTACCAATCAAACTTTATTTACAGAAACAGGCAGGAGTCTGGGAGTTGAATTTGACCTGCTGGCCATGAATTGCCATCCCCAGATGTAGGGGAAAGAGCATTGAAGGCAAGGGGAATAGCAAGTTGAAAGACACAAAGCTGGATTTAGGCTTGGTATTCTTGGAACAGAAAGAAGGTAGTGTGGTTGTGAGGTTAGAGGTAAAGGTAAAGGTCAGGTCAGGTAGGCCTTTGCAGACCTCAGAAAGGCATTGCATTTTATTCTAAGTACAAAGGGATGCCGCCAGAATGATTCAAGCAGAGGTCAGTACAATTTGATTTACATTTTATAAAGGCTCTAGTTGTTGAGTAGTGACTATTTTGAATGGAGCAAGAATGGAAACAAGGAGATCTCTTAGGAAGCTGTTACAATAATCCAAGCAAAATATGGTCATGAAGACAGGAAAAACTGAAGGGGTAAGAGTTTGAATCTCTCTCTTCATGGCCCCTTAACTAGATATGAACTTTGAGCTTTATTCCCTTCAAAAGCTAAGTACAGATAAAATCTCTATTTTATTTGTTAGCATAAAATAAGACTATAAGTCAAATGTCCAACACATGGTTAGTTTTCAACCATGTTGGGTTTTTTTTTATCCCTTCTTTGTTTATAGCTCAAATACATTCTCCTTCCTTCCCTTCTTTTGTTACTCATTTCCTTAGTACTTCTTTCCTTCCATAGATATTTAATGGTGAACTGGGTTGTGCAAAACATGATTCTTGGTGCTTAGTGACACTGGGAGAGACAGAGGTATCTTATTTTTAAACTTTCATTGACTTGTGTATTTGGGAGCCCAAAAAAGCAGAACCTAATATTTTCCGTTTTTGTTTTTCTCTTTTTTTAGTAAGACAAATGGCCATTTAAAAGTATTTATGTAAATAAAACAGAGGAAAAGTCGCTTTGGGGAAGTTCTTGTTTGTCTTGGGAAAAAAATATATTGGAAGTTTTATCCTAGGGTAAGAGAGAATATGTGCGAGTTTTTCACAACCTGGCAAAAATGCCTTAACCCGTAAGCCTTACAAGTTTGCAGTACAAGATTTCTGGGAAAGACAAGATTATTTAAATATTCACAATGATTGAAATGGTAAGGCAGGATTCCAGATCCTCTACTTCCTTCCCTTCACCGTGCCTGAGGTGGGGCAGAGGAATCATGAGTCAGATTTATGTCCTAGCTCTTCCTCTGTCTTATTCATGCCTTTGCGTTTGTAGTTTCAAAAAAATTTTTTTTAATTAAAGCCTAAAGTCATCTCACATTTTTCCACTGATTGATTTACCATCCCAGGGAAAATACATTTTCAGCTTTTAATTATCCATCTTTTTGATACAGCATAGTATTTTGGAAAATATACCACTTTCAATCAGCCGTGGACTAGGAGCTGCATGTTGTTGGACAGGTTCCTCAAATTTTTCAAGACTCAGGTACCTTATTTATAAAATGAAGACTTTGTACCAGATCATTCCATGTCTCTTCTAGCCTGGTGATGCCACAGAAGGGCCAAACTGAAGATCTTCACTATAACTTTGGAGGTAAAGAGGGATAAGGAGACAAAAGCAGAGCATAAGGTATAGAAAGAGAAGCAGGGGAGGTTGTGAAGAAAACACTCTATGGCTCTGTTTCGAAACTATTGATATATTATTCTCAGATTGCATGTTGTAAAAATTGCTTTAGTTGAAAAAATTTTCCAAACTGTTGGTCAGCAAATTTTTAACTCACAGTCATAACTATCTGCCTAGGATTCCACATACCCCAGCCCCAGTGTGCATGTTACATTAGAATCAAGTCCCAGAAGCTAACATCAGGAAAGCCTTAAGATAATTTTTTAAAGCACCAGGCACATTGATCTGTGTACTTGAATATAATAAAGATAGATGTTCTTCTCTCATCACTGTACAGGATACCTGTAAATAACCAAAAGCCAGTGAACTTTATGGCAGACAATGGTTGAAAGTAATTTGGATGATATTTTTTAATGGAAAGGAAATAGAGTTATTAGAAGAGAGATTTGGGGTTAATACACTGAAGGGAAGGATTAACTCTAGGTTTGTATTCATTACCCAGAAAAAAAATCATTGTACCATTTTTGTGCACTGTGGGAATTTCATATGCAGAGAAAACCTGAATATATTAGAATCCAGTGAAACATCACCTTTCTACATTTAACTGAAATTGGTATTCATATTAAATCTGTTTCATGTGAGGATGACTCAAAATAGATTATTTTAAAAATTAGAACCCATAATTTCCTACAATTTTTTTTTGTACTGAAGAAAAATGAAATGGAAGTCCAAGTACTAAAACATAATTAATGACTAAAAATATTGGACAGCTATACGATGGACATTTTGAAGCCTTTAAATATTATAAATACTTATGAAGAGTCTGTAATAGTAAAGAAAAAAGCTTTTACTATAGTAAGTGAAAAAACAATGTGACTTTTTATGCAAAATATTATCTCAATAATATTTAAAAAAAGACTATAGGGAATGTGCTTACTGTGATGTCCAGTTAGTTGGATTTTTGAATCATTCCAGTATACTTATGTATTTTTATATCATCTTAAATTTTCCAGAATGGGCATATTTTACTTTATAATTGGAAAACTAAGCACTTATTTTGAAAACTTTGCTTTGAAAACCTTGTGTATAATCTGTGGAGTTCCTGGATATATAAGGAATCTGTTAGGGTTGTTTTGCAAGGAATACTTATGTGTAGATGCAAATAATTAATCAGAAAATATCTGGTAGCCATATAACTGCTGAAAGCAGGGATGATCTCTTTTTTGAAAGGATAAAATTGGAAAATGATTATTACAGGGTATCGTATCGTTGGTGTTAGTGTAAAATTTCAGTATTCTGACTTTCCTAGACCATGGATATCAGAAAGTTTCCTTCCTTTTCAAGAGGATAAAGCAAGGCAAGGTCAAGGGATAGTGATGCTACTGAGCATCAATAGCAGAGAAACAAACAACAGTAACAACAACAACATACAAAGCAAAACAAACAAATAAAAAGTATATTAAAACCAAAATTAATTTGATACCTGCAGCAGAGGAAAGCTCTTTGTCCCTTTTCAATTAGCCCTTTTCTGCTTAAATTTACATATTTTGCCACCCAGGCTTTATAGTCAGCCACTTGAACGCTACTCATTAATTTCAAGGTTCAATCCTTGGTCTTTTGTTTTTCTCTCTATCTGATTTCTCCCTCGGAGAAATCATTCATTCTCACAGCTTAACTTTTTCACCTTATAGTGACAGTTCCCCATTTTATATTCTCAGAGGTTCTCACCTACATTTCCAACTTTCTGCAGAATATTTCCACTTAAAGTCTTTATAATCGTCTCATACTCAACGTGTATTTACAACTGAACTCGCCCATATTTCATATTTTTATGAATCACCTCATGCTTTTCCACTGAGGATGAGTGATCTTGCTTGCATTTCACCTTCCTTGTGCTTCGTATTGAATCTGGCACTAGAGCCTGGTTTATCCTTTGTAGTAACATTTCCTCTCCATTCTTGCTCTCATCACTTTGGTTCAAGCTCCAGTCGTCTCATTATTGATGACATTTTGAAAACATGGAAAAATATTCTGAATGTAGTATGAGGGTCTCATTTTGAGGCTAAGTTGTGTTTCCACTGGGATTCAGACATGTCAGGGTCAGGCCCACAGGAATCCATTTACATAAAACAGTTTGTATGTGAAAGAACTTCTGTGAAGGGTTTTGTATAGGGGTGGAGGAGGTGAAGGAAGGGTTTGCAGAGGAATGTCATGTTTTCTATATTTTAGTGTGATGTCTGGAAAAGGGGCTGCAGGACAAGCTGGTTTTATGAAGGCATGCGTAAGCAAGTCTGTCTCTGCTTTCAGGTAATAAGGAACAATGCAGGTTGGGGAAGTTTCTCCACTCTTTTGAGAATACTGCAGAGAAATATATAGTGCAGAGAAGTCAGCATAGGGCCTGTTTGTTGTTAAAATTCCTAAATAATTGAACCAAATGAAGACAAATGAAGCATTACACAAAAGATATTGTGTGCGTGGGGGTGGGGGGCAGGAGTGGATCTTAGAAGAGATATATCAAATTCCTGAATGAGAATAGTCAATATTATACAAATATGTAGAATTGATTTTTGACAGGGGTATAAAAGCAATTCAGTGGAGAATGGATAAAATTAAAAAAAAATTTTTACTGAAGTATAGTTGATTTACAATATTGTGTTAGTTTCAGGTGTACAGCCAAGTGATTTCAGATTCTTTTCCCTTATAGGTTATTACAAAATATTGAGTATAGTTCCCTGTGCTATACAGTAGGCCCTTGTTGGTTACCTATTTTATACATAGTAGTGTGTATTTGTTAATCCCAAACTCTTAATTTATCCCTCCCTCCTTTCCCCTTTGGTAACCATAAGTTTGTTTTCTATGTCTGTGGGTCTATTTCTGTTTTGTAGATTAAGTTCCTTTGTATTTCTCTTTTTTATTAGATTCCACATATAAGCAATATCATCTGATATTTGTCTTTGTCTGTCTTAATTCACTTAGTAAAATAATCTCTAGGTTCATCCATGTTGCTGCAAATGGCATTATTTCACTTTTTTATGGCTGAGTAATATTCTGTTGTATATATATATATATATATATACCACATCTTCGTTCTCTATTGATCTGTCGATGGACATTTAGGTTGCTTCCATGTCTTGGCTATTGTAAATAGTGCTGCAGTGAGCATTGGGGTGCATGTATCTTTTCAATTTATAGTTTTCTCCAGATATATTCCCAGGAGTGGGATTGCAGGATCATATAGTAGCCCTATTTTTAGTTTTTTTTTATGGAACCTCCATACTGCTCTCCATAGAAGGTTAAACTTTTCAACAAAGGATGTTGGAACAATTAGATACCCATATGTAAAGAAGTGAACCTTGACCTAAACCTCATATATTATACAAAAATTGACACAAATATATCCTAGAACTATATGTAAAACCTAAAACTATGAAATTTTTATTAGAAAATTTTCATGAAATGAAGTTAGGCAGCAAGTTTTCAGACATACTACCAAAAACATAATCATTAAACACAAAATTATTAAACAGAACTTTATCAAAAATTTAAAAAAATACTTAGTCAAAGTAACTAATGAGAATTAAAAGACAAGCAGCACACTGGAATAAAATATTTTCAAATAACATATCTCACAGTAGGCTTGTATCCAGAATATACAGTTGACCCTTGAACACATTGGTTTGAACTGTGGTGGTCCACTTATACGTGGATGTTTCTCAATAAATACATACTACGGTACTACATGATCCATGGTTGGTTGAATCCACAGATGTGGAACCGCAGATATGGAGGTCAGACTGCAAGGTTATATATAGATTTTTGACTGTGTGGAGGGTGGGCACCCCTAACCCCCCACATTCAAGGGCCGACTGTATAAAGAACTCTCAAAATTTAAGAGTAGGAAGACAAAAAATCCAATTAAAAATGTCAAAATATTTGAACAGACACCACACCAGAAAGATATAAGAATGACAAATAAATACCTGAAAGGTTGTTCAATGTTATTACCCATTAGAGAAATACAAAGTAAAACCACTATACTACAACTGCATACCTGTCATAATCGCTAAACTAAAAAATAGTGACTATACCAACAGCTTACAAGAATGGAGAGCAACTGGAATTCATATTGGGAAAGCAAATTGGTGCAGTTACTTTGGAAAACAGTTTGGCAGTTTCTTATAAAGTTAAATGTATACTTACCATATGATCTAGTAACTCCATTCTTTGTTGTTTACCTAATGAGCAACGACTAAAAGAACTATATAAAGAGATACACTCAAAATGCTATAGAAAAGTCAAAATGGAATTCTGAAATATGTTAAATTAACACACAGGAAAGCATGAAAAAGAAAAAAGAAAAAAAAGATAAAATGTAAAACAAAATATAAAATAGTGAACTTAGACCTAACATGTCAATAATTACATTAAATGTAAATGGTATAAATATATTCTAAATATACCACGTTAAAACAGAGATCAGTAGAGTGGCTTTAATAACATGACCCAACTATATGCTGTCTAGTAGAAACTAACTTTAAATATAATGATACTGGCCAGTAGAAAATAAAAGGATGGAAGATAATAATCATGCAAAAATCAATCGAAAGAATGTAGGAGTGTCTATATTAACACCAGTTAAAGTAAACTTCAGGGAAAGGAAAATTACCAGGTGTTATACATTTTGGGAGAAAGACCACAGAGAAAAAGTGCCATTCTCATCACATTGTATTTAGGGAACATGCTATCAATATGACTTATCACTGTTGATGTTAATTTTGATTACCTGGATGAGGTAGTGTTTTATAGATTTCTGAATTAAGTTACTCTTTTTATCTCACTGTTTAATTGTACTCTTTGGAAGAAAATCACTATGTACAGTTCTCTCTTAATAAGAGGAAGTTATGCTCCACTTCCTTGAGGGTGGAGTATGTGTAAAAATTATTTGGAGCTCTGCCCAGGAGATTCATCTCTTCTCCCCCACTTATTTATTCAGTAATTTATTTATGCCATTTCAGTATGAACTTGTATATATTTATTTTACCTTTTGGTTTATAATCCAGTACTACTTTATATGTTAGATTGTTCCAATTTTGGCTATTGGAAGCTCTTTCAGTTGGCTCTTCTGTCCCTTTGACAAACCCAAATCATTGAGTTGTCTCTTTGAAAACTTTCATACTTTCAGGCACTACAAGATGCTGCAGGCTCATTGTGTATATTTACTGACCTAGTTCTACAATCAGCCATTTATCTAAGGATAATTCCTCTTATTGGAGATTGGTGTTAGAAACCAAGATCTGGCCTTCCATAAGCCATTACCATGTAGATCATTCTAGCCTTCTCCTCTTGCTTGTCTGTAACTTCCCACCCTAACAGTGAAAAATCTGGTTTCCACCATCTGGCATCCATTTTTTAATTGTTCAATTCCGGTATAAATTTATAGCATTTTAAGAATTCTTAACCTGAACCACTGTGAGAAACAGTTTTAAACATTAGAAGAGAGTGCTTATCTGTAGTTCCTTTTGCCTTTAGTCCTACAGACTTCACTCATTTCCAAAATTACTTCAGTTAGCACCTTTCCCCTGCCCCCTTCAGTGAGGTTGTTTTGTACATCTGTAATACAGTTAGATTATTTTTCTTCAGTCTGCATTGCATTCTGGAATCTCAATTTCCTAAATGATTTTTCCTTCATTTTCCTACATTAGGGTTCATTCTACTGCAAAGTTTTATGGGTCTGACAAATGTATAGTGTCATGTATCCACCATTACAGTATCATACAGAATAGTGTCACTAAATTCCGTATGCTTTTATTCAACCTTCCTTCCTTCTCAAATGCCTGGCAACCACTGATCTGTTTGTAGTCTCTACAGTTTTGGCTTTTTAACACTGTCATATAAATGGAACCATATAATGTATAGCTATTTCAGCCTGGGTTCTTTCATTTAGCAATATAAATTTAAGATATACATACCCATGTCTTCCAGTGGTTTGATTGCTCATTAATTTTTTTTTTTTATCTCTGAATAGTATTTCATTGTATGGATGTACAACTGTTTACTCATTCACATATTGAAAGACATCTTGGTTGCCTCCAGTTTTTGGCAATTGTGAAGAAAGCTGCTATAAACTTTGTGTGCAGGTTTTGGTGTGGACAGAAGTTTTAATTCACTTGACAAATACCTTGCAGTGTGGTTGCTGGATAATATAGTGATAATATATTTGCTTTTGTATGAAACTGTCAAACTCTCTTTCAAAGTGGCTATGCCATTTTATATTCAACCCACAGTGAATGAGAGTTTCTGCTGCATTGCATCCTCACCAGGAATTGTTGTTATCACTCTTTTGGATTTTAGTCATTCTAATAGGTTTATAATGATATCTCACTGCTGTTTTAATTTGCATTTCCCTAATGAAAAATGATGCTGAGCATCTTTTCATATGTTTATTTACCATCTGTAGATATTCTTTTATGAACTGTCAGCTCTTTTGCCCATTTTTAAATTGGATTACTTGTTTTCTTAATGCTGAGTTTTAAGAGTTCTTTGTATATTTTGGATAGAAGTATTTTATCAGATAAATGTTTTGGAAATATTTCTCCTAGTCTGTGACTTGTTTTATCATCTTGTAGCAGTGACGATAACACTTGTAGCATCTTTCCCAAGATGTTTTCAATTTTAATAAAGTCCAACTTACCATGTTTTTTTCATGGATCATAATTTTATGGGTGTATCTAAAAAGTCATAACCAAACCCAAAGTTAAAGAGATTTTCTCCTATATTTTCTTGTAAAAGTTTTATAGTTTTTGCATTTTACATTTGAAGTCTCTGATCCACGTTGAGTTAATTTTTGTCCAAGGTGTAACATCTGTATCTAGGGGGTTTTGTTGTTGTTTTTGATATATGAGTATTCAACCATTCCAGCACCATTTGTCGAAAAGATTATCCTTTTGCCACTGAATTGCCTCTGCAAAAAAGTCAGTTGACTATATTTTTTGTAGGTCATTTCTGGAATTTCTGTTCTGTTCCATTGATCTATATTTTCTTTCACCAGTACCACTCAGTCTTGAATATTGTACCTTTATAGTAAGCCTCAAAATTAGGTAGTTTTCAGTTCACGTTTTTTCTTCTGTATTATGTTGTCTATATATTTTACCTTTCCATGTAAACTTTAGAATCAGTTTGTTATTTATAAAATAGCTTACTGAGATTTTGATTTGGATTGTGTGAAGCTATAGATCAAGTTGGAAAGACCTGACACCTTAATAAGTCTTTTAATCCAGGAACATAGTCTGTGTCTGTTTAGATCATTTTGATTTCTCTTATCAGTGTTTTATAGTCTTCACATAAAGATCCTATACATTTTTGTTGGATTTATATGTATTTTATTATTTTTGACATTTTTGTAAATATTTTTTTTCAGATTTTGATTTTTCGTTGCTGGTATATAAGAAAACAACTGACTTTTGTATATTGACCTTTTATTCTATGATATCACCATACTCATTAGTTCAGGAAGAATTTTGTAGATCCTTTGGGGTTTTCTAAATAAACAATCATGTCAATTGTGAATAAAGACAGTATTATTTCTTCCTGCCCATCTGTATACCTTTTATTTCTTTTTCATGTCTTATTGCACAAGGTAGGACTTCTAATATGACATTGAATATAAGTGACAAGAGGGGACATCCTTGTCTTTTTCTTGATCTAAGAGGACAGCATCTAATATCTCATTATTAAGTATGAAGTTAGCTGTAAGTTATTAAAAATGTCCTTTATCAGACTGAGAAATTTCCTCTGTCAATTCCTCTTTTGCTGAGAGTTTTACTTCAGGAATGGGTATTGAATTTTGTTAAATGTTTTTTCTGTATCAATTGATATGATCATATAATTTCTTTCTTAGCCTCCTAATTTGGTGGATTACACTGATTGATTTTCAAATCTTGAACTGACCTTGAATACCTGTAGTAAATCACAGTTGGTCATGATGTATACTTTATTTCATACATTTTTGGATTCAGCTTGCTCGTATTTGTTGAAGATTTTTTCATTAATATTCATGAGAAGTATTAGTTAACTGTTTACTTTTCCTTTCTTTTTTTTTTTTGATGTCTGTATCTGGTTTTGGTATTAGGGTAATACTAGCCTCATAGAATTATTTAGGAAGTGTTCTCTCTGCCTCTGCTTCCTAGAAGACCTTGTGGAAAATTGGTATTATTTCTTCCTTAATTATTTGGTAGAATTTATCCATGAAACCATCTGAGACTGGCACTTTAATTTTTGGAAAGCTATTAATTATTAATTCATTCCTTTAACATATATAAGGCTATTCACTTTATTTCTTCTTGCATGGGTTGTAGTACTTTGTGTCTTTCAAGGAATTGACCTATTTCATCCAAGTTATCAAATTTCTGGACATAGAGTTTTTCATATTCCTTTATAATTCTTTTAATATCAGTGGGTCAGTAGTATGACCCCACTTTCATTTGATATTGTTAATGTGTGTCTTTTCTTGGTTGGCTTGGCCATAGGTTTATAATTTTATTGATCTTTTCAAATAACCAGCTTTGGCTTTGTTGATTTTCTCTATTATTTTTCTGTTTTCAATTTTATTGATTTCTGCTCTAATATTATTTCTTCTGCCTGTGTTAGGATTAATTTGCTTTTCTTTCTCTAGTTTACTGAGACAAGGCTTAGGTTATTGATGCTTAATTTTTCTTCTTTTCTAATGTATGCATTTAATGCTATAATTTCCTTCTAAGCACTGCTTTCTCTGCAACCCACAAATCTTGATAACTTTTATTTTTATTTTAATTAATTTCAAAATATATTTTCAAAATTTCACTTTAGACTTCTTCTTTAACTCGTGAGCTATTTAGAAATTTCAAAATATTTGAGGTACTTGGGAATTTTCCAGCTATTCTTCTGTTGTTGATTTCTGGTTTAATTCCATTTTGGTCTGAGAATATACTTAATGTGATTTCTGTTGTTTCAAATTAGTTAAGTAGTGTTTTACGGCCCAGAATGTGGTCTGTCTTGATGAATATTACATGCGAGCTTAAGAAGAATTTGTATTTCACTGTTCTTAGATTGAGGAGTCTATAAATGTCAATTCTATAAATGTCAACTATTAAGATAAAATTGATTGATAGTTCTGTTTAGTTCCTCTGTACCTTACTAATGTCTTGCCTGCTTAGTCTATCAATTATTGACAGAAAGGTAAAGTGTTCAACTATAATAGTATAGATTCATCTCTTTCTCTTTTCTAAGTTTTTCCTCATGTATTGATATTTTGATGCCCTTTTATTAGGTACATACACATTTAATATTGCTATGTCTTCTTGTAGAATATATCTCTTTATTATTATGTAATGCCCTTTATTCTAGATAATCTTCCTAGTTCTGAATTCTACTTTGTCTGAAATTAATACAGTTTCTGCATCTTTCTTTTGATTAGTGTTATCCTGTCATATCTTTTTTTTAATCTCCTTAAGCTATCTGAATGGCTTTCTTGTAAACAACATATAGATTTGTCCTATTTTTTAAATCCACTCTGATGATCTATCTTTTATTTGATGTATTTAGACCATTAAAGTGAATTGATATTTTTGGGTTAATATCTACCATGTTTGTAACTATTTTCTATTCATTGCATTTATTCTTTGTTTCTTTTTCCCCTCTTTTTGGTGTTCTGTGATTTTAACTGAGCATTTTATGTGATTCAATTTTATCTCTTCTCTTAACATACCAATTTTTCTTCTGAAAACATTTTTAATAGTTACCCTGGGATTTATATTATGTATACACTTTTAACTGATCTAACTCCATCTTCAAATAACACTGTATTGCTTCACATGTAATGCAGAGTATTACCAGTTCCTCCCTTCTGTCCCCTGTGGCATTCCTTTCATTCATTCCACTAATTGCTACTGTTTTTGCTTTAAACAAGTAGTTATCTTTTAGATCAACTAAGAATAAGAAAATAAAGTATTATATTTTATGTACTTTTATTCATTCTCTATACTCTTCCTTTGTTTAGGTTGATCCTTTATGCTGATCTATATCATTTGTCTTCCTCATGAAGAACTTCTAACATTTCTTAAAGGGCAGGTCTGATGGCAATGAATTCTCTCAGTTTTTGTTTGAGAAAGTCTTCATTTCTCTTTCACTTTTGAAGAATAATTTTGCTCTGTATAAATATCTAAGTGGATGGATTTTTTTTCTTTAAAGAATAATTTTGCTCTATGTAAATATCTAAGTGGATGGATTTTCCCTTTGAACACTAAATATTTTACTCTACTTTCTTCTTGCTTATATGATTTCTGACAAGAAATTTGTATTAATCCTTATCGACTTATTCTTGTTCTTCTATAGGTAAGGTGTTTGTTTTTCCCTCTGACGTCTTTCAAGATTTTTTCTTTGTCCTTGGTTTTCTGTAGTTGGAATATAATATCCCTAAGTGTTTTGTTTGTTTGTTTGTTTGTTTTTATTTGGGGAGAGGGGTTGTATTTATCCTGTTTGGTGTTCTCTGAGATTCCTGGATCTGTAGTTTGATGCCTGTTATCAATTTTGGAAAGTTCTCAGGCAATATTACTTGAAGTGTATCTTCTGTTGTATTCTTCCTTCTCCTCCTGTTATTCCAGTTACACATATGTTATATTTTTTTGTATATCCCACAGTTCTTTGATGTTATGTTTTCTTTTTTTTTTTTTTTCTTTCCTTTCTTTTCTGTTTACATTTCAGTTTGGGAGGTTTCTATTGACAAATTTTCAAACTCACTAATCCCTTCCTTGGTGGTGTGCAGTCTAATCATAAGCACATGGAAGGTATTCTTCATTTCTATTACCTTGTTTTTGATTTATAGGATTTATTTTTATCCTTTTGTAGACTTTCTGTCTGCTCACATTAACCATCTGTTTTTGCATACTGTCTACTTTTCCCTTTAGACCCCTTAACATATATTTCAAATTCCCATAGTTATTTAAATTCTCTGATAATTCCAACATCTCTGATATACCTGAATCTGGTTCTGATGCTTGATTCATCTTTTCAGACTGTTTTTCTTTTCTTTCAGCTTGACTTGGTAATTTTTTGTTAAAAGCTAGTCATGTTATACTGAGTAATAGGAAGTGATATAAATAGGACTTTAATGTTTTAAAGGGAGGATTTATGTTAATCTGGCCAAGGGTTTCAAATTCCTCTAGTGTCCTTGTTGTTTTCTCTCTTTGTATAGTCTGTGTCTTGCAGCCCTCTCTGTTGTAATTCACTGTTATTTCACTGAACCCCTGTTGGTGTGGTGGTAAGGTGTAGGGAAAAGGTTATTCTATTATCTTCCTGTTCAATTTCAGTCTTTAAGTGGGCCAGTGTTTCAGGGTCATGACCTTCACCTATGTTTCTCCAGTAGTATAGATATTTTCTCCAGGTCCTCACTCCCTTCCCCATCTGTGGAATTCCCTATATATTTCCTTGAATTCCTGACCTCTGTTAACTTTGTTCCCCGCCCCACCCACTTCATTGACACAGGAAGGGCTGGAGTTGATTGGATAGAGGAATTTCCTTCCAGAACCTGTGATAAGGCTCTAGCAAGGTTGTTTTCCCTGACATTGTAGGTCTTTGTTATGGAGAAGGATCTGAATATATTTTACAGTAATTACTCTTCCCTTCCCCCTGCTAGAGCCATGAAGGGATCATTCTTGAATCTTCACTATGAGAATCTGGTAGAGTTCCTGAAGGCAAGATGCATGAAAGTGTGGGTGCTCCCCTGAGATTGCAACCCCCAGGAGTTGTTCACTTTCAAGTTAGTCTATATTCAGCCTGCAGCAATTCATTGAAATTACCATTTAAGAATTCTGATTTATGGCTTTAGTTGTTCCTGCATCAGATAAGAATATTTCAACTGTGTCTCTCTGGATGTAGTCATCTGTCCAGATATCCAGGTGGCAGTTTGACCTACAACCTTAGTTCTCTGCTACGTCCAAGAAAAGTTCTTGACTTTCAGTTTGTCCAGCTTTTATTGCTGTAAGGATGGAGTGACAACTTCCAAGTTCATTTTCCTCTGATTAAATCTTAAAGAAATTTGTATGGAGTAAAAACTAGTATCCATTCATTCTTAGTTTGGTTAGAAATAAGAACTTTAGTTAGACTTCCCCAGTAAGAAAAATCCTAGAGTCTACATTGTTCTGTACTATAAATATACTAAATCAAGAAGTTACAGGGGCTCTGGATCAAGATGGCAGAGTAGGAAGATCCTGAGTTCACCTCCTTCCATGGGCACACCAAAATTACAACTACTTAAAGAGCAACTATCTCTGAGAGTGACCTGAAGACTAGCAGAAAAGATTTTTCACAACTAAAGATATAAAGAAGGAGCTGCAACAAAACAGGAGGCACAGAGAAAGGTCTAGTTAGCACCCACACTCCCAATGTGGTGACCCACAAATAGGAGGAAAATCAAAACCATGGTGGTCCTCCCCAGGGAGCAAGTAGTCCAGTCCTTACATTGGGATTCCCAGCTCAGGTGTCAAGGACCAGGAAGACAAGCCCCAAAATACCTGGCTTTGAAAAACTGCAGGGCTTATGTTCAGGAGAGCTGTAGGAATTTAAGACTCCACTCTTAACAATGCATGCAAAACCTCACTTGCTCTGAGTCCTAGCACAAAGGCAGCAGTTTGAAAGGTAGTGGGGTCAGGCCCACTCACTGATCTTGGAGAGCCTCCCAGAGAGGCAGGAAGCAGCTGGGACTACCCCTGATGACTAAGTTGCTGGCATCAGCCATTTTTGTGATCTCATTCTACCGTGATGACATTGGCACTGACAGGTACCATTTTGGAATTCTCCCTCTAGCCTATTAACACTGGGGGCCTGCCCCACCCACCAGCATGCCTGTGGTAGTCAGGTGATGCTGGGCCTTGCTGCCACCTGCACTGGGGGCCTTCCCTGCCCACCAGAGAACTGCAGTAATAGAACACTACCAACAACATGACCAGCCATGCACATGGGCAGAAGTTGCACACAGCCATCCCTCACAGGTAGCCATGTCAGGGTCTCACACCAGCCACTAGTGAGCCTGCTGCTGTTGCATGCTGCTGTGCCACACAGCCACTCACACCAGGGTCCTGCCCTGTCCACCAGTGCATGTGCTGCAGTAGCATGCTACTGGGCCTCACAACCAGCCACACTGGGGACCTGCCTCACCCACCAGCATGCCCACAGCAACTACATGAGGAAGGATCTTGCAGTCAGATGAGCTGGGGGCCAGCCCTACATACTAACGTGTCTGCAACAGTCAGCCCTGCCACACCAGAAAGGCGTATGCTGCCCATGTAGGGAACACCCCTGCTGCATCCAGCTTTGGTAGCAGGGGGTCTGTGCTCCTGGGCTCCATAGAAGATCTCCTACATAAGTTTACTTCTTCAAGATTAGGAGAGGTAATGGATGTAGTGCAAAGAAATAAGCATAGAGAATTGGGCAAAATGAGAAGATAGAGGAGTATGTTCCAAATGAAAGAACAAGACAAAACCTCAGAAAAAGAACTTAACAAAATAGAGATAAGCAATCTACCCAATAAAGAGTTCAAGATAATGATCATAAAGATGTTCACAAAACTTGGGAGAAAAATGGATGAACACAGTGAGAACTTCAACAAAGAGTTAGAAAATATAAAAGAGGACCAATCAGAGCAGAAGAACACAATAACTGAATTGAAAAATACACTAGAGGGAATCAACAGTATATTAGATGATCTAGAAGAACAGATCAGTGATCTGAAAGACAGAGTAGTGAAAAACACCCAAGGGACACAACTAGAAATAAAATTATGAAAGAAAAAATCTCACTGGTAAAGGCAAACATATGGTAAATGTAATGAACCAACTACTTATAAAGGTAATATGAAGGTTAAAAGATAAAAGTAGTAAAATAACCTATATGTACAATAAGTAGTTAAGGGATACACAAAACTAAAAGATACAAAATCTGAACTCAAGAACATAAAATGTGATGGTGGAGGGGAGGGAAAAGGTAGGGCTTTTAGAATGTATTTGAACTTAAGAGATCATTAACTTAAAATAGACAGCTATATGTATAGGTTGTTATATATGAAACTCATGATAACCACAAACCAAAAACCTTAATAGATATACAAAAAAAGAAAGGAAATCAAACATAAAGCTAAAGATAGTCATCAAATTACAAGGGAAGAGATCAAGAGAAGAATAAAGAAACAGAGAAGAAGTACAAAACAACTAGAAAACAATTAATAAAATGGCAATAAGCACATACCTAACAATAATTATTTTAAATGTAAATAGACTAAATGTGCCAATCAAAAGACATGGGATGGCTGTGTGGATAAAAAAAAAAAGACCCATCTATATGCTGCCTACAAGAGACTCATTTTAGACCTAAAGACACTCACAGACTGAAAGTGAAGGGATATAAAAATATATTTTATGCAAATGGAAACAGAAAGCTAGAGTAGCAATATTTATATCAGACTAAATAGACTTTAAAACAAAACCTGTAACAAGAGACAAAGAAGAGCATTACATAATTATAAAAGGATCAATCTGGAACTTCCCTGGTGGCACAATGGTTAAGAATCTGCTTGCCAAATCAGGGGACACAGGTTTGATCCATCGTCTGGGAAGATCCCATATGCAGTGGAGCAACTAAGCTCGTACACCACAACTACTGAGCCTGCGCTCTAGAGCTTGCATGCCACAACTACTGAAGCCCACATGCCTAGAGCCCATGCTCTGCAACAAGAGAAGCTACTGCAATGGGAAGCCTGCACACTTCAATAAAGAGTAGCCCCTGCTCGCCGCAACTAGAGA
Organism: Balaenoptera acutorostrata; assembly: GCF_949987535.1. NCBI lineage: Eukaryota > Metazoa > Chordata > Mammalia > Artiodactyla > Balaenopteridae > Balaenoptera > Balaenoptera acutorostrata. The sequence continues at coordinate 117,178,571 of NC_080064.1, read as the reverse complement.
AAGCCTGTGCACAGCAGTGAAGACCCAACTTAGCCAAAAATAAAAAATAAATAAATAAAAGGATCAATCCAACAAGAGGTTATAACATATAAATATCTGTGTGCCCAACATTGCAGCACCTAAATACATAAAGCAAATATTAACAGACATAAAGAGAGAAATAGACATTAACACAATAATAGTAGGGGACTTTTAACACCTCACTTACATCAATGGATAGATTATTCAGACAGAAAATCTATAAGGAAACATTGGACTTAAACAACACATTGTATAAGATGAACTTAATAGATATATACAAAGCATTCCATCCAAAAATAGAAGAATGCACCTTTTTTTCAAATGCACATGAAACATTCTCCAAGATAGATCACATGCTAGGCCACAAAACAAGTCTCAGTAAATGTAAAAAGGTTGGAAATCACATCAAGCATCTTTTTGACTACAGGGTATGAGACTAGAAATCAACTACAAGAAAAAAACTCTGAAAAACAGAACCAAGTAAAAATTACCTGAGACCAATGAAAATGGAAGCACAACTTTCCAAAATCCATGGGACGTGGCAAACTCAGTTCTAAGATGGAAGTTTATAATGACACAGGCCTACGTTAAGAGATGAGAAAAATCTCAAATATAACAATCTAATGTTACACATAAAGGAACCAGAGAAAAAAGAACAAGCAAAGTCCACAGTTAATAAAAGGAAGGAAATAATAAAGATCAGAGTGGAAATAAAATTGACAGAGACTAAAAAGACAAAAGAAAAAAGTCAATGAGACTAAGAGTTGGTTCTTTGAAAAGATAAATTAAATCAACAAACCTTTAGCCAGACTCATCAAGAAGAAAAGAGAGCCCAAATAAATAAAGTCAGAAATGAAAGAGGAGAAATTACAACTGACATGAAGGAAATACAAAGCATCATGAGAATATTATGAACAATTATATGTCAACAAATTAGACAACCTAGAAGAAATGGGTAAATTCCTACAAATATATAATTTCTCAAGACTGAATCATGAAGAAATAGAAAATCTTAATAGACTGATAAATAGTAATGAAATTAAATTGTTAATCAAAAAACTCCCCAAAACCAAAAGTCCAGGTCCCAATGACCTCACAAGTGAAGTCTACCAAATTCTAGAATTAATACCTATCTTTTTCAAATTATTCTAGAAAATTGAAGAGGAAGCAATACTTTCAAACTCATTTTACTAGGCCAGCATTACCCTACTTCCCAAACCAGACAAAGTCATCAAAAAAAGGAAAATTACTGGCCAATATCCCTGATGAACTTAGATGCAAAAATTCTCAATACGATATTAGTAAATCTAATTTAACAATACATTAAAAGCATCATACACCATGATCAAGTGGGATTCATTTCAGGGATCAAGTATAGCTTAACATCCATAAATCAATCAATGTGATACACCACATTAACAAAACAAAGGACAAAAATAATATGGTCATCTCAGGAGGTGCAGAAAAAGCATTTGACAAAATTCAACATCCATTAACGACAAAAACTCTCAACACAGTGGGTGTAGAGAGAACATACCTTAACATAATAAAAGCCATATATGACAAACCCACAGCCAACATCACACTCAATGATGAAAAGCTGAAATCAGTTCCTCAAATATCAGAAACAAAACAAGGATGCCCTATCTCACCACTTTTATTTGACATATATAGTATTGGAAGTCCTAGCTACAGCAGACAAGAAAAAGGAATAAAAGAAACCTAAATTGGAGAAGAAAAATTAAAACTGTCACTGTTTGCAGATGACATGATACTATAAATAGAAAAACCTAAAGACTGTACCAAAATGCTATTTGAACTAATAAATGAATTCAGTAAAGTTGCAGTATACAAATATACAGAAATCTGTTGTGTTTCTATCCACTAATGTTGAACTATCAGGAAGTGAAATTAAGAAAACCCATTTACAATTGCGTTGAAAAGAATAAAATACCTAGGAATAAATTTAACCAAGGAGGTGAAAGACCTGTACTCTGAAAATTATAGGACATTGATGAAAGAAATTGAAGATGGTACAAATAATGGAAAGATATAATGTGTTTATGGATTGAAAGAATAATTTTGTCAAAATTACCATACTACCAAAAGCAGTCTACAGATTCAATGTAATCCCTAGCAAAATACCAATAGCATTTTTCACAGAAGTATAACAAATAATCCTAAAATTTGTATGGAAACACAAAAGATTACAGATAGTCAAAAAAATCTTGAAAAACAACAAACCTGGAGGTGTCATGCTTCTCAATTTCAAACTACACTATAAATCTATAGAAACCAAATAGTGTAGTACTGGCACAAAAACAGACACATAGATCAATGGAACAGAATAGAGAGCCCAGAAATAAACCAATGCTTATGTGGTCAATTAATCTATGACAAATGAGGTAAGAATATAAAGTGAGAAAAAGACAGCCTCTTCAATAATGGTGTTGGGAAAACTGGGCAGCTTCATGCGAAAGAATGAAATTGGATCACTTTCTTATACTGTATACAAATATAAACTCAAAATGGATAACAGATTTAAATGTAAGACCAGAAACCATAAAACTCCTAGAAGAAAACATAGGCAGTAAACACTTTGACATTGGTCTTAGCAGTATATTTTTGGATCTGTCTCCTCAGGCAAGAACAACAAAATTAAAAATAAACAAATGGGACTATATCAAACTAAAAAGCTTTTGCACAGTGATGGAAACCATAAACAAAATATTAAGGCAACCTACTGAATGGGAAAAGATATTTGCAAATGATATATCTGGTAAGGGGTTAATATCCAAAATGTACAAAGAACTCACTCAACTCAATACAAAAAAACAAGCAGTCTGATTAAAAAATGGATAGAGGACCTGAATAGACATTTTTCCAAAGAAGAGACACAGATAGCCAACAGACCACATGAAAAGATGCTCAGTAACACTGGTTATCAGGAAATGCAAATCAAAACCACAATGAGATATCACCTCACACCTGTCAGAATGGCTACTATAAAAAAAGATAGCAAATATAATAAGTGTTGGCGAGGTTGTTGAGAAAAGGGAAACCTTATACACTTGGTGGAAATGTAAATTGCATCCACTATGGAAAATGGTATGGAGATTCCTTAAAAAATTAAAAATACATTTATTATATGATCCATCAATTCCACTCCTGGGTATCTATCTAAAGAAAATGAGAACACTAATTTGAGGAGATATATGCACCCCTGTTTTTATTGCAGCATAATTTTACAATAACCAAGATATGGAAGCAACCTAAGTGCCCATTGACAGACAAAAGTATAAAGAGGAGGGGATACATGCACACACACACACACACACACACACACACACACACACACACACAAGGAATATTAGTCATGAAAAAAATGAAATCTTGCCATTTGCAACAACATAAATGGGCATAAAGGGTATTATGTTAAGTGAAATAAGTCAGGCCAAGAAAAACAAATACTTTACTATTTCACTTATATATGGAATCTAAAAAGCAAAACAAGTAAACAAACAAAACAGAAACAGATTCATAGTTACAGAAAACAAAACTTGGTGGTTGCCAAGGGGAATGGGGGTAGGGGAATGGACAAAATATGTGAAGTGGATTAAGAGGTATAAACTTCCAGTCATACAATAAGTAAGTCATGGGGATGTTATGTACAGCATAGGGAATACAGCCAACAATATCATAATAACTTTATATGATGACAGATGGTTGTTAAACTTATTGTGGAGGTTATTTCATAATGTATATAAATGTTGAACCACTACATTGTATACCTGAAATCGATATTACATGTCAAGTGTACTTCAATTTAAAAAAAAGTTAACAACCAAGTGAAAGGCTAGAGAAATGAGTCAGCAGTCTACTTCAGTGTTCTCTCCTGCATTCCCTCCATCTCATCTCGTTTTTACTTTCATCCTAAAGGCCTTGCATCTCCCCATACTTCCCTGAATGAGATGGTGGTTAAAAATTCACTCACAAGACCTTGTGGAATTGAGAGGAAATTTAAGTGACTCAACCAAGAATACAGAGCTAATAAGTGAGAGACCCAGGGCTTGAAATCAGTCTACTGACTTCAAGTCTTGTTCCTCATGTTGCAGCTGCAGTGGGTGACTGGTACAAATGGGCTCCAAACCAAAGTTCACCATAGGGTCCCAGCATTCACAAAAAGAGAACTCTCCTCCAAAGGGAAGTAGATTTGGCTAAGCAAATAGGATTTGCTTAATAGGGGTGGGAAAGTAAAGAGATAAAGAATATTTATTTTTCTTGGAGATGGAATTGAGTTTCTTACCAAACTTAAAGCTTGAGCTGTTGGAGGTTTTCTAACAAGCAAGAGAACTATGGGCCACAGTAGAGACTTCAAATCTCTCTACTACATAGTCTCACTCTCTACTGCTAATAGGGTGTGATACATGATTAAGGAGAAGTGAACTGGGTGACTGGCCAAGAACCTGAATTTGTCTTCCTGTATTTCTGATTCAAAAACATTAATTAGAACTAAAGTTTTCTAACTTCTGTGGTCTCATTACCTGTTTAAAATTTTCATTTAGCAGTCATCAGTCTGCCAAATATATGTTATATATTATATTTTATATATTATTATATATTATGGTATGCATTTTATATATTACATATATTTAGCATAATTCACTATTGTACTCCCAGGACTTAGCACTGGACCTAACCTCTTTAAGTAAGGGCCAGGTTTGCTTGTGCAGTTCCAAATGCTTTTCTCTGATTTGATTTAATACTGGAGAAAGTGGATACTCATGTTCCCTAAAATCTTAACTGCTTCTATGTGAATAAGACTCTACAGCTTGAACTGCTGCTGGAAATTCTCTTCCTTTGGGGGTCTGCATTGGCTAGAATGAGGATCACAGGTGGCTATTTCATAGAGGATTCTTCTCTTTTGAAAAAGGTTCAGGGATGAGGTTTTGCTTTATTTGGGAAGTTTGAGGCCCTGGGGAATTTGAATTTTGCTTAGCTTGATTTCTCTGGTACATTACTATCCATACTGTGAATTTCCCTTGGGTGGTGATATACTCTGGGTAAACAGAAAATGCCAGCTAAGTGGTGCAAGTTCAATTCTGCCTTCACCCCTTTTCTGTCTTAGCCTTATTATCTGTAGAGTTGAGAGCCTTATCCCTGCCTCCTTCCTAGGATCGTTCTGAGGACCTAGTGGGATAATGTCTAGGAAAGCGTTTTGTGTTAAGGACCACATTATGGAAGAGTTGCTTGCCATAAAATGATCCTGAGCGTGAGTAGTGACCAAAATAATCCTGGGGAACAGGGAGGATTCCTTTCGGGTTGTTTAATCCAGCCAAATATTCAGTGAGAGGCTGGAATTGTTTAGTAGGTCAGAAAAAGTTCTGTGGCCAGGATCTTGATGGGGTGTGACAAGGGCTATTGAAAACATCTGATTCTATGGTGTGTGACTGTGAAGCTATTCCATTCAAACAAGTTTTCTGGAAAACCTGGGTAATAAACATTCTAGAAGTCCATAGTGATAAGGTACTCTGCATGATGCCGTCCACAACCACATAGCCCTTGGCCTTAGGAGATGGCCCCATACATAGATCAAGACAGCCTTATTGCCCAGGTAACAAACATTTATTTCACTGAACCTCAGTATGCAGGGCCCTTTCTTGGCTTGATGAGATTAGCTTCATATAGATCACAGAAAAATATCCCAAGGCTTATGTCTTTGTCATAAATATTAAGCACACTTTGTCTATTTCTCTATCACATTGTATTATGGTGAGTTCTGCATAAGCCCATCTCCCCTGCTAGACTGGGAGCTCCTTTGTTCAAGGATTAGTGCAGAATTATTTTGATATTTTCCATGTCTAGCCCAGTATCTGGCATATAGTAAAGATTCCATGTATGTTTATTGAATGACTGTCAAACACTTTGCCTGCAATACTTTGCTTTTAATTATTCAGTTCTTTTATTTGCCAGTTAACAACTTCTCTTAATTTCTTTCAGCCACCTTATATTCTTAGGGAACTTTAGGTATAGTTTGATTTTTACCATTGTCTCTATTGACCCTGAGAGAAGGCCTGGTAGTTCTGTTATGGTCTGGAGAGCAGATACATGTGCTATTTGGGTCTCTGTATCTTCTTTTGAAGGCTTTTCTGAGTAATGAGCCCTCCCTTTAATTCTAATGGAAGTTGTGTCCTGGAGCCATCGTAGCCCCAAGTCTGAGGTCTAGCCTAGTCAGTGACTTGTTCTCCTCACTGGGTACTCATTTGGATCCCAAACCCCAAATCTACGTGAAACTCCTTGATCAGCCTCTGCTCCCCTGCTCTCTGTGATTGCCTGATTCAGCTTCATCATAAGTGCATAATTATTTCTGTGTATGACCTCTAAATACTCTAGTCTCATTCTCTTTGCCCCCATGATTTTCTCGGCTTAGAGTCTATAGATTCATACAACTTCTTAGGTGTCTCGGTGGATCTAGGTAAGGACAATAAGGATGCCAAAAATTCACATAGATGCCTCATAAATTTAATCCGAGTTTTCCTGAGTCTTAGATGATTCCCATTGTTTAAAAGTTAAAGCCAAATTCCTTAGTTCAGCAAACAAGGCCTTTACAATCTGACTCCAACCAACCTTCTGGTCTTATCTCCCCTCATTTCCTTTCTTGTACCCTGGAGTCAGCATGCTGAGTCACGTTCCATTTCCTCAACATTTCTCTTAACTTTCATACATGTGAAATATTATTTCTTCACTTTGGAATTCTTCTCCTTCAACAATTTGCCTATCAGACAGTCTCCTGTAAGTGTTTTAAAACCAGTCCAATTTACAGATCACCTCCTCTCTGAAGACTTCTCTGGCATCTCCAACAGAGTTTCTCTTTCTTTCTCTCCCTCCCTCCCTCTCATTCCCCTTCAATCTTTTGTATATATCACTTGACATAAAGAATTGAAACTATATCTTTAAATGGTTGTCTTTGCCACTAGAGTTGAGTTTTTTGAAGCAAGGCACTAGGTTTTTTTTTCATCTTTCCTTCCCCAGGATCTAGCCCACAGCCTGGTTCATTCCTATTACCCATTACATGCTTTCTGAATTAACAGCAGCCAAACTGACCCAGGAGGATCTTGGAATGTGCCCTCAAACGGCTGTTAATATGGCTGACAAGATTTGGAATTGCTAGGATCTCTAATTAAACTGTCTGTGGTCACCATCCTTAATAAACAGTTTTGCTAGAAACTGGGATAAATTAAAGCAGCTGGGAGAGGAAATCTGTTTCCCCTGGGCTATCTCATTCTGAGGCCACTTTTTCTGTCCACACAGTGATTTATGACTTGATATGTCATATACAAACAGACTGCAACAGAGACTCCAAGTTGAGCAATTCTCATACTCTTAAGTAGGAAGGAAGGGATTGTAGGGAAGAATGTATGTCCTGGATTCTGTTTTTTCTAAGGGACTCCCTGTTGTCTTCATTAAGTGGAGAGCCACAAGAAAACCAAAAGGCCAATGAAAAATCCTTGGTCCACATTACTCCTTGACCTCTTCTTCAGGCATATCCTGTCCTTGTTTGTCTAATTATCCACAAAAACAGGGCCAGCACTTTGTCCAGGGGCTATATTTAAAGCTTTCAGACTCCCGGTTGGAGGCTGTTTCTGTTCCTCTCTTCTCCTCCTCCTTATGGGCCAGGTCTCTGGGAGCCAAGGACATGGGGCTCTTCTCCTCATAGTTCTGATTAGAATGGATGCTTTTAGAGCCTCAGAAGAACAATTCCCAAATTGTCAGGAAAGCTTCCTTCCAATGGTCCAGAGCAGAGCATCCTTGATCTCTTTGTTCCTTGGGGTGTACACCACAGGGTTCAGTAGGGAGGTGATCACAGTGTAGGTCACTGAGATTAGCTGATCCTGATCCTTGGTGTTCTCTGACTTGGGCTTGGGGTAGACAGTGGAGGCACAGCCATAGTGAACAATGACCACAATGAGGTGGGAGGCGCAGGTAGCAAAGGCCTTCTTCCTGCCCTCAGCTGAGGCGATCTTGATGATTGTAGAGATAATGAGGACTTAAGAGATGAAGACCAGACCCACAGGCACAACGAGCACCAAAACACTGATGATCAAAGTCAGAATCTCATTGACAGTCGTGTCAATGCAGGATAGCTTCATCACATGTTGGATGTCACAGAAGAAGTAGGCCACCTTTGTTGCACAGAAAAGTAACCTGAATACAGGTGTCACCTGTGTCATAGCTACAACCAGCCCAATGCTGCAGGCCCTCCACACCAGCTGGTTGCACACCTTCTTGTTCATAATGACTGTGTATCTCAGGGGGTTGCAGATGGCTGCATATCAGTCATATCCCATTGCTGTGAGCAGGAAGCAGTTAGTGATCCCAAAGGTTGCAAAAAAGAACATCTGTGTGGCACAACCGTCAGTGAGATAGACTGGCTTATACCCATGAGGCTGGATAGCATCCTTGGGAGAATGACCAATGTATATATAGTCTCTGAAGTGGACAGCATGGTGATGAAGAAGTACATGGGGGTGTGGAGATGATGATCAATACGGATAATGGTCATGATTATATTACCTGCTAGGGTTAAGATGTACAGGGTAAGAAACACCACAAAAAGAGTGAGCTGGTGCTCGTGGAAGCTGGAGAAACCTTGCAAAACAAACTCAGTGGTGAGAGTGTGGTTCTCCCTCTTCATTGAGTGGTCACTAAATCGGAAATGTAGAAGAATAAAAGTTGCATAATTTTAGTAAAGCAGTTTAATCACATTTCTGAAATTGATTGAACTTCATTCTCAGCTATAAACCTGGGGATACATTTCCCAGTGAATTGAAGTTGATCTTTGGATTTACTTAACTTTGCTTAAAATATTCTTGTTCTGTGGCCATCTATTACAATTTCCTATGCATGCTAGAATCATCTAATTTTCCTCCCCCCCCACCCGCACTGTATAACCATGTACATTCCCACTTCACCTACTCTTCCACCTTATCATCTGGAACGCCCTTCCTCTTTTCCTCCTCTTATTTAAATCGTCCCCATTCTTCAAAGACTAATGCATGTCTTCCCCTCCATCAATGCATTTTGTACTCGAAATTTTCATTTGATGCTTGAAAACAATTTGTTTAGGGATTGACTGGAGACTTCTTTTATTTCAAAACTATGAATCATCCCCTTGCACATCCTTTAAGAAGCAGAAGCAAAGCAGACTCAGAAATGTTCATCTTGTTTTCAAGAAGGAGAAGGTGAATCTTAACCAACCACCATCCTCTCTCCACTGCTGTCTGAATGATGGAAGTCGGCTGACACTTCACAGCACTCACTCATGTATATTGTAAACTATGCTACATCTTCATCTTCCCTAAGCTAGAAGGCAGATTTACAGCCTTACTCAACTTTGTGAGTAGGCATACACCTACTCTGCAGAGATAAACAATTACACCAGGGAAGATGCATCAAATTCAAGTGTCCCTCATCGAAAGCAAAAGCAGACCCTGAATATAAAGAACAGAGTTACAATAAAGATACATCATTTTGTTGAAGGATAGCGCTCAGTCCAATTCATGTAATATTTCACATTTTGGTCCCTTTAGACAGTAAGCTCCTGTAGGGTATATTTAAATTATATTCTGATTTCCTTATGCATATTCAGAAAAAGGTTTTTTGCATAAAGTAAATCACATCAGTGAGGAAGGTTAGTAGGCATGGAGACCTCCTTCAAGTTTATAAAAAATTATTTAAGAGAAGTTGGCGACCAGCTGTTAAGCATTTACATGAAGAATGCTGAAAAAGAGTAAAGCTGCAACAGAATATATTTCCCAATAGGAAAAATAATTTGATACTAAAATATGTGGCTAAAGACATTTATCTTTTGGGAGGCCTCTGGGCATAAACTAGGCAGCGGTCCAGCCATGGGTGGTATGGCGCCTCTACTGTGAAATAAAAAAATGTGTGTTAGAGCTTTTAATTGTTCTAGTGATGGCCATGGGTGCTGCTAGCAATTATTGGTGCTAAATGTCCTGCAATGCATGTGACAATCCCGCCCAAGGAAGAACTGTCCTATTCCAAATACCAACAGGGCTACTGCTGAGAAACCCTGGGCTAGAGTGTTGTCTGATCTGGTTGAAGTCTGTCTTGAGGTAGAAGAATGGCTGCTATAACCTGGTTAGTATCCTCCACCCTGGGAAGCCTATAATTCTTCCAAGAAAATCAAAGGTAGGAAGAGCAAACACAACCTTATGAAGACCTACTCCAGCTGTGACGAGCTGTTATACTACAATAAGTTAAAGTCAGTCCAGGAGCAATAAGCTCCATTTCAGCTCCTTTTCTAAAGAACAGTTACCTGTGACTGCGTAGTGCTGAGGCACAACAGGAGAGCTGGGCTGGAGGAGGCCGAGGAGTGAAGATGGAAGTGTTGTGCTCCCTTGGCCACAGCCTGCAGGCCGGGGAGGGAAGAGCGAGGTAACCAAAAGGGCCTATGACGGGCTGAGACTGAAGGGGCAGCAGATAAACACACTATAGTGGGAATGTGGTTAGGCTTGGGAGCTGCAGGACTCCTTGACAGCCCCTCTGTGTGGAGAAGTCTTCAAAGCCAGAGAAGGACCTCCCCCAGGAGCAGCCAGTGGGGATCCTGGAGGTGACTCCCTGTAGACATCCTGAGAGCCATACTGAGGGCTGGGAGGATACAGACAGCAGGTACCTGTGGGGCTCGTTATGTGTAGGGCTCATTTACCCAGTCCTGAGGTTGGCATTTGGGGAGCCTGGGGGGAAGTTTTTGCTTCAAGTAGAATCAGCATTAGAGGAAGCTGGTTTATTTAGTTCCCTACACTTGTTTGAGTAAACACATTGTGGCTGGCCAGTTAGCTCAGTTGGTTAGAGTGTGGGGTTAATAATAAAATAATGAATAAGCACATTGTGGGGTGTTTTTGCATATGTGCCTTGGAAATCCATAGTTTACACATCTAGGCAGCTCAAGCTTGGAGCCATATCCTCTTGGATCTCAGGAAGTTTAGGCCCTTTTTCTTACAGGCAGGATCTCTTACAGACAGTTTAGGAATCTGGTTCTCTCTTTGGAATTAAAGTAGTCAAATATGGTCATGGTTCTGCAGAGGGCAGTTCATGCTGCCTGTCTTTCTGCCCCTGTGACATTCAGAATTGGAAGGACATTGTCTTTAGATCCAAGGATCCTCTCTTGGGGGTTAGAAAACAGAGATGAGCCTCTGGACACTGTTCTCTTTACTCAAAATTACCTCCTCTTCTCCATTTGGCAAACTTATACTAGTCTGTCAAGACCCAGCTTCAGAATTTACTTTCCGCTGAAGACTTCCCATGCGTTACTTTATCGCTTCTGTAGCATTTTCTTCCTTTAACATGTGGTGCTTATCTGCGCCCATTCACTCTTCAAGCACTAAGCATAAGCCAGGCCCTGTGCTCATTGCTGGGCATACAGAAATGAATGAGATGCTTCATCAACCTTTGAGGAGCTCACCGTTTGGTTACAGGTGGTAAACAACTTAAATAAACTGAAATAGATGCCACGAGTAAGTGGGACAGGAAAGAGATGGTCCTTGATTAGACTCAGGTTGATTACAGAAAAAATGGAGTAAGTAAATAAGACCAAGTTACAAAAGGGTTTAGAGTATTTAGACATTATCATTTTTAAGGGCCTCTCAAATGATTTCACTTATCCCTCCTGTTCATGGGCTTCACAGTCCCTTAGCAACTAACCTCTAAAGGACCACCAGCCCTCACAATTAGCTACCCTGCACCCTCTTCTTGTTTATCTGGTGATTTTGCTTCCATGCTGGTAAAAAAGATACTCAACACTGGAATTTGATAGATTGATCTGGCAGCAGTAGAAGATGGATTTGAGGTTGGTGAGAAGAGGCAGGGTGGTTGCTGACACAACAGTCAGGCCAGAGATAATTGGGATTGATCTAGAGAGGGTGACAGTGGCCCATATAAGAGGGACAGATGGGACAGACAAATGAGGTGAGTCAATAGGGCTTGTAACTGAATCAATGTGTAGATCAAGGGAGAGGAAAGAACCAATCATTTCATAAACTACTCCCATCAGGTTCATTCATGCCAACTCCCCGATTATTCACAAATATGCATAGCTTCCTGTTATAACAGATAAATCAAACAAATGATCTATATATTAATGTTCCATCATTAGATATGATTGGTGGCTATGGGATCTCAATAGGAAAGGAGTGGAGTTGGGCAAAATAGCTCAGTGCTTTATGATGCCATTGCTCTGGGACAAATTAAGAAGATTTTGGAAATGGGGCAGTGGGTAGATGGTATAAAAATGTGGTGCCAGGGGAAAAAGAGGTTTTTAGCTTCAGAGTCAACTAATATTTATTGAACACTTTCACAAGTTTTTGTCTCACTTGATCCTCCAAATGACCCTATGAAGTCAGGGTCAAAATGATCCTATTTTGGACCCTATAGGGTCCAAATGACCCTATTTTCATTTTACAGATGAGAAATTATGAGGAATTTATTACTCCACCAACAGTAAGTCTATTGAAATTTGGTACTAGATGGAAATGAACATGTGGAGTGACTATAGAAACAAAGCTGGCGAAACAGCCAAGAGAACCTGCTATACACTGCTTTATTTGGGGACCATTTATTCTAGTTCATTCATGGCATTCACAGTAGTTTAGGATCCCAGGTCTAACCTTTAGGATTGTCAATGGGACTCTTCCAGAGCCATGAATAGGACTCACAACAGGGTTAACTGAGGCCAACATTGTTCCTGGATGTCTTGGTCAGCTTTGGCTGCTATAACAAAATATCATAGACTGTGTAGCTTAAACGACAGACATTTATTTCTTATTTCTGGAGGCTGGGAATCCAAGATCAAGGTGCTGGAAGATTTGGTTCCTGGTGAGAGTTTTCTCTCTGGGTTGCAGATGGCTGCCATTTTTCTGTGTCCTCTTATGATGGGGTTGGGAGAGAGCGAGAGAGAGAGCTCTGACATCTCTTGTTAAAGGGCTCTAATCCTATCAGGAGGACCCCACCCTCATGACCTCATCTAAACCTAATTACTTCCCACAGTTCCATCCCCAAATACCATCACATTAGAGTTTAGGACTTCAACATATGAGATGTGCAGGGTGAGGGGGCAGGGGTGTGGGTGGACACACAATTCAATCCATAGCACTGAAGTTATATCTACTCTCATACTATCCCTGTCACCTGGACCTGGGGTCTCCAATTTTTTTGCATGTGAAAACTCCTTTTTTAATTTCAAAATATTTCATGACTCTCCAGCTTGATGATGGTTGGGTAATAATAGTTGTACTATTTGTACCAATTGATAGAAAAAAAAATCCTGAAAAGAGAACTGCAAATTTAGTAATTCATGCTTTCAAATGAATTATGATACATTCAAAAATAGCTGCACATGTCTTTGTAAGTATTTATACACCCTGCATATGAAGGCTGATGAACACATGAATCCTGGAACTCACTGCAGTGTCTCTGAGGCAACAAGGAGAGAAGTGGGAATGATGCTCTGAGTAGTTGGTTAGACCAATAAGTGGGTAGGGCATAGGTGAAGGGAATCTGGGGTAGGAATGCAGAGAGGCAGCTGAAAGGTTTATTAACACATGGCAAATGTGTCCAGGAAGTCATTCTTGGAAGACCCTGGAGAATAGTTAGTTTCCTTTTACTGGAATTTGGGATCAAAGACTATAGGGGAAGCCCATTTTCAAAGTCAGGGCCTCCTGGGAAGAGGGAACTCATTCTATGAATGAGAACTTGTTAAAACTGCTGTTACAACTGTCACCTCGGAGTGAGATAGAAAACAATGTGGGGGACAGGGTGGTGGAGTTAGTAGCTATCCTGCTTCCTGCTGCCAGGAGACATCATGTCCGTAACAGTTTTGACTCCTCACAATAACCTTGGGAGGTTGATATTGTCAGCCCCACTGTGCAGATAGGACACAAAGGCCAGGGAGGTTAAGTGACTATCCTAGGACACATGCCTATAATGGTGGACCTAGGATAGGAACACATGTTACTCTGGCCCCAAAGCCTGTGCTCCATCTACAATATTGCACTGCTTAAGCATCTCCTACTTCAGGCTGTCAATGCTTTGAAGGGGGTCAGGGACAATAATAAATGTGGGTAGGAGGATGGGTACAGAGGTTAATGATCTAGTGGTCCTGAGCCCTAACATTTTCCAGTGGCCTTTGGCCCACTGTAGATTTCCTTTTTTCCTTTTATCTTTGGAGCTGTGCTGAGTAGAGAAAGGATGCACTAAGATATTTGAGAAGAAAGCATATTACAGTACATAATTTCTGAACTTCCAGACTAATTTCCAAGACCCAGTGACATTCAAATAGGATTTGAGATATGTGTAAATTCGCAATGTATAGAACTCCTTTTTCTCCTAGTCTTTAATTATTATAAAGGAGAAAGCTGGTTCAAATAATCATCATTAGCTTATAATGCAGCTGCAGACCCTGGGGTGAATTGCCTGTTTTTAAATCTTGATTTTGCCACATACTAGCTGTATGACCTTGACGAATTTACTTAATCTTTTCAGGTCTCAGATTTCTCATCTGTAAAGTAAGTTTAATAAAATACTTACCTCATAGACTTACAGTGAGGATTAAATGAGTAAAGTGCTTAAATTCATGCCTGCTATCCAGGAGGTATTCAATACATGTACCAAAAGGGGACATCACCAAGGGGGGCAAACAACCTGGAAGTAATGAAATAATAAAAAGAAAAGAGGGAGAAGAACTCTCTGCTGATGCTAATTGTGTTTTGGCTGCCCACAGATGTCTTCATTTATTCTTTCCTTCCTTTCTTCTTTGTTTTAATAATTATTGAGCAGCTACTATGTATCTGACACTGTTCTAAGTGAAACAGATGCAGAGAGGACACTCGGGGAGTGGAGCCTGAGTGATAGATATAGGTGTCTCATGGTTCAAATTAAATTCAAGATAGCTAATGTCTAGAATAGGCTGTGAGAGGAGACACCACCTTTCCTTTTTCTTTTTTTTTCTTAAGATTTTTTTTTTTTTGATGTGGGCCATTTTTAAAGTCTTTATTGAATTTGTTACAGTATTGCTTCTGTTTTATGTTTTGGTTTTTGGCTGCAAGGCATGTGGGATCTTAGCTCCCTGACCAGGGATCGAACCCGCACCCCCTGCACCACCAGGGAAGTCCCATCTTTTCTTTTTTAAATTAATTAATTATTATTATTATTATTATTATTATTTTAGTTGAGGAGATTCTAGTGTGTGGACCCAGGACATTCTATGATCCAGATCCAGCTCTTTCTTTTCAGCCCTGCTTCCTTCCTATGTTCTCCAAATACCACTTGTTCTAATACCCGAGTCTCCCTCCTTCTGTGTGGAATGTCGTTTCTGCTTCTATTTTCTAGTCTGTAAACACAATAAAGAGACTGAAACTTATTAAGGGTTTGAATTACCAGTAACTGTGAGAAAGCAGTGATAAAAACAACAAAATATTAAAGTTTATAAAAATCTCTGGCTTTAACCCCAGTGTAAGTGGAGGGAAGCTTATTTTTTTTTTTCTCATTTCATTTGTCTCCATTGGCTCATCTATAGAGAGGATAATATCTACTCATAGTGTTCCTATGGAGATTATATGAGTTACTGTATGTAAATAGCCAAGCACAGCTCTTGATACATAATAGGCAAACAGTACATTACATTTCTGCTTCCTTCTCTTCATCTGTCCTCCCCATCCCCACTATGCATAACTCTGGGTTCTACTTGTATGTTAAGCCCACCCCCAAAGCACACATACATTTATTCTCTCTCTCTCTCATGTTCATGGATGGGTCTTGTCATTAATTTCTCCAATATCTGTTGATTGGAAAGCCCAGGCCTCACTTTCTACCTCCTCTCCAACTCTAGATTCTCAAATGTGTGGGGATGGGGGTAGAGGTGGTCTGGTTTCAAACCCCAGCTCTTCTTACTTCACATGTGACCTTACGAACATTTCCTCCTCTGTTTAGGCTTAGTTTCTTCACCCGTAAGATGAAGACAGTACTAGTGTCTACCTCAGAGGACTGATGCATGGGAAGGGTTGCATGGGAAGATGCCCATAAGTCATTTAGCAAAGGGCCTGGTATAGAGCGTGCCATCAATAAGTGGTAACTGTTGATAAAGATGAGCATAGATTTCTAAATATGAGTTTTGCTGGTCATTGTTTTATCTTCACTTCTCCTCCCCCAGGCCTGACGTCAAGGCTAGAAGGTGGTTGGTCTCCATCTAGCTAACACTGTGGAGCAGCTTGCAGAGTCGAGGATGCTTTTCTGTCTTTTGGAGATGTGAGGAGAAGGAGGTAGCGGGGGAATGAAACATAGTATTCAAGCAGAGGAGAGAATCCCAAGGATCAGGAGGAGGATCTGCATGTGCATTGGAATGGAAAAGCCACTCCCAGCGCAGCAATTCTGCAAGTGTGCCTTTGTCCAGGACCTCTGCCTTGAACTCCTACACTCATGAACCCAATATTTCAGCCAGCCAGCCAGCCGTTTACTGACCCTCACCTTTCTGCCCTCTGCTTGATATCTGGGGCAGTAAGGTGGGCACTTCTGTATTCAGGGAATACGCTTTTTCTAGTATAGAGGGGGAAAATTAGGTTCACTCAACCAGAGTCAGATGTTCCATTTCTCTCCTCCAGTCCCCACCAGCCAGGAGTGTGATTGATGGTGTGGGGATGGGACTGCATGTCCCCAATCCCTCTGGCTCATTCAGTGTGAAGACTATATTTTGAGCTAAATTCACCAATTAAGCCCTTTGAAAGTTCTGCCTAAGATTTTCTAAGACTAATGCTCAGATACCACTTCCTGAGTGATTTTTCAGTATTTATATAGTGCTTTTTATTCCCCAAGTTTTGTGACACAGCTGTGCCTTCATCTTTCCACTTGACAATATTCCTAGGAAAGAAAAGAAAAAGAAAAGGTGACATTCCATGAGGCAAAGGTCATAAAGCCACATCCAGTCAGACAAGAATCATGTTTCATTGAGTCATAGAATGTGACTTACATCTCACCAGGCAGAGCTGAGGCTCTCTCAGGCTTCAGGAGAGCAAAGGCTTGAGAGTGTAGAACCAGGACTGCCAGGACTCCCGCCGTGTGTGGCAGACACGGCTCCCAGAGAATCTTCTGGAAAGGAGGACTAGAAGAAAAATTTAGAGCCCACCAGGGTCTGTTAGTTAATTTCTCTCTCTGATTGGCCAGATCTGGGAGTAACAAACAGACAGAAAGCAACACTGCGTTCTCCTATGCCTCCCCAAAGCCCTGTTCCTTTAATCTGGATTGCAGTCTGTCAGAGAGAACCATTCTCCTGTGCCCCAGGACTCTGGGGTCCCTCTCCCCAAAGCCACAGTGACTGTCCCCAAGGCAGCAGTAGCAAGAGCCAAACACCATGATGTCTGGGGATCTCATTAGAAAAGGGGCTCATCAACCTACTCACATAGGTAGTATGTAGGTGTCAGGGAGAAAGAAATTTTCCTCTGCCCTTTCAGGTTCTTCTGGCTGGTCTAAGAATTAAATTGACATGAGACAGATTAACATGAGAAAATCAAACAGAAGTTTAATGACATGTGTACATGGGAGAGGGCCAGGAAAACTGAGTAAGTTGCCAAAGTGTCCAAAGACCTCACTTTAAACACCATCTTCAACTAACAGAAGAGGATGTTGCCGGTAGTGATTTGGGGATTCAAAGGGGAGAAAGGCAATTCAAATGCAGAGAGAAAAGCAAAAGTTTAGTAAATAAATGTTTGCTGGGCCTGCAAAGACAATGGGACACAGAAAGGAATTTTAATAAACAGACTTTCCTAGGTTCCTCACTGTCTACCACACCTACTTCATATTATAGTTATCTATGGTGATGGCTCCTTTCCTGGAACAAGTCCTCCATCTGTGTTCTTTTAGTCAGTTAGGGGGAAGGTCAAAGGTTCTTCCTGAGTCTTTTGGGACTTAATTGTTTCAGCTCAAAATAATCTGCATGCCAAAGAGACATTTTGGGGTGGCAAGTTTTGCTCCCCTACATAGATGATCTAGGGTTTCCACAGGAACAAAGCTGTTTCATCAGGACATGGTCCTGCTCTGCTCGGTGGATGGAGGATGAAGAGGAGCTCTTGCCTCATGACCATCATTGTAGAAAGTGTCTACAACCTTGTGGAACCCAACCATGTTTAAGGGTGCAGCTTCATTAGACAAGCCACTCACACACTAGGACCTCTGTACCCTAAGGGCCGAAGGATCTGTCTCTGAGGTCCCTTCCAATTTGAATGTTCTGGGAACTGTGACTCATTCATTCACTGATTCCTTCAACAAATACTCATTGTGTGATTCTCACATGGAAGGTACATGGAATATAGCAGAATGGGGACATGGCATCTGTACTATATACCAGTTCGGCTGGTTTTGCCCATCAGACTCCAAGGCATCACTGCGTATTGCATAGGAAAAGCTGAGAACCTTCTCCTTGAGGAAGATGAGAAGGAAGGCCCACATTGAAGTCCTTCCTGCACCTGCCCTCTTTCTCTTTCCCAGCATTTAGGCATTGAGCAGGCCCAGCCTTGTCTGCCTTTCATAATGCAAACCCAAGATGGGCCTTTCCAAAGGTTGAAGGAGAATCATATCAAATCTACCAGGTTCCACTGGGACTTGGGCTATTCAGTAATCCCTAGTTCTGGTACCCAGTTTATGCCTTTCTCTTAGAGACCCCCAAAGTAGGAAAGGTTCCTTTCCTAAAAACCAGTGGACTGAGAAATGAATACTTGAAAGCAAGGCAGTTTATTGTGGTGTCTTTGATAAGCTAAGTAAACTGAGAGAGACTGATAAGCATGAAATAGTTGCTAGGCATTTGGTTCAGTTCCACATAGTCTCTTTCAAGGCCCTCAAACATTTACCCAAGAGCAACTGCAAATACTTAGGCTCATAAGCCATTAAGATCCAGAGACTTACAGCTAAGAAATAGATATGTAGTATATTTATCACTGCTTGGGAATGGCCAGTGCATATCCTCATTTGAACTGTTTAAAATCCTTTATGGAACAGCTAAAGGAAGGCTTAAAGCTGGGCAGCAGGTCTTAGCAAGACCTTAAAATAATCATTAAATCTTGGGCCTTATTAGTCAATGTCCATTCTTCGCAGTTTTTCTGGTAGCTCTGTTTAAATATGTATCTCTGAAATTAGAAATGTAATGGAGTCTAAACCCATGAAGAAGGAAAGGAAACCCTGATATTGAAATTATGAACTGAGAAATGACTTTTAAAAAATATATGATTTTTATTGTACACTTATCTGAAAAAGACTGAAAAAAATCTGGAGTGGACGGAGGTTCGGAGGTTTTTTTTTTTTTTCTGAAAAAGGAGTGAGTGCATCATGGGTATGTTTGGGAAGTTTTGTCTTTTCCATTCTGATTTTTTTTAATATCTCTTCGTTTGGCTTATTGCATTTAGTTATGAACTACAATACAGGATTGAATAAAGGCAGTTGCAGAGGCATTTTTGTCTTTTTCCAAATTTAATTTAAATGCTTCTCATGTTTTGATCACCATTAAATGTGATGCTTGCTGTAGATCTCAGACAGATATCCTTTATCACATTAAGGAAGTTCCCTTCTATTCCTGGTTTGTCTGCAAGTTTGTCACTAACAGTCTTTTCAATGGTTTAGTTCCTTTTCTGTATCCATTGATATAATTATATGCTTTTTATTCTTTAATTGGTTATGGTGGTGAATTACATTAATAGATTTTTCTGATGTTGACTCATTCATATGTTTTAAAGGAAAACCCTGCTTGGCCTTTTTATACACTATTGAATTCAAGTTGCTATTTTTTCATTCATTCATTATTGGTCGATAATTATCATTTCCTACTTTATCTATTTTTTGTACCAAAAGTTTGCAATTAGCAACCTCTTTAAATGCTGGGGAACTTTCACCCCTTTTCTATCTTCTGAGCCTGGTGTCTTTTTTTGTTTTTGCTTGTTTGCTTTTTGAGAGAATAGGTTTTCACTACAATCATTTCCACTTTTTAGGGTTATTAGTCTAGGAAATTTTCCATTTCTTCTTAGTATAATTATGGTAATTTATATCTTCTTCTGAATTTGCCCATTTTACATTCTTTTTCAAATAGATCAGTGTAAAGTTGTTCAAGGTATGCTTTTATAATTATTTTGCTCATCTGTATCTGCCCCTTTATCTTTTTTCCTACCTGATTTTGTTTATTATATCTCTCTGATTTATCATAGTTGTTAGAGGTTATATTTTTAAATTAATCTTTCCAAAGATCCAAAATTTTTAGAAAGTTTCTAGTATTTTATATTTGCTTTAGTATTTTAATTAATTTTATTTCATTATTATTTGTTTCTATTTTCTTTGGGCTTATTTTGTTATTCTTTTTTAAGCTTTTTGAATTAAAATATTTATATTTCCTCTTGCTTTACAGTAAATATTATAAGGCTATAAATTTCTTTCTGAGAACTTCTTCAGATTTACCTTGTTCATTTTGATGTGTAGTGCTGTTGTAAGTTGTATTATATAAACTTTCATTTTTATTTTTTCTTTAATTCACAGTTTATTTAGATGTTTATGTTAAGATAATACACTTAATACAAAAGAGCTCAGATCCTGGAGTTGGGATGCCTGGGTTTGTGTCCCATCTGCCACTTGCTATATGTCACCTTGGGCAAGTTGCTCAGCCCCTCCATGCCTCAATTTCCTTATTTGTAAAATGTGAAGAATAATAGTATTGACCTCAAACAATTGTTGTGAAGATTGAATGAGTAAATATTTGAAAGTTCTTAGAGTAATGGCTGGCATATAGTAAGTGCTATTAAGTGTTTATAAAATAAATCTTCAGTACTATGAGGGGTAATGGAAGGTTTGGCTACTTTTTTGGATTGATTTCTTTATTGCATTATGGTCCATGAATATTATTTGTATATCATTGTTTTAGAATTTGTTGAGGCATCCTTTGGGGTCAAAACATTCTCTGTATGAAGATTATAGTTTTAGGTTAGGCTTGGTACTTGTCATAACCTTTTTAGTCCTATTAACCCATTGATTATTTTATTAGTCCAAAAGAAATGTGTTAGTATCTCCTACTATGATTGGGTGTTTGTCAGTTTCTCTCGGTAGTTTTACTGGTTTTTGCACAATACATTTTGAAGCTATGCTGTTAGGATCTTACAAATTCACGAATGGAATACTTTCCTGGTGAACTGTTTCGTTTACCAATATTATGTCTCTTAGCAGTTTTCACTTAGAAAGATATTTTGTCTGATATTCATAATGTTACATCAGCTTTCTTTTTGTCAGCATTTTCCTGGATAACATTTCAACCCCTTCATTTTCAACCTGTGACATATTTTTTTTTTTAAACGGGAAAGTGGATCCTTCCTTTTTTTCAATTTATTTTTAAATTTTATTTATTTATTTTTATCTGTGTTGGGTCTTCGTTGCTGTGCACAGGCTTTCTCTAGTTGCGGCGAGTCGGGGCTACTCTACCTTGCGATGCACAGGCTTCTCATTTTGGTGACTTCTCTTGTTGCGGAGCACAGGGCTCTAGGCATGCAGACTTCAGTAGTTGTGGCTTGCGGGCTGTAGAGTGCAGGCTCAGTAGTTGTGGTGCACGGGCTTAGTTGCTCCATGGCATGTGAGATCCTCCCAGACCAGGACTCGAATCCGTGTCCCCTGCATCGGCAGGCGGGTTCTTAACCACTGTGCCACCAGGGAAGTCCCTGTGACATATTGTTTTAATAGTATAGTGTAGATTATTAAAATTCAGTCTGAGAGCCTCTGTGTTTCAATTGATTAGCTTAATTCATTCACATTTATTATAATTAGAGTAGTTGTTAAATATTACTGCCATCTTATTTTATATTTTTCATGTGCTAAGATTTCTTAATCTCTATTTGTTTCTTAACAAGTCTTTTTGTTTGATTAATTTCTTTGTTCCATTTTTCTGGTTAGAAAGTTATATATATATACATCATTTCTATTTATCCAAGAGTTAACCTTAATTTTTACAATTTAATTTTATTTTTGTAGAATTAAATGCAGAATTAAAAGGTAGAATTAAAAATACAAAATAGTACTACATTATTAAAACATTTTCTCTATCCACCCATGATTCTTGCTTCTTAGAAGCACCTACTTTCAACTCTTTTACCTGTGTCTCATGTTATTTGCTTCCACATTTCTGCTATACTATATATAAAATGCATATAATGGTATTTAATTCCTAAATTTTAGGCATTATCTCTTCCTAGTTCATTTATAACACCATCATTTGTACACATGAACACAAACCTATGCACATACTTCTCCTCTTGTCTTCCTCCCAGTAAAAATTAAATCTATTTTCAAAATATACATTATTACAGTATGCAACTATTACTCACAACTGAGCCATGCAGCATGCTCTAAGTGTATACTCTTCCAGTACAATTTTTGTTTTTCTCGCTAAGTTTTAGTAATTGAATCTGTGAATGAAAAATGTTGCCTGCCATATCCGTAAACAAAGGGTGTTGCAGCCATCAAGCTATCACATTACAGCTACCCCCAAGGGTGATCCCTGAGGGAACCTAGAATGGAAACAGGATGCCAACTACCAAGCCCTCAGCCACTGTAGCCACACACACCTCCCCTTCCCCCTTCCCCCACCAACCCAACTGTGCACCCTGAGGGGACTCAGGATAGGAAATAACAGGATCCTGGCCCTATATAGCTAGGGTGCATATCAAAGAAATGATTTCAGTGAGCCCAGACTCTTGCATCTTCCCATACATAGTAAAGTACTAAATTCCTTAACTTGAGCTATCTGGTTTTCTTTAGTTAACAGTAATCTTTTGAAGTGCTGACTACCGGTTCTTTTTTGCAAAAACTCCTGTATATCCTGGCTCCTCCCTTACTTCTTTGGAATAGTCCCTCAGAGCTATCTGAGAGGCTGTGTCCCAATCTTAAGTTCTCAGTATTGTCTGCCAGATAAAACATAATTCTCAACTTTTAGGTTGTGCACGTTTTTCAGTTGACAGGTCCATTTGTTTGTTTAGTTTTCAAGTAGCTGTAATTAATCCAGCCTCAAATTTTCCACCAGAACAGTAAAACCTTCTTCCATAGTTAGATACAGTCAAACATATCAGGTAATATTCCCAAGTCACTTTTATCTGTCTGTCTGTCCATCTATCTATCTAGTTAGTTGGCCTCCTAGTTAGTTTCTTTTTGTCTTAAGATCATCTCTTTCCATCTTCTCCAATCCAGTTCTTGAGTTGCTCTGTAGGACAGCTGCAGGGCTATAATCCTGGAGCTTTCCTTCACCAGTATTCCTCCCACTTTAATAATTCCTCCCAGATTTATTAAAGTATAATTGACAAAAACTGTATATATTTAAAGTGTTACTGTGTGATGATTTGATATACATTTACATTGTTAACGATTACCACAATCAAGAAGTATTAACACATCCATCACCTCATAGAGCTACCTTTTTTTGTGTATATGTGGTAAGAACACAAGATCTAATATCTTAGCAAATTTCAAGTATTCAATACAGCATTATTAACTATAGTCACCATACTGTACATTAGGTCTCCAGAACTTATTTATCTTATAACTGAAAGTTTGTACCCTGTGACCAACATCTTCCCAATTTCTCCCAGCCCCTGGCAACCATCATTCTACTCTGTGCTTTTGTGAGTTCAAACTTTTTTTGGATTCCACATATAAGTGAGATCACACAGTATTTATATTTCTGTGTTTAGCTTATTTCACATAGTATAATATCCTCCAGGTTCATTCATGTTGTTGTAAGTACCAGAATTTCCTCCTTTTGTATGGCTAAATAATATTCCATTGGGTGTATATATATGAATGTGTGTATACATATGTATATAAAATCTCCCACATTTTCTTTAGTCATTCATCAGTTAATGGATGCTTAGATTGTTTCCATGTCTTGACTATTATGAATAATGCTGCAATGAACATAGGAGTGCAGATATCTCTTTGACATACTGATTTCACTTCCTTTGGATACATGTCCAGAAGTAGGATTGCTAGATCGTAAGGTAGTTCTATTTCCAATTTTTTAAGGAACCTCTATACTACTTTTCACAGTGACTGTAAACAATTTACATTCCCACCAACAGTGCACTAAGATTCCCTTTTTTTTCCATCCTTACCAGCTTTAGTTATTTCTTGTATTTTTGATAATGGCTATTCCAACAGATGTGAGATGATAGCTCATTGTGGTTTTAATTTGCATTTCCCTGATGATTAGGTGTTGAGCACCTTTTCATATACTTGGCCACCAGCATCCTGAGATTCCCTGATCTCTTGCCTATGTTAGTTTCCCTGTTTCCTGGAGCACCTCTTCAATAACTTCCTGAGAACAACAATATAGGATATACATTTCTTGAAATATTACTTCTTTGAAAATATCTTTATTGTATTCACATAGGTTGTGAATCATTTGCTTAATATATTAACGTAGCTTAGAAATAATTATCCTTTACAGTATTGAAGGCATTGCTTCATTGTTTTCTAACTTCTAGTGTGGTTGTTAAAAAGTCTATTTCATTTGAATTATCAGTCTTTATAATATGATTTTTTTCCCTCTCTTTCTCTTTTTGGAAAATTTTAGCACTTTTTTACCCCTAGAGTTTTGGTATTACAAGGTGATACTCTTTGACATATATACTCTTTTTTTTTTTTTTTTCCACTATGCTAGTCACTCAACCTGGAAGTTGATGATATTTAATATTTTGAAATATTCTTTTCATTGATGTTGTCTCTCTTCTATTTTCTCTATTTACTTGTTCTGAAACTGGTATTTGTTGGACATTAAACCTCTTCTATTGATCCTCACATTTTGTTTTCTTTCTCTTTCATTACTTAACTTTTTTATTCTTTTTAATACAGTTTCTGGAAGACTTTTTCAACGTTATCTTTTTAAATTTACTAATAGAATAAACTGTCTTCTAACAAACTTTTTTGTTATAGAAACCTTTTTTGTTTCATGAATGCACTCTATTTTCTCATCTCTTTGAGAATATTAAATATATATAAATACACATGCATCTATATTTAAATTTTTTTCTCTTCTCTATGCATTGTCTCTCTTTTTCCCAGTATTCATGTTTTTTTCTGTTTGTTCCATCATGGTCTTTCACGTTAGAAACCACCTTGATTTTTCATTTGTATCTAGGAGAGAAGCTCTAATAAACCAGTTGGAAGTTCTGTGTATATGTCTGTGTATATAGGACAATAAAGTGACAAATCATTTTTCACTGGGAAGTACCCATGTCAATATCTATAGATGAATTCTTTTGGGATTCTCTATTTCCCCAGGGAGGATTACTGTAATGTTCTTTCTGGTGGCTATACACCTTGTTGCCAGAATTCTGGCAGACCACAGGGAAGAAGGAGACTGAGGGGAAGTCTTTCTGCTTGCTATATGGACGTTTTCTTCTTCCCCTATTTTCTACACAGCATTTTTCTTTAGTTCTGCAAATATCTCTGGAAAGTGTGAATTTCCAGTATTTTACCTGAATGTGGGAGGGGCACTGACATTGTTATGCAGAGTGGAGAAGGAACCCCCATTTTACATATTCGGGAAGAGACACATTTAGAGAATTAAGAAAGTTGGAGTGAAGTCATTGTTGAGAACTCTGAAGGATCTGAGATTTACCTTCCTTCCAGACTTACAGATGAGCCTGCTATAGTTCCATGGATGCAGGTAAAAGATGCAAAACACCTTGGACTGAAGCAAAAGACATTATTACTCACAGCAATAGTATTGACAGTTGCACCAGTTCTCCAAGCCCCAATTCTTACAGAGGAACACAAAGAGAGCCAGGAAATACCTGAGCATGCAGTGAGTTGCGTTAGAAAAGTGGAACTCTAAGCTTAGGGAACCTGAGTCTGAGATAATATAAGTAAGCCTGCCTACTCTATGCTCCAGAGAGAGACACTCTATCTTCCAAGGCTGTTCATTACAAAAGTACCCTTGAAATAATAATCTGGAACAAAGGCAGTCAGTGTGTCTGCTCACAAGACATGTAGAAATGCAAGAGACCCAGGAGAACTGTCAGAGTTCAAATATGTACAGCAAAGTCTAAAAGGGAAGGACGATGTGTTGTGTGTGACAGTGGATGGGCATAAATGTTGGCTTCTATAATAAACTTTAGAAATATTGAGCATCACCTATGGAGTAAAAGCAGCGTGGCTTTATAAGGGGAATGTATCCTTTAAGAGGCTAGATGAACCATTTGCTGTATAAATAAGAGAAATAATATACTTTTAGTTTAAAAATTGGAAGGGCTCTCTCTAACATTTGAGCCATTAAAATGAAGAAGCTTTATTATGGTTATATTAGAGGTAGGTAATAAAGGTCAAGATTAATGGTTATTTATCTTCATAGAAATGTATATACTCCTCAAATGTGTGAAGATATAAAGTC
Organism: Balaenoptera acutorostrata; assembly: GCF_949987535.1. Classification (NCBI taxonomy): domain Eukaryota; kingdom Metazoa; phylum Chordata; class Mammalia; order Artiodactyla; family Balaenopteridae; genus Balaenoptera; species Balaenoptera acutorostrata. The sequence goes on along the minus strand of NC_080064.1, from coordinate 117,152,083 downwards.
AAATGAAAATAAATGGCAGGAATTTCTTTGCAGCTGTCAGGAAGAGGCAGCTAAGTTTCCGTGAGAAAATGAAAAATAATGCATTAGAAAAGGAGAGCATAGAGCATGATTAAAGCACAAAGTGCTCTGAGTTATTAATGAAAAAGAAAGTATAATTTGAAGTTACTGTGGGCTACTCCTCAGTATGCAGGGCTAAATGATTTTTTTTAAAGGTGAATTTAATTAGGGAGCATTAAAAACAAAAGCAAGAACCCTCACACAAATCCTTGATTCACCTTCATGCAGTGCAGGTGACTCCCCATCCATGCTACTTGAGAAGGTTCAGAGAAGCGCTGGTAAATGCCCTCGTGAGAGTGGCAAGGGCTCCCATTTGCAAGTAGCCTGATAAGACAGAGACTCTGAAGTCTGCAATGGCAGAAGCAGAGAAGGGATGTGATTTTACTTCAATACATTATGAATGGTGTGAACAGAGCTAATACAGGTTCATTCAACTGACACAATATTAGGAAGTACACAATGACGTATGTAGTTCAATCAAATTCAACCTTTGTATTTTGGAAAATCCCACACACCAAGGCACTCTTCAGCTTCAGGATCTCAGCTGGGTTTCTCTTTCTTCCTTACAGGAAGCCCCAAGGACTCAGTCTCTTTAAAGCTGCTATGAACCACAGAGCCTAGACCCATTCAGAACCACACTTGTTTCCTAAAAGTGACATGATTGTCTCTAATAATGATAAAAATCATGGCCAACATCTTTTGAGATCTTACTTTGTGTCTGTCATTTTGCTCAATGATTTATGCATTAACCTGTTTGAGCCTCACAATATTCTTCTGAGTTAAGAACTAGTATTGTATAGATAAGGAAAATATGTTACAGAGAGGATCAGACCTTGCCTAAGGTGAAATAAGATTCAATCATAGGAACCTATGACTTCAGAGCCTCTGTACTTAACTGTAGTGATTCTCTTGCTGCTTCATCTGTATCTTTATAAATGCTGGTCCCTCTAACTAGATGTCCGCAGTGACACATGCATCATTCACCTTTTCCTTACTGTCTTGGATAATACCTCCTTGATAGTATACTCTGGCCCTACTGCTGAGTTAGATGCCCCTCCTTTATGTTTCCATACCATCTTATACTAATCTCCATCATAGCACTCATTACTCTGTACTGTCATTCCCATTTACCCTTCTCCTCTAATGATGTTCTGAGTTCCTTAACATCAGGGATTCTTTACAATTCATTATTCAGTCAATAAATATTTATTGAGAAACAAGTATGTAGTAGCCATTGAATCCATAGACCTTAGCACATAGTAGAGGAATCAGAAATATTTGATGGACAAATAAATTAATCAATACTCTTCTTTGGGATTCCTCTCCCCTTAAGATCAATTGTGGATTTTTTTTTCATTAATCTCACAGAAAAATATAGGAGTTAATTGCATAACCACATTGAATAAGATATAAAACTAATTGCATTCATGCAAGCTTCCTGTAATTATTGCCTTTTATCTTTAGCTTCCAATTCCCACTCTGAACTGATCACTGCAAGTCTTCCTGGTTAAGCACTTCATGTTTAAGGATCTCTGCTTGTGGGAAGCCTCAAACCGCCTATATACTTAGAATTGACTTATATAGCATTTACTAGGTGCCAGACACTTTTCTAACCACTTTGCATAAATCAACAAGTTAGTCCTCACAACAACTCTGTGAAGACTGTGCCCTCATTAAGCCGTTTTAGAGATAAAGAAACCGAGACACAAAGAAGTTCAGTAACTTGCCTATGGTTACATTGTTAGGAATTGGAGGAAAGAGGATTCAGTCCTGGGCAGTGTGAATCTAGAGTCCATGCTCTTAATCACTGGGCCCTATTGCCTCTCATTACTCTCTATTTCCTCTAGAAGCATAACGATGGGAAATTACATTTTGACACATTGTTTGTGAGAGATCATTTGGTAAAAATTTTGTAGAGAAGAACAATACTCTATTAAATACTCTTTAAAGTTTAGGATGTTCATAGTCTTTAACTTTGCATTCTCACTTCCTGGTGTTCATTTATGTGTGAAATGACATGTTTACAGAGTTTTCTATTTCAGAATTGTTTACAATGGCAACAGCTAGAAAAAAAAGGACCAAAACATCCATCAGTAATAAACTTGGTTAACAAAAATGACATATCTATAAAACAGAAAGTTACGCCACCATTGAAAAAAATTCAGATAATTATTTAAGTGGTCTACAGAAGGACATCCCAGATATTGTTAAGTATAGTGGGGAAAGTATTAATGTGTAGGTGAACACATATATGTTTTTTTATTAGCTAGTATATGTAAGGCATCTCTGTATTTATATACTGTATATTGCCTGGAAGGAATACGGGGTGGAGGGGTGAAGCGAGAAAGTGTGCTTACTGACTATGTTAACGTGACTTTGCTATTTAGTTGTTTTCGTAATACAACTTTACTCTTCCATTACCTTCATCAGCATGGCATTACTATTCCAAAACATTCCTGCCCAGGAAGACAAAAGTTGTATATAACTTTATTGTTCTTCTTAGGAACCTCTACCAAAAACTTATGTCAATGACCATCAAACTGTTTGGATTTTTAATAAATAGCATCAAATGACTGTTAATGATCTAATGAAATTGAAACTCTAATCTCAAAAGTATTACTTCGTTGAGTCTATCAGTCCTAAATTCTTAGGTCATGATCCTTACCCAATCCTAATCAAGTCCATGAATTGAAAGACTGGTGTACACCATACTCCAAAACTTTGTAAATAGCCTAACTTTGCACTTCCTTCTAACTTTGCACTAATACTTTGTCAAGGTGGTATTCTCTTATCAAAGTAAGAATAATCTCAGCTTTGTTTATCAGTAGGTTATTGGGGTAGTATTTTCAAGGAACCAGCATCCTAAAAGCAACAGGAAGGAAATTGAAAGAATAATATTTAACTATAAACTTGTTTTACTTTTGGATTGCTGTGCAATGTCTGTGTATTACTTGTTCAACAAAAGAATTGGAAGAAAGGACGGAGGAAAGAATGAAAGAAAGAAACTAAGGTATTAGATGGGAACACTTCAAGAGAGAATATAAATGAAAAATCCCAGACCTCAGTCCTTTGTCATTTCAATATGTAGAGGCAAAATAGGAGCAACCAACAGAGAAGCAGCATCTATGATACGACTGAGCTTAAAAAAAAAAGTTCTGAATGCTTTAAAATTCTTAGATTGAAGCAGGGTCGTTTGTAGAAGAAAGGGAGAGAGGAGGACTGTAATTTATGTTTGTGATTTGATTAAATTCCATGAATTCTAGAACACCTTAGAAGCAAGGGGCAAGTAAACTTTAATGTCTCCATATTAAATTCATTATTTCTTAAGTAACTGAGTCATTCTTTGGAGGGGAGGAAAGATTCCGGCTGCACCAATTAAGGTAATCAAGACAGAGAGTAGAGTTAACTTGCCACACTGGCATGCCATTTCTTCCTCAATAAATCCAGTGGTCTGGGTCCTGTCTGGAGAGAAAGTGCTGTGCAGAAGGAGAAAAGAGCTGGAATTGTAGTTGGAGATCCAGCACAGACTGCTTTCTCCTAAGAAAAGACGTTTGTTTGTACCTTCCTTCCTCAGTTTCCGCTGTGGGTTCAGTGGCCAACCCCCCTTCCAAATTTGATGAGAAACATTAATCTATCCATCCAAGAAAGACAAGACACAAAGAAAGCCACATGTGGAAACGTTATAGTCAGATTGTTAAATGCCAAAGACAAAGAGAAAATCATGAAATCAAGAAGAGATAAAAAACTCATCACATACAAGGGCCCCAAAATAAGATGAACAGCTGACTTTTCTTCAGATAGTAGAGTCCAGAGTCAGTAAAACACATCTAAATTGCTGCGGGGGGGGGGGGGGGGGGTGGAATCCTGTTCATCAATAATTCTTTTTTTTTCCCCCAAGTTTTCTTTTAAAGGAAATGTTTAAAGTACCCAACCTTAAAAAGTGACTTCAGGAAAAGAAATGCGAATAACTGTGGATCTGAAGAATGTCTGTAGGGAATGATCTATAGCTTCCTCTTAAATACAATCTGAAGCTTTCAAAGCATAATGCCCAAGGTCTTAAGATCAAGAATTCTATATTTAGCAAAACTATCATTGAAAAATGAAGGTGAAATAAAGACATTTCCAGGTACTCAAAGACTTGAGAGTATTTGTTGATAGCAGACCTGCCTTACAAGAGTAAAAGAGGAAGTTTTACAGGCTGAAAGGAAGTAACACTCGACAACAATTGGAGCCCATACAAAAAATATAAATAGTACCAACTATAGTAATTACATAAAGCATAAATGTATGCTCTTATTTAGATTAAATTTTGATATCAAAAGTGATCATTTACCTTTCCCTTCCTGCCCCAGCACTGGCTCCCATGGTGGTTTCATGCATGAATCTCTGTTCCAGTAAACTATGACTCCTTATATTTGCCTGTCTCTGCAATCTAAGGGGCAGTACTTTTCCCTGTGTCCTCACCTTTCTTATGGATTCAAGAACTGTTGATTTTTCAGCCTGTTCAGGCTTTCACTTTCTTTCATTAGGATAGAATGGTGTGTTCCACGCTCCTTACATGTGGAACCAGGAACCAGAATTCCCTATCAGATTTTTTTTTTGTCAAAAAAAATCCTTTCGAATAAATCCCCTTTCAAGCATCCAAGTTGAATTAATTCTAGATTTAGTTAACTGTATGTGTTATTATAGTTTATTTCAGTTTATGGTGTACACTGAATATTTTAAGTTTGAATTTTATGCTATAGACCATATTTTGACTTCATAGAAATCTCAAGAACTAGAATCAGTGGGCATCAATTTAGAGGGCTGTATACTTATAATAGTAACAATAGGCTGAGGTTATAAGATTTTTTTTTTTGAAGTTTGTACTTGAAGCTCACTTTTATGCTGGCCCTAGTTGTGTCACACGACACATCACCAGTCACCTGAAACCTTGACACCAGTGACTTTATTTACAATATTTCTGTCTGGAAAATTTGCAAAACTACTTGAGAAGAGATTATAATATCCTTCCAATAATCCTGGAAAAGAGCTTTATTAGCTACAATTATGTCAAGGCATTCTTGACATCTTTACTTTTAAGAGTTACAGACTCTGATTAGAGTTGGTCATTGAGATCAACTAATTTTAACCTTTGCTGATCTCACTATCATGTTTGAAGTAAGCTCTAAAGGCATAGCTTTACCAGATGCTCACCATAGTGAGATGAGAAACAGAGGCAATGTCTTCTTCTGGCTAATGCTATCCTGAAAATGGTAGAAATAATGAAGATACAAGAGTCAAAAGGACAATTGCAAAGGTAGTAGTCAGAAGACTGTCAGTGACAGGATCAGTGATTAGACTAGCAGAAACCAGGTCCAACATGACTTAGACATAACAGAGAAAATGATCAGTGAGTGGATCACAAAAAGTTAGCTAGAGAGTGGCCACAGCCTGAACCAGTGATAGAAGCAATCCTGTTGCACACACTGAGGATGCCAGCCTGACACAGGTCCTCCAGTTCTTGAACTGAGTAAGAGTGGGTTGCAGGTGACAGTGAAAAGGCATTACCCCATTACTGCTATGGATTGGTGATAAGAAAGCAAAGAAGATCATGATCTGTGTCTCACAGTTCTCCAAGGAGATACTGATTCTTGCCTACAAGACTTGAAAGCAAAATGAGATAATGCCCATGCTGAACATCTTTGAAGGAAACAGGACACTAAAAAAGAGACACAGGGAGAATGTGATAGTGGTAACTAATAAAGATTATAGTCCCAATGATGACATTATCAGCCACTGTTATGAAGTATAGGCTTAGGGGCAGAAAAAACACATTCTTGAAAAATAACGCACTCACCTCTACGTATACCATTTCTTTGAAAAATTTCACATTAGGAAGAGATTTAGAGAAAGTCAACATTATTTATTAACACCAGGTACTGTTCTTTTTCTCTAGGGAGTATACTCTATAGATCAAGAAAGAGATATGTCAAAATTTACTTCAAAAGAACATTGACCTCCATGTCTGGAAACATGGCTAGTAGGGTAGCCTGAATGGCCCTCCCAAAGCCTGGCCATGTACTAGTCATCTTCTCTACACAAAGACGCAGGAAAGGAGAGCCCAGGACTCAGCATACTGTTCTGGCACACTCCCGGGGCACATACTTTGTGTTGGCAGTCACATTGACAGAGACAAATGGATCAATCCCAGATATTCATCATCCTTCCCTGTGTTGCTGCCTCCTCATTGTGTCATCAAAGGCCCAGATCAAGGATGAGTACAGAAGGTGTTGAAGTGCCAGGCTCACTCAACACCTGCATCTTCTTTGACCTGAACCCACCTCTTCAATGGTCAAGTAAAGTAGTTGTTTTCATAATTCTGCTGTTCATCTTATGTTGAAACTTTCCCTCCCTTCAACCCCTGTCCTAAATTTAATAAATCATGAAAAACTTCTTAATTTGTTCTCAAGGATGGTGAGCTTTTGGCCAGCGGAAGAGCACTGATGTTCCCCTGAGCCTCAGACATTATTCAGTAGTGCTGCTCAGAGTACTGTGTAATCTGTTGTATAGTTAGAACCTCACCTCTCCCTTTCCTTTGTCCAGTTCATTTAGATCCAGATCTTCCTTAGAGTTTAGGCCAAACTCTACTGCTGTTACTGAGATCCTCTTTAAAGATTTCTCCAGCTTTGGGTGGTAGCACAGCCTTGTTCTTTTTTTGTCCTTTTGACTTTGTACTTGCTGACTCTCTCTGGCAGTGACATCATTGTGACTATCATTTGCTTGGGTTGTCACCTCCATACTCTGTTGTACTTCTTCCTGAGCATGCTGTTCATCTCTGAGACCTGCTACACTCTGGTCCCTACATTCTGTCTGGCCTCCTGAGCCCATTGCCATTCAAGACTATGCCATCTATCTCTTGAATGCATGAGCTATTTCATGTATGCAGCCAACAACTGTTTCCTGTTCATGGCCATGCAGTATGAACACAATGTGGCCATCTGCAACCCCCCCCCCCCATGGGATTCAGTCATTGTATTAGAGTTCTCCAGAGAAACAGAACCAAGAGAATATATATTGATATATGTAAGAGATTTATTATAGGGATTGGCTCATGTGGTTATGGAGGTCAAGAAGTCCCACAGTGTGCCCTCTGAAAGGTGAATAGCCAGGAAGGCTGGTGGTATCATGTAGTCTGAGTCTGAGGGCCTGAGGAACAAGGGGCAAATGGTATAAATCCCAGTCTCAGTCTGAAAGCCTGAGAACCAGGAATGCTGGTGTCTGAGGGCAGGAGAATGGATGTCTCAGCTCAAGCAGAGACAATTTGCCCTTCCTCTGCCTTTTTGTTGTATTCAGGCTCTCAACAGATTGGATAATGCCTGCCCACATTGGTGAGGGTAATCTTCTTTACTCAGTCTACTGATTTAAATGCTAATCTCTTCTGGAGATACCTTCACAGACATACCCAGAATCAATATTTTACCAACTAACTCTCTAGACATCCTTAGCCCAGTTAAGTTGACACATAAAATTCACTATCACAGTCACCCTAGGTAAGAGGCCTATGCCAGTTGGCATCTGGGTCACTGGGAACTGGCCTGGACATGACATTGTACAGGTAACATCTGTGTTTGGCCTGCCCTTCTGTGATACCTCGGCCATCTCTCGCTTCTTTTGTGATGTGAGGTACCTGCTGGAGCTGGCCTACACAGACAGACATCACTGTCAGTGAGATCATCAATTTGTCATCAGTGTCTGTGGCTTTGTTTTACCCGTGGGCCTGGTCTCCATCTCCTATGTCCTCATCTTCTGCACCATATTTAAGATTGCTTCATAATCTTAAGATTGCCTTGGAACCTTAAGGCCTTTGGCCTTTAAGAGTCAGAAGAAGGCCTTTGCCACCTGTGCCTCTCACCTCACAGTGATCATCATTCACTGTGGCTGTGTCTCCATCATTTACCTGAAGCCTAAGTCCCAGAGTTCCCTGGGGCAGGACAGACTCAACTCAGTGACCTACACCATCCTCACTCCCTGGGGGACCTTGTCATGTTCAACCTAAGGAACAAGGAGGTCAAAGGTGCTCTTCACACAACCACGGTTAAGATACTACTCAGGGACTTCCCTGGTGGTGCAGTGGTAAAGAACCTGCCTTACAATGCAGGGGACGTGGGTTTGATCCCTGATCAGGGAACTAAGGTCCCACATGCGGCAGGGCAACTAAGCCCACGTGCCGCAAACTACAGAGCCCACGTGCCCTGGACCCTGCGCGCTGCAACTAGAGAGAGAAAACCTGCATGCCACAACTAGAGAGAAGCCTGTGCGCTGCAAAGAAAGATCCCACATGCCTCAACGAAGATCCTGCGTGCCGCAACTAAGACCTGACGCAGCCAAAAATAAAAAAAAAAATAAATAATACTTTTTTTTTTTTTTTTTTAAAGATACTACTCAACCCTCAGTGCATCCAGACTAGGACAGCTTCTCTTCGTGTACTCACTCTTCCAAAGTGTTTACAGTCAGGAACACTCTCCACTACACCAGGTGCCTCTGTGGGGTCGGCTGCTGCAATGGCGTCTCAGGAGACGGCTCCTCTCAGACTGCCAGTCACATTCCCATGACACCAGGTACAAGGCCCTGAGTCTGGTCAGTTCTTATTTTTGCTGAATAATACAAAAAAGGGAAGATTCATGTTAGACACCTTGGAAGAAGCTCCAGGAATTTTATTCTGCTTTGAGGCCAGGGAACCTTCAGAAGGGAAGATGACATTTGTCAATTTAGCTGTCCATTATACAATTTCCCATCATGTTTTTGTTTACAAACTTTGGTACAAGTGCACTGATCTCTCTTTCACCCCCACCCTGTAAAAGCTGGGCTGAGCCTTGCCTGTATGCTGTTTCTCCTCCCTACAAATACCTCATGCCCTGCCCATCATTAACATGGGGTGTAAAGACTGGGACTTAATATCACACTGATGATAAAATTCTTTATCTTTGCACATACTTTACGGGAAATTTGCACATACAGGATTTTACTTGATCCTCAGTGAAGCCTGTAAGGGAGGCAGGACAACAGTTATCATCCCTATTCTGTAAATGAAGAAAGTAACACACATAAAGATAGGACTGATTTGCCCAGGCATATAAAACTAGGCAGCTGCAGAGTCAGGATTTAGATCTAGTTCTTCTACTGTTGTTTCTTGCTTTTTCTAATTAATCAGTTTACAAGAAGCAGAAACTTCTTGAGCAAAGTTAGGGCCTTCAGTGAATAGCATAGGGAGGACGGCTGCTGGTCTATAGGGTGCCTGTGTGTATTTGAGAAAAAAAGAAACATTCCATCCCCTCCTCTAGACACTGCTGTCAGAAGTTGCCATAGTTATTTTACTGCCTCTCCCGGGAAATTATCATAAATCTATGATGCCTAAAATGTGAATGGCACTCCCTTAGATGTGGCACTGTCCTGTACTGCACAACCTGCAGAATCCTACGCTGTGATTCTGACTGTGCAGATGAAAGAGGGGCCTAGAAACAAGTAAGTGCCAGTTTATATCCCAGAGTCTTTATTTAGTCCTAGATTGTCGGAAAGGCTGAAGTCACTGACTGCTATTATCCACTAGAATACCTCCAGTTTCTCTAAATCAAGTCTGGTCAAGAGAATGTTTAAAATTTATAAGTTCTGGAGTTATTACAAAGGTGAGACCCAACACGGGGATCCTAGACAGGACTAGCCTCTCTGGGTCCTGTAAACCAGAACCATCCCCAAATCTAGCAAGAGCTAGTGGTACAAATTTACATGCATTGAGTTAAATGCCATGGTTACTCACTCTGCCAGCATCCTAGGATATCTTCCTAACCAGAGCTCACATATACAGGGGCTATGATGTTAAATTCCCAGTTCTGAGCCTGGTGGGTCTTGTTCTGATATCAAAGAAGAAAACATGCATGCTTTAAGTATTTACTGTATAACAAGCACTGTGTTAGAAATTATAGGGCTTCCCTGGTGGCAGAGTGGTTAAGAATCCCCCTGCCAATGCAGGGGACATGGGTTCGAGCCCTGGTCTGGGAAGATCCCACATGCTGCAGAGCACCTAAGCCCATGTGCCACAACTACTGAGCCTGCGCTTTAGAGCTCGCACACCACAACTACTGAAACCCACATGCCTAGGGCCCCTGCTCCCCAGCAAGAGAAGCCAACACAATGAGAAGCCCATGCACCGCAACAAAGAGTGCCCCCACTCACCGCAGCTAAAGAAAGCAACGAAGACCCAACGCAGCCAAAGAGAAAAATAAATACACATATATATGGAATCTAAAAAAAAAAAAAAAAAGGTTCTGAAGAACCTAGGGCCAGGACAGGAATAAAGACGCAGACATAGAGAATGGACTTGAGGACACAGGGAGAGGGGAAGGGTTAGCTGGGACGAAGTGAGAGAGTGGCATGGACATATATACACTATCAAATGTAAAATAGCTAGTGGGAAGCAGCTGCATAGCACAGGGAGATCAGCTCGGTGCTTTGTGACCACCTAGAGGGGTGGGATAGGGAGGGTGGGAGGGAGACACAAGAGGGAGGGATATGGGGATATATGTATACATATAGCTGATTCACTTTGTTATACAGCAGAAACTAACACAACATTGTAAAGCAATTATACTCCAATAAAGATGTTAAAAAATAATTAAAAAAAAGAAATTATATAGTCAGTACCTAACTATACTTGTATTCTTTAAAACATATATCAATTCTTTATTTCACTCATTTATTCAAGTGATATTTACTGAGGGCTTCATTACCTGTTCATGTTGATGTGATGAAGCTGGTTCTTAGAAGGTTGGTATCATCCCAAACTTTTTGATCAAGGAACCCTTTATTCTTTTTTCTTTTTCTTTTAAAATTTTTATTGGATATAGTTGCTTTACAATGTTGTGTTAGTTTCTGCTGTATAACAAAGTGAATCAGCTATACATATACATATATCCCCTCTTTTTTGGATTTCCTCCCCATTTAGGTCACCAGAGAACACTGAGTTCCCTGTGCTATAGAGTAGGTCCTCATTAGTTATCTGTTTCCTACAAAATAATATATATATGTCAATCCCAATCTCCCAATTCATCCCACCATCCTTTCCCCCCTTAGTCAAGGAACCCTTTAAACTCTTAAAAATTATTGAAGACCCTAACAGCTTTTGTTTATATGATTTTACTGTAGTAACAATTAAAACTAAAAAAAATTATAAGTATTTTTTATTAATTCATTTAAAGATAACAACAATAAACCTATTGGATGCTAACATAAATAACATGTTGTTATGAAAAACAGGTATAACCAAAACAGAAAAATATTTAAAAGAGTGGCACTGATTTACATTTTTGCAAATCTTTTTAACATCTGGCTTTAATAGAAGATATCTGGATTCTTGTGTGTGCTTCTGTTTATAAACTGATGCCATATCACATGTAGCCTCTGGAAAACTCCTCTCACAGGAGAGAATGAGTGAAAAAGATAATTAATGTCAGTATTATCATGAAAACAGTTTTGACCTGACAGACCGTCTGAAAGGAATCCCCTGACCACTCTTTGAGCATGTCTGAGCTAGTGTATAAGACCTTGTCTGTCTGTTGTGAGCTGTATTTGCTGTTTCCCCTCCCTGCACTGACTACACTGACTTTATTTATTTATTTATTTTTAAACATCTTTATTGGAGTATAATTGCTTTACAATGGTGTGTTAGTTTCTGCTTTATAACAAAGTGAATCAGTTATACATATACATATGTTCCCATATCTCTTCCCTCTTGCATCTCCCTCCCTCCCACCCTCCCCATCCCACCCCTCTAGGTGGTCACAAAGCACCGAGCTGATCTCCCTGTGCTATGTGGCTGCTTCCCACTAGCTATCTATTTTACATTTGGTAGTGTATATATGTCCATATACACTGACTTTAGAATTTAAAAGGGAGCTAGAGGTAGGAGTGGGGAAGCATCACTTCTTAGAAGTAGTGAGTAAAGGAACCAATGAGAGCTCACAGGTCTCTCTCATCTTTGGGCATTTCTATGGTCCATTGGAAGGGGCATCAAAAATGCCTGAGTGGGTGAGGGGAGGAAATGAGATGTAGAGCTGGGGTCAGGAGGTTCTAAATGGGTCTCTTCACCCATTAGTGTTTGGTGTATGGGTAAGAGATGGGCTTTACAAAATGTGTTTTCCTGTTGATTTTCTCTTATTCCTGGATCCCAACCAGCAAATTGGATCCTATGCTGTGCTTCATAGCATCGGTTTCTGAGAATCAAGTGAGACCCTTTTTCCTCCCTCCCTCCCTCCCTTCCTTCCTCCCTCCCTCCTTTTTTCCTCCCTCCCTCCTTTCTTCCATTTTTCCTCCCTCCCTCCCTCCCTCCGTTGTTGGCTCTAAGCACACTGGAGTTCAGAGCCAAGTTCAGCTAAAAAAAAATCTAAAGAAAAAGAGATTCATCATTGCATATATCTAAGCGGCATCTATTAGTCATATTCCTTTCTTCTTTATCATATGCCAAATTAGTATATGTGTACACAGCTGTTTTTTATTCTGTTCTTAAGTATGGATCAATTTTGGCTATTTTTGTGCCAATTTTATGCTGTTTTAATTAATATAGATTTATGATTTATCTTGATATCTGCTAGATCAAGAAACCCATTGTAATTTTTTCTAAAAGTCTTGTCTATTTTAGCATACTACTAAATATAAGCCTTATGAAAGCAATGATACTGTTTATCATTTTGATTGCTGCACCCCAGCAGCTTTAATAGAAGTGACACGGTGTAAGCACTCAATAAATCTTTGTTAAATAATGAACTAATTTTAGAATTAGTTTTTCAGTGTACATGCAGCATCTTACTGGGATTGTTCAGAGAATTGCACTGAATTTGTAGATTGACTTGGGAAGAATGGACATATTTGCATCCTTAAGTCTTCCCACCAATGGATATGGCTCCATTTATGCAATTCTTTCTTTAGGTCCTTCAGTAAAGTGACATAACATTCTCCAGGAGGATCTTGTCAATTTTTGCTGTATTTTTATAAGGTGCTCAGGTGTTTTGTTATTGCTGTAAATGGATATTTTTATATAACAGCTCTATTGAGCTATAACTCACAGAACATAAAGTTCACCCTTTGAAAGTGCACAATTTAGTGGTCTTTATTAAATTCACAGAGTGGTGCAACTATCACCACTGTCTAATTTCAGAACATTTTCATCACGCTAAAAGATACCCTGCATTAGCAGCCACTCTCCATTTCTCCCCTTTCCTCAGCCACTCACAAACACTAATCTACTTTCTGTCTCTATGGATTTGCTTATTCTGAACATTTTATATAAATGGAATCATACAGTATGTTATCTTTTGTGATTAGCTTTTTTTTGCTTAGCATAATGTCTTCAAGGTTCATCCATATTGTAGCATGTATCAATATTTCATTCATTTTTATGGCTAAATAATATTCTAATATATTGATAAACTCTATTTGTTTATCCATTCACCAGTTGGTTGAAAGTTGGGTTGATTCCACATTTTAGGTGTTATGAATATAATGTTGCTATGGACATTAATCTACAAGTTTTTGTGTGGACGTGTGTTTTCATTTATTTTAGATATATGCCTAGGAATGAATTGTTGCTGGATTCCTTTTTGTTGAGGATTTTTGCATCTATATTCATAAGGAATATTGGTCTATAGTTTTCTTTTTTCTTGTTATGTCATTGTCTGGTTTTGATGTTAAGATAATACTAGTCTCATAGAATGAGCTGAAAAGTATTTCCTCCTCTTCTGTTTTTTGGGAGAATTTGTAAAGTATTGGTATTAATTCTTAATGTTTCATTGACTTTACCAGGGAAACCGTCTGGTCCTGGGCTATTCTTTATGGGAGGTTTGTTCTTGTTATAAGTCTATTTAGATTTTCTAGTCCTTCTTAAGTGGATTTTGAGAACTTGTGTCTTTCTGGGAATTTTCCATTTTATACAGGCTGTCTAATTTGTTGGCATACAGTTGTTCATATAATTCTCTTAAAATTTCTGGAAGGTCACTGGTAATATCTTCTCTTTAATTTCTGATTTTGGCAATTTGCGTCCTCTCTTTCTCTTGGTCAGCTTAGTGTAAAGGTTTGTCAACTTTGTTGATTGTTTTAAAGAACCAACTTTTGGTTTTCTTAATTATTTTATTGTTTTCTATTATCTAATGTTATTTATTTCCCCCCAATCTTTTTTTTTTTCCTTTTGTTTGCTTTAGATTTAGTTTGCTCTTCTTTTTCTAGATTTTTAAGGTGAAATCTTAGGTTAATGACTTGGGAACTTTCTTCTTTTTTAATATACACATTTACATTTATAAATTTCTCTCTACACACTGTTTTCTCTGTATTCCATAAATTTTGGGATGTGTTTCCATTTTCATTCACCTTAAAGTACTTTCTAATTTTCTTTATGGTTTCTTCTTTGACACATTGGTTATTATTTAGGAGCGTGTTAGTAGCCACATATTAGTGAATTTTCCAGATTTCCTTTTATAAGTGATTCCTAATTAGTTTCATTGCATTCAGGAAATATACTTTGTTTGAAATCAATCCTTTTAAATTTACTGAGGCTTACTTAAGGGTCTAACATATGTTCTGCCCTGAAGAATGTCCCTTGTTGAGAAGAATGTGTATTTTGATAGGGTGGAATATTCCTTGGATGTCTGTTCTAGTTGGTTCGTAGTGTTGTTCAAGTCTTTGTTTCCATGTTGATCTTATGCCTAGTTGTTTTATCCATTATTGAAGATGGAGTATTAAGGTCTCCAACTATTATTATTGAATAGTCTATTTCTTCCTTCAATCTATCAGTTTTTGCTCCATGTATTTTGGGGCTTTGTTGTTAGGAACACGTACAATTTATAATTATTATGTTTTCCTGATGGATTTAACTTTTATCACTATAAAGTGTACTTCTTTTCTCTTGTAACAATTTTGGTCTTACAGTCAATTTAGTCTGATATTAATGTATCCATTCCATTTTTTGGTTACTGTTTGCATAGCATATCTTATTTCATCTTTTTACTTTTAATGGAATTTGTCTTTGAATGTCTTTGAATCTATAGTCTGTCTCTTGTGAACACCATTTAGTGGGATCATATATTTTTAATTCACTCTGCCAATCTCTCCATCTTGCTTGGATTATTTAACTTATTTCTGTTTAATGTTGCTGGCCAGGTAGGACCTACATCTCCCATTTTACTATTGGTTTTCTTTCTTTCTTTTTTTTGTTTTAAGTATTTGGTTTTTTTATCTGAAATTCAATTTTTTAAAAAAAATTCTTTATTTATTTTGGCTGCACTGGGTCTTTGTAGTGGTGAGTGGGCTCCTCATTGTGGTGCGTGGGCTTCTCTAGTTGTGGCATGCAGGCTTTTCTAGTTGCGGCACGCAGGCTCTAGAGCACGCAGGCTCAGTAGTTGTGGTGCGCGGGCTTAGTTGCAGTATGTGGGATCTTACTTCCCTGACCAGGGATTGAACCCAGGCCCCCTGCATTGGGAACACAGAGCCTTAACCGCTGGACCACCAGGGAAGTCCCTTACTATTGGTTTTCTTTCTGTCATTCTTTATTTTTTATTTTTTTCCTTTTGTCATCCTATTACTGCCTTCTTTTTGTTAAGTAGATATTTTCTTTTGTAACATTTTAATTCCCGTGATTTTTCTTCTCTAGATTTTTTTGAGTTATTTTCTTAGTGGTTGCCCTGAGGAAGATTACAATTAATTTTTACTTAAAAAAAATTCTAGTTCTTATTAATACCAACTTAATTTGCAAAACATACAAAGACTTTGCTCCAGTATAGCTTCATCCCCTCACCTCTCTTGTGCTATTATTGTTATATATATGTGTAATATCTTTATACAATTTTATACAAGTCCATCAACATAATTTTGTTTTGATTGCTTTATGGTTGTATTTTAAGTCAGATAGGAGAAGAGTACAAACAAAATAGATCTATATAGTGTTTTATACTTACCTATGTGTATACATTTTTGTCTTTTTCCTGGCTTTAGTTGGAACGTTCAAATGTTTTGTCATGATATATGCTGTTTGGTGCAGACTTCTGATAGATGCTCATAGGTAAAGGAAATTTCTTTTTAGTCTTAGTTTGGTAAGAATGTTTATGATTAACTGAATGTTGGATTTATATCTAAGGTTTTATGTTTTTCATCTTTTGAGATAATCATATGAATTTTATCCTTTAATTTTTATTATTCTGATAGATTCTTTTAATGTTGAATCTTCTTAATATTCTTAGTCTAAACTCAACTTGGACATGCTGGGGTTTTTTTAAACTATGGATTTCTTTTGTTAAAACTTTATTTAGAATATTTGCTCCTATCTGTAGGTGACATTGGTGTTTAATTTTGTATTTTAAATGCCTATTTCTGGTTTGATATAAGGTTTTTGAAGCTGGTGTTCTCATGATTTGAGGTGGGGAGATTGCCCTCTTCTTATGAGACCTGAAAGAATGTGCATATTTTCTCTTAAATGTCTGGTCTCGTGTCTTTCTCTTGAATAGGGGTAGAAAGTGTATTTTGATTAAATTTTAATTTTTCTTGATTATTGGTCTATTCATTTTTCTAATTATTCTCAGGCCACTATTAATTTATATTTTTATTAAAATTGTGTATTTAATCTACATTTTTAAATTTACTGATCTAAAGTTTTTCCTGCTATTCTCTTACAGTTTTAACAATTTTACTTGTATCCCTAGTTATGTAAATGTCCTTATTTTATTTGTGGTTTTATTTAGATAGTGCTTTTCTCATTTGTTCTTGATTGTATGTACCAAAACTTTTTATTTTCAAGACCTAATTTTTATTTTTATTATTTTTTATTAAGGCATAATTGATTTACAATATTATATTAGTATCAGGTGTTCAATGTAGTAATTCAATATGTGAGTCACTATATTGATTTATCTTCAGTATTCATATATTGTCCCCTTATTTCACTCCTGTTTGTCTTTTTGTTCTGCTATTCAAGACATTTCATCAAATTTCTCTTGCCACTCTCATACTTAATTTTTTATTTCAGCTAATGTATTTTTAATTTGTAAAATATCTTTCTGCTTCTGAGAACGTGCCTTTTATATAACACTGCTTTTATTTCTCTGATAAAGGATTTTGTTGTATCCTTCTGAAAATGTTAAATAAGTATCTTTTGAAAGATTTTAATCTACTCCCTGCACTGTATCTGATTCTTCCATATTCTTTTGTTATGTGTTTATTAGGTTGATGTCTCTTTTCATGTTAGTGGTTTTCCTCAATGCTTGGTGATCCTTTCAGTGCATTATAACTATGATTGACATACTAACAAGCTGTTTAGAAACTGTGTGCATGTATGTGGTGAGGTGGCATATATTGGATGGTGGGCTTTATTTACTAGGGTGATAATGCTGGTTAATGTGATAAAGCTGGCATTATTAGGGTAAGCTTAATTTTTCAACATAGGCCATTGAGCTGTCCATATCTAAGTATTTGTTCTTGACATGCTGAATTCCTCAGGGGAAAATCCTTGAGTTTCTTGGTGGGGAGCTATAAGCTTCCCATTGAGCAAGAGAAGTGAGTTTAATTTTCTTATAATAAATTACTTTATAAAAAATATTACAGCTTTTTAGCCCAACACTTCTAGTATCTAGTTGCTTCCTCCTGTATTTATGGGGTTTTCTCCCCCTAGTTTTTGTTATGGCTAGCCTCTGTGTCACTGCCATACCTCTTTCTCCATGCCTTTTCCAGACAAGCATTGCTCTTGTCTGGAAACCACCAACACTGTTCTGCTACTGCCTACCTGGGAGCAATAGCTGATGGGGAGGGCTCCTTCTTCTGGGCTAATACCTCCTGTTGCTTTTTCCTGGCATTTATAATTATTCTTACTTTCCTCCGTCTCTGGGTATGAAGCAACTTTTGTGTTGCTCCCAAGTTTTGTGACTGGACTTTCATTTTTATTCCCACATACTTCTAAGATACCTTATCAATCTGATTACATTTGTTGGGAGTCTCTATTTCATGCCTCATTGTAGCTCAACATGACTCATATTTTTAGTCCACTAAATAGTCCATTTTTTAAAGCAGTGGCTATATAATCCTAATTTTAAAATCTTTTCTTTCCCTTCTTGGGTTTGGTGCAGGGGTGGGGTTGGGGAGTGTGGAGAGGAGAAATATTGTATGTACTTATTGGGCCATAGTGAACCTCCAAAAAACAAACGTTCCACTTTCTTCTTTATAATTTTCTGAAACTTTTTTCAAAAAATTAGTATTGCTTTTGTGATCAGGAAAATGCCAATTCACATACTACTATTTTAGAATAAAAGAAGAAAAAAGAAAAATAGGGGACCTCCTTCTCAGATACTTACCTACCATTTCAGCCAGCGTGGCGTGTCACTCATGCATGCAACACTCCTTATGGCATCCATATCTCTCCATGTTTTCCCTAAGTTTAGTGGGTCACACCAGGAATACCTCAAAGTTCTGCTTTGCTTTTGGTGTTTGGTCAGAATCTGCTGTTGGGTTGCTACTTTGGTTTTCAATCTCTGCAAAGTTGATGGCTCAAAATCTTGTATGCCATTTTTTTGGCATCTCTGAATTTGTAGGTGAGCAATGATCATTTAATTGTATGGGTTATTGTCTCTAATCAGTCTAACAACATCAGTACTCTGAATAAAGCAAGTCATTTAGATTTTTTTAAATGTTCAAATATGCATTTTCAAATGCAGTTAATCGTTTTATCTGCAACTTAGACTGAAATAGCTTTATTGCTTTTCATGATAAAATTATATCAAGCAATTGAAGTATACATTTCATTTATTATTACAAGAGTAAAATGCAAGAATAATTGATGATATTGTGAAAGTTGTTAATTTTCTGGACAAATTTAAGAGTTTTAAATAGTTAAATAGGAAAATAATATTTCATATAAGTATTGAAATAGTTTGTTGCTTGTTAGATAGTTTTAGAAAGAACACTATATCCTTATAAAGCCAATAGATATTTATAAAATTTAAATTGTACAAAGCAGAATAATGGAAATTAGATATCAGAATTCTAATCTTTGTAAAATCGTCTGGTGTTTTATATTTATAATATTAAATAAAACAACTTTTAAGCACTGTGTTTTTAGCTTCTTAATTCCATTTAAGCCATGAATCTTATCAAATTTTATACATGAGTTACAGCACAATTTCAGTTTTGCCACCCAAATCATGTATGACAGTATCCAGTATAAATTATTTCTAATCCGTATCTAATAAAGAATATGAAGAAAAGAAAGTGTTAGAGAACAATGAGATATTACCCTCAAGATATTTTGATTTTCTACCAATCTCATTTTCTCACTTGAAAAATGAGCATCTATCTGGTATACCAAATGTGTGTTTTAGTGACTGCTAGAACAATCTAGCAGCTACAGTGAAGACTAAATGTCCTTCCTCTGAAATGTCAAATGTTTAAATATGATTACCGAATGTTTAATAATAAAATTCCAATGTTATTAAATTTTGAAATAAGATTTTAATTTTATTTCAGTATCCCAGAGGCACAATCTGATGATATTGGGCTGAAGCATTGACTTCCGTTGAATATTTTAACTCTCAGTTATTGAGTATTTGGTCAAAATGTGTCTTAGATGCACTTCTCTTCACTAATATTACTTGAATAAAATGAAATAGAACAGAATTGACTAGAATGAAAAACATCAAAATGCATTGCACATAGTAAGGGTAAGTACTGTTTTGTCAATGTTTTGCTTGTTTGTATATGTATGTGTATGTGTATATATACACAGACACACAGAAAATGTATACATGCATACTGGGTTATGTTACAGTATGCATTTCTTATTGAGGGCCATGGACCATGGTAAAGAGTTTGAAATCTACTAAACTAGAAGGAGGGGAAAGTGTTTGATGTAGAGCAGGATAGGCGTTAACTGCTGAAGTTGCTAACGAAAGATAGTAATGCAAAGTTTGGAAGTGTTTTTATTTATTTATTTTATAAGGAACTACAAATACATGACCTGCAGATTTAAGGAAGGATACAACAGCAGTTAGAACTTAAGTACAAGTGGGAGGTAGGTAGGAGTCAAAAATTAGTGAAATAATATGAAATAGCCAGGAAAAATTGGAGAGGTAAGAATACAAGGATCATGTTAGCTAATAATAATAGGGATAATGATACATTATATTTCTTAACACCTCCTGTGGTTATCACAACAGTTTCTGCTCTGTTAATTCTACTATAGTTGATTCTTACAATAGCCTAATAGGAAAGGCAGAGCCAGCATTGGTAACCCCATATTGTAGATAAGGAAAGATTCCATTACTTCCTTTGGAATACACAGTTGGGAAGGAATAAAAGTATGTCTTAAATTCACATCTTCTTATGATTTTGTGTTCTTCCCAACAAAAGAGGCCAGTTGAGAAATGAAGGGTGGAACCAGTATGTCTGGGGAAACTAAGTAAAACAATCACTTTCTGTGCTCATGAGATCACTGAAGCGCTGTGTCAGGCTAAATGACTGGGATGTGTCTGGAGGATTAATCATCCAGAAGCAGAATTGCCCTCATCATTCTTCAGGGTGTCTAAAGAAAGAGACTCGACCTTGCACCAGGAATAGAAATAAAAGTGATAGCAGGCAGACAAAAAAGCAGAATCAGAAATCTCTGTGGCACTACCCTCCTCAGATGGATGAGATTGAACCCTCTGGGTTTCGTTGATATAATTAGAAGTTTACAGAGATTATAGCGCTTTTCTTACTCCAATAAAAATAAAGAATATTTGCCCCTGTTGTGTCATTTACAAAGGATTTTCACACTTCTTGTTTCATGTTTGTCGTGAGAAAATGACGTTTTGTAAATGAGGAAACAGTGGCTTAGAGAAGTTAACTAATCATTCAAGTATATGTGGTGAATAAGAAGCAGAGCCAGGCCTCAAAGTGCAGTCTTTTTCTTACAATGCTTATGTTATATCCACTTCACTCTGCTGGCTTCCAAAAACTGCTACCTAACATTTTCAGTAGCTAACTTTGCCGATATAGATTATTATTAATAAAGTTGAATGAACAGGGCAGCATTTTTGAGGCTACAGTCTAAAATTTAAAAAGTCTTTTTATTTACTGAGTAAAAGTGGTCATTGGCAAACCTGCGGTACCTTTATTTTGGGGTTCTCTTGGATTCCACCACAAATTTTAAAAAGTACTCAAATTTATGTAAGACTGAACCATAATGGGCTATTTATAAAATTACAATATTTGGACATAACCCTAACTTTTGAAATTAACATGAAGGAGAACGCAGCCTGTGAAAAACAGGTCACTTGGTACAAGTAAGACATTAAACTGTCCACTTAGCGAAGTCTTCATCTGGTTACAACATCACTCACTGCCCATTTCAGACTTTGATCCATAAAGACATCATGGGAAATGCTCACTATAGTAATATAATGCATGTATGAGCTTAGAGGTAAGAGAGTGAGGGAGTGATTTCTTCTTCATTAGAAAGTTCATAAAAGAGAGATGCTTTAGTTTGGTGTTTTAAAAGGAGAACACCCTGGTTGAGTGGGCAGTGAGGGTGGCAGTAAGGGATTTCCATTAAGTGGCAATAAGCTGTAGAAAAGCATGAGAATATGAAATGGGAAATGGGAAGCCACAAGTCACCAGGTGTTCTGTGTGGGACTGGATGACAGGCTGGGGGAGGGGTGCTGGACGTGGAGGTGACTAGGGAAAGATGGCATATTAATTCAGGTCGTAGGGGGTCTGAAATGTTAGTGTTGATAGTTTGAGTCTTTTTCTTTTGTTGAGTCACTAAGTTACCATATGGCTATTTCCTTACCCATCCAAATCTTCCCAATCCTCTCACCTGACTAATCCTTGTTATAGATTCTCTCCTGTATTCCCATCCACTAGACACTTCTTTTCATTCTCCAAGCATCTCCAAAGGCAATACTAATATTTTTTTAACTGGGTGAACCATTCACATATATTATCAACAACAACCTTTGTACATTCTCATAATATAAATGCCAATATGATTACTTGGTGCTACCTCTTTCTTTAATTAAATTGCCAAGGAATTTTAATCAGTTTCCAAAAATGTTTCTATTACATGGTCCTGAAAACTTAAGTTCCAGGTCGGTCATATGGGAAAATGAAGACTTACGTGAAAAAGATCCAGACTTCAAGGACTGATGAATTGTGTAGATGCTTATTATCTCTGATAGCCATTTATTTATTTATTTTTAATAAACTTATTTATTTACTTTATTTTTGGCTGCACTGGGTCTTCGTTGCTGCATGCAGGCTTTTCTCTGGTTGCGGCAAGCAGGGGCTACTCTTTTTTGAGGTGTGCAGGCTTCTCATTACGGTGGCTTCTCTTGTTGCAGAGCATGGGCTCTAGGCGCGCGGGCTTCAGTAGTTGCGGTGCACGGGCTTAGTTGCTCCACAGCATGTGGGATCTTCCCAGACCAGGGCTCGAACTCATATCCCCTGCATTGGCAGGTGGATTCTTAACCACTGCGCCACCAGGGAAGCCCCGATAGCCATTTATTTATGATGTATAAGATGCAAGGAACTTGAATTGTCCATAAAAGAATGACTTCAATTGGGTGTTAAGCCTTTGTAACTTTAAATGGATAAAAGGGAATCCCATGTCCAAAAGGAGTGTTATAGAATATATTTAAAAGTTTAGTCCTGCCTTGGAGCAGCCTCCCCTCATTAATTCATTCTACTATCTTGATCTTATTCTGTCCCAGGTGTGCAGACAACCCATCTACTTCCCCAAATCAAGTTATTTCTTCTATATATATTGCTCCATACCATCTGTGCTCTTTTGTCAAATGCAGGCTTGCTTGTGCTTTGGAGAACCTTCTCCCTTTCTCCAGGGGCTGGTTTTGTAGTCCTTTTTTCTCTTCTACCCAACCACTTCTTAGTAGGCTGCAGAATTTTCACTGTAGGTGCTGTGGGCACTGCTTTACTTTTTCTTCTGTATAGAATCTTCTAAGACCTTCTCTGAAACAGGCCCATCTTCTCAGGAAAGCTTCCTGCCAGTGGCCCGGAGCAGAGCATCCTTGACCTCTTTGTTCCTCAGAGTGTACACCACAGGGTTCAGTAGGGGGGTGATGATGGTGTAGGTCACTGAGATTAGCTGATCCTGATCCTTGGTGTTCTCTAACTTGGGCTTGAGGTAGGCAATGGAGGCACAGCCATAGTGGACCATGAACACAGTGAGGTGGGAAGCACCTGTGGCAAAGGCCTTCTTCTGGCCCTTAGCAAAGGCAATTTTAAGGATGGTGGAGATGATGAGGATGTAGGAAATGAAAACCAATCCCATGGGAACTAGGATCACCAGGATACTGATGATTAAAGTCAGGATCTCATTGACAGTCATGTCAGTGCAGGAGAGCTTCATCACAGGTCAGATGTCACAGATGAAGTGGGCCACCTTTGTAGCACAGAAAGGTAACCTGAATACAGATGTAACCTGTGTCATGGCTACAATCAGCCCAATGCTGCAGGCCCCCCACACCAGCTGGATGCACGCCCTCTTGTTCATGATGACAGAGTACCTCAAGGGGTTGCAAATGGCCACATAGCAGTCGTGCCCCATTGCTGTGAGCAGGAAGCAGTTGTTGATGGCCAAAATGATGAAGAACATCTGAGTGGCACAACCTGCCAGAGAAATGGGCTGACTCAGGCCTGTGAGGTTACAGAGCATCTTGAGTATAATGATGAATGTGTACATGGTCTCTGAAGCTGACAGCATGCTGGGGAAGATGTACATGGGGGTGTGGAGGTGACGATCAAGGCTAATGATGGTCATAATGATGATACTGCCTGCCAAGGTTAACATGTACAGTGCAAAGAACATAATAAAGAGGGTGAGCTGGTGCTCATGGAAGCTGGAGAAACCCTGGAAAGTAAACTCACTCACCAAAGTGTGATTCTCTTTCTTCATTAAATCATATATGGCATCTAAGAAAGTAAAAAATTATATAAGGAACCTAGATGGTTGATTTCTGTCAATAGCAGGCTGGGCAGATTCTTTTGGTTCATCTACTTCAGGTCTCTGCTTATTTATATTCATACCCATGCTCATTTCTTTTGGGAATAAACAGTGGAGTAATGTTCTTTTCTCACTAAGGAAAAAGTACATGGCTTTTAGAGTCAAGTGGTATAAACTCATATTTTAGTTCTATCATGTACTAAGTTACCTTGGGCAAGGAATTTACATCTCTAAGACCAGTTTCCTCACCTTTTTATGGATGCAATTGTGATAACAACATCACAGAATTGTTGGTAGAAACATTTTAAACTGTTAAGTATCAACTTATATTAGAATTCAAACAATTATTGAATCCATTCAAGTTCAGTGGTGTAATGTCATGCAGAGCTCTAGGCTCTGTAGCTACCTACTAATTCCCAAGCTTCTAGGGTTTAAGGTAGAGCTCTTGTCACTATGGTTTACACACTGCATTCTCATTTCAGTCTTTCAACTCTGATGGTACTACTCCTCTCAACTTCTGTGCTACACTCCTTTTCCCTAGACACTACTCAGTTTTCAAAGCTACACAAAGCCCATAACCTCTGTAAAATCCTTTTCTATTCTCTCTCTCTCACCCTGCTCCCTCCCTCCCCCCAGCCCCAAACACATGTCCTTGCACATGGAGGTAGCATACAACTGTATACTAGCTCTTTTGTGTTGAAAGCACCATAGTGCATTTGTGATTACAAAACATGTTCACATACATTATTTAATTTCATCACCATCCAATGGAACAGGGAGGGCGAGGATTATTGTTTCTCTTCAGAAGCAGAGACTGAGGATCTGCTCCATTTAGGAAATTGCCTGTGGACACACAGGTGTCAAAGGATGAAAATCAAGACTTGGACTCATGTCTTCTGATCCCGTGTCCATTGTTCCTCCCATTACACAAAACTGCATCATGGAACTGTTCCCATCATGGCTAGGTTATATAGTCTTTGAGAGTAGGGACCATGTATTTCAACTCTTTATAACCCTATGACCACTGCAATGTAGGGCACAATGTCTGCTGATGGAATCATTGCAGGTAACTGGTCCATCAAACAAATTGCCTGTTAGAAAGCAGAGTGCTGGGGCACCACAGTGAGCTCTTCTTCAAAGAAGAGGAGTTTTCAATGTTTTTTAACCTCTGTCTCCTTTCCCTCTGTCTATGTCTGTGACAGCAACAAAC
This sequence comes from Balaenoptera acutorostrata, assembly GCF_949987535.1. NCBI lineage: Eukaryota > Metazoa > Chordata > Mammalia > Artiodactyla > Balaenopteridae > Balaenoptera > Balaenoptera acutorostrata. The sequence goes on along the minus strand of NC_080064.1, from coordinate 117,126,818 downwards.
AACTAAAGAACTGGGCTGAATTTTAACATTGGAATTATAACTCTAGAAGAAAGCTAACACTATGAACATCTAATTGGAAAATATACTGGTAGTGTAACTTTTCTAGTAGCCTTTACCCTATTACTAAACAACATATAATTATGTAACAGGTTAGCTATAAAAATAAATTTAATAATAGAACACATGGAGTTGCCTAAAAAGTGCATTTTGCTGGAAGTAAAGCAAATTAGTCACATTGAAAAATGACTTACTATTGGGTAAATTTCAAAGGCAAGCTTCTTTAGTGCTTTTAAGATTAATCTATTTTTCAGAAACATAACATTTTAAATAAAGGAAATCTACAAAAAGGTATTTATAAGGGATTGGTGCACAGTTACACTTCAACTTGTCCGAGCATGATATGAAAAGAAATGGTATGAGGTTGAAAAAAATATTTGATGTTAAATGTCAGGGACCATTTCTTAATAGGGAAAGTTGTTTGGCCTTGATGTGTGTACCATGGTAAGTAACTGTAAATGTATACTATGAGGCTTTATAAACAGTGTCTCTGTGGATTATGATTTGTGTGAAGACAAGAATATAGACAAGGAAACATAGCTGCTAAGTAGTAGAGCCACATTCTTTATTACCATATTAGTCAAGATAGTCTTTAATTCTGGAAGTCATTATTCCTTAGGATTAGCAGAGGATCTTTGAAAGTGGTAAATTAAGGCTAAAGAAGAACAAAAATTCATATACACCTGGACCCTTTCCAGCTTAATATAATTTGACCCTTTAACAACAATAAAACCCATACATGTATTTTATTCCGTATGTGGCTACCTCTGTAAATTATTGAAGTCTTTTCCCAAATCTCACTTACTTTTCTTCCTGCAAATCTGTGGCTCAACAGAAAAATGGAGGTATAGATAAGAAATGTGGCCTATTGGTCACAAGTATTCACAAATCAAGGTCATGAAACAAAGGCACCTGAATGTGGTCCTTTCTACCTGCTTTAGGGCCAGTCTAGGGCTGGAGGTAAAAGGAAAGTTACAGGGGGCTCCTCAGATACTAGATATTCTCTCCAGCTGGGGGAGGAGCTTTTGACACCCAAGAAAGGCTCTCTGGGGATCATCTCTCAAGGTTTCTGGGTGCCATTCCCTGAGCACCCTCAAGAGTCACCCTGGGGCTAGAAGCAAGCAGACAGCTGGTGCCCAGGGACCTTGTTATGTAGAGGGCACATTTACCAGATTATATGGGTTTGTGCTTTGGGACTCTCATGGCACTTTGCACTGCAAGTAGAAACAGCAGTGGCTTATTTGTCAGGTTTTGTTTTTTAAATAAATATTTTATTTTTATATAGTTGGGCCTTGGAAAACCATGGTTACAAAGCCCAAGTGAGCTCTAGCTAAGAGCCTCTGTCTTGGATTCCAGGAAATTATGCAGCTCTCCCTGTAGTCAAGAACCCTGCTCAATATCTTTTTTATTTTTTCTTCTTCTTCTTTTCTGGAACTAAAACAGTCAATCTGGCTATTGTTTCTGTCCTATTGTGGGATTCAGAAATGGGAGACCAAAGCTCAATAGACAGTAGAGACCTCTCCAGAAGGCCAGGAGACCACTGTCCGTGTCTAAAGAAACCTGAGCCAGGATTTCATTCCCCAGGCCTGTCCAAGAAAATGGTTAAATGCACAGGGCTTCACAAGCCCAGTCTGGGGTTACCTCCACACTGGTTTCCCAGCCCCAAGTCCAACTGTTTTTTTCTCCCCCTAGGAGTATCTTATTCTCACTATTTTCCTCTTTTATATTGGTAAAAGACTAACTGAGGCATATTAAAAATTTTAAGCTTTTTTTTTTTTTTTTTTTTTTTAACAAAAATAAATGCAAATTGGGTAGTGCCAAACCAGAAGTTGTTAGGGGTGTCCCAGGGCCAGGAACTCAGGGAGAGACTTCTATAAAGAAAAAGCAGAAGCAAAGTAAGGAGAGTATTGACTGGCTGTAGCTTAAAGCCTGGTTGGCTTTTTGTGATTGTTTGTCCTGAGGCTTTGATTTTATAACCTGGAGGCATTTCCAGCCTTAGATTTTAGTTTGTTGACATAGGCTGCCATGGCATTGGAGGCCCCTCAGTTTGATGGCCTCCTTGTTTAGTTAATTTAACAACATGTACCTTACCTATCTCATGGCCAGATCCTGACAATTCTCCAAGTTAATTTTTCCACACATGGCAAAAAAAATGAAGTGCCTGCATTCATACCTTGATAAACTTAAAAAATGCCACTTGTACTTGGTTTTGGTTTGTTTTTTGGTTAAGTGGGGTAGGGGGTGTTGTGTTTTTTTGTTTTGTTTTGTTTTGTTTTGTATTCCCACTTCTTCTCTACTGAATTTGTGGTAGCTTTTAAATTTAGAAAACTATAGAAAGAAAGGTTTATAGCAAACATGAAGATGTTTATCATATTTGCTTTTATCCATATAAGTTTCAGAGACATAAGAGGAAATGCTAGCCAAATCAGGGTTTCTTAGAAAACTCAAAACTTTTCATTAAATTATCATTAATGAAGTTAGTGTCTCAACTTCTTTTCCTGGCTGTTTGCAGCTGAGTAGTATCTTCATAGCCATTATAGCCTTCAGTATTTTGGGGTCAAAGTATGATTGGATAATCTTCCATTTTGGGGCCACCCCTGTGATTAAACTTGTTTTTTTTTCTCTGCTCTAGTGAGAGAAGAGCCAATTTGTCACTCTAGATATCACTGCAAACACAAATCAGCATTGAGGCATAAAGAGGCTCCCTGCCCCCAGTGGGAAGCAGGTAGAAAGCCTCTTTCATAGGAGACAATCAAGACAGCTCTAGCAACACACAATCAGGGTAGGAAGAACTTTGTACTGTTACAATCTGAGTTCTCTGTGGAAAATTAGGAGACCATGCTGTTAGAAGATGCACTAGTGACCTTATTTTTCCTGAGGAGGTATCTTTTTGTTTTAAGAGCTGAAAAGGAAATCTAGCAGAATCCTAGGTTTATGAATAATCAGGAGGGGAAGGACAGTGGTTAGGGTTCTGTTAAGAGGTTGATGGCCAAACAACCTGACTCCTGGTTAGCAGGTCTCTCTGGGTATGGCTGTGAGAACAACTAAAGGGCTGAGCTAAGGGAAGTGCCGTATTCCTGGGCACTGTGTCCCTGGGTGCCTTAACCTCAGCCTAGCTTTGTGTGGGTAGGCTTGTCCACATGCATGACTGTACTTGTCCACATCCGTGTTTGCTTGTACTGAAACTTGGGTGTTCCAGTTAGTGGCATAACAAACTACTTGAACTTAGTGTCATAAAGCAACAACAGTCCTTCATCATCCATCTCTGGGAGACTGGTCTCAGTGAGGCTCCTCTCACAACAGGTCTCCCATGTAGCTGTGGTCAGGAGGTAGCGGGGGTTTGCTCACTCACATGTCAGTCAGTCAGTGCTGGCTGTTGACTGAAATACCTACACGTAGCCTCTCCAAGTAGCCTGGGCTTCCTCACAGCCTGTGCTCTGGATTCCAAGAGCAAGCACCCCAAGACAAAGAGCCCGACAGAAGCTGTGTGATCCTTTATGTACTGGTCTCAAAAGTCAGGATGTCACAGCATGACTTTCACACCACCATAATTGTCCAGTCAGTCACAGAGGCATGCCCAGTCTCAAGGGGAGGGGTACAGACTTTGCTTTGTAATGGGGGTGCAGCACACTAATAGGAGAGCATATGGAATGGGAGATACTGCATCCAGTTTTTGAAAATACAGTCTATTTGCTATAGTGAATTAGCAAATGACCAGGATCTTCTCTTGAACAGTTTAGGCTCGTTGTCCTCAAAGGGAAACAGGAAACAAAATAAAAATTAGACTAACCAAACTCCAGGCTCTATCTACTTAGGTGTTTCTGTAAACCTGACCACTCTTTTTTTTTTTTTTTTAATTCTGAGGAATATTAAATATGTTTTTACATTTATTGTGCACTTTATTTCTATTATTATTACATTGTAATATATAATGAAATAATTATACAACTCACCGTAATGCATAATCAGTGGGAGCTCTGAGCTTGTTTTCATTTGCCACTCACTGATAGGGTTTTATTTTGTTTTTTAATTGGGGTATAGTTTTTTACAATGTTGTTAGTTTCTACTGTACCCCAAAGTGGAGTTCCCTGTGCTTTACAGCAGGTTCTCATTAGTTATCTATTTTATACATATTAGTGTATATATGTCAACCCCAATCTCCCAATTCATCCCACTCCCCCTCTTTCCCCCCTTGGTGTCCATATTGTTTGTTCTCTACATCTGTATCTCTATTTCTGCCTTGCAAACCAGTTCATCTGTACCATTTTTCTAGCTTCCACATATATGCTTTAATATACGATATTTGTTTTTCTCTTTCTGACTTGCTTCACTCTGTATGACAGTCTCTAGGTCCATCCATGTCCTACAAATGACCCAATTTTTTTCCTTCCTGACCACTCTTTTTGAAATGCTTAAGTTCCGGGGATTCTTGGAAAAATGAAGGGGAAGTGTGAACAACTCCTCCCCCACCACAACCACCAAGAAAAGGGAAGAATCTAGATCTTCTGCTAATCTAACGTTACACACTTGAGATGACATTAATGAGTTAGAAAGTAAAATAGGTGTATATTTAGTGCATTACATGATAACTGGAAAGGCATACCAAAGTTCTAAACAATTTCAAAATTAACAAAACTCTGGCTAGGCTGACAAGAAGATTTTGAAGCTACTGGTTGTGATTTGCCTATAGGTTTTTGTATATGTTACGTTTGGTGTATGTTATGATCTTTCTTTATTTAAAAAAATATTATATTTAATATAACATATCATACTTACAAAACACTATGTTTAAAATATGTCGAGATGCATAACAATAAAATAAACATTTGGAATCCCATCACTCAACTCAAGAAGTACTCGACTCAAGAATCACTTAGGTAATTCTCATTTTTCCCACTTCCTTATCTCTTTGCACTGCACCCCCCTACCCTCACCCTCACCCCCAACAGTTACTACTATCCTGATTTTTATGTTTATTTTCATCTTACTTATTTTATACCTTTATTATATGTGTATGTGTGTTTAAACAATACATTTTTTAGTTCTGTTCTTGAACTTTATAAAAATGATATACTGTATACAGTTTTTTGAGACTTGTTTTTTAAAAAAATTCTGTGTTCCTTTTCTAAGATCCAGAATGGAGCTACAGTTTGTTAATTTAACTGCCTATGCTATTCCATCATGTGAATATACCGCAATGTTTTTTGTCCATTGTCCTGGTGAGGGATAATGGGGTTGTTTCCAGATTTTTGTTATTATAAATTGTAATGTTTCAAATATTTTACGGCATACTTTCTTGATTAAATGTGCACAAGTTCCTCTAAGGTTTATATCCTTTCAATAAATAACTAGCTCATGGGATATAAAAAGTTTCAACTTTACAGGATAATACCAAATGGAATTTTGTAGTGGTTGTACCAATTTACACTGTGACAAGCGAAGAATAAGAGAAGTTCCAGTTGATCTACATCCTTTCATCCTTGTTATTAGACTTGCTAATTTCTGTCAAACTAGTAGGTGTGACATGGTGGTGGTTTTAATTTACATTTTCCTGAATAATAAGAGGTTGAACATCTTTTCAAAGTTTATTGACTATGACTGTTTTGTCTTCTGCAAAATACTTGTTCATGTCTTTTTTTTTTTTTAACATCTTTATTGGAGTATAATTGCTTTGCAATGGTGTGTTAGTTTCTGCTTTATAACAAAGTGAATCACCTATACATATACATATATCCCCATATCTCCTCTGTCTTGCATCTCCCTCCCACCCTCCCTATCCCACCCCTCTAGGTGGTCACAAACCACCGAGCTGATCTCCCTGTGCTATGCAGCTGCTTTATCCACGTTTCCATTGGGTTGTTTGTGGTTTTTTTTTTTTTTTTTATTCAACTGTAGCAGCTTTATATGTACTCTGGACACCAAACTCTTGTCCTTAATATGTTATGCAAATATTTTCTACCACTTTGTGGCTTGTCTTTTCACTTCTTTATGGTGCTTTTTATTGAAAAAAAATTGTTTTAATGGAGTCAAATTTATCATTCTTGTCTTTTTTGTTAGCACTTTTGCATCTTCCTTGGAAAAAGACATTTCTACCTCAGTGTCATAATAGTCTCTTTTATTTGCTTCTAAGCCTATTAATATACTTTTCATATTTAAATCCATCTGGATTTGATTTTTGTGTATGAGGTAAGATAGATGTCCAAATTCATTTTTCTTTTTTCAACTGGATAACCAGTTCTGTCAGCTGTTTGAAGAGTCCTTCCTTTCCCCACTGGTCTATAATTTTATCTCTGTCATACATCATAATTCTTTATAAGCATTGGTCAGTTTAGCCACTCCATTCTGCTCCGTTGGTCAGTTTTATTCCATGTACCCAGATGACACTGTCTTAATAGCTATAACTTTATAATAAATCTTAGTTATCAGGGAGATCAACCCATCTTCTTTTATTTTTATGTAGCTGGATCTTTACCTTTCCATACAAATTTTAGATCAGGCTTTTGGAATTGCATTAAACTAAAAAATCATTAGGGATGAACTGATAATAGGCTCTCTCTCTATTTATTTAAATGTCTTTAATTTTTGTTGTCAGTCCTCAAGATCACTATCCAGCTAGGTGATTCTCTTAGAAGGATTCACAGGGTACAGAAAAACTGTTACAGTCATGGTTATAGTTTATTACAGCAAAAGGGTACAAATTAAAATTAACAAAGGGAAAAAAGGTCCATGGGGGCAAAGTCTAGGAGAAACCAAGCATAAACTTCCAAGTGTCCTCCCCCAGGGGAGTCACATGGACATGAGTAATTTTCTCAGCAACAATGCAAAGTGACCATAGGTGCAAAATGTTGTTGACCAGGGAAGCTCACCTGAGCCTTGCTGTCAGGCTTTTTATTAGGAGACAGTCACATTAGGCATGTAATAACCTGCATTACTGACCTCAGGTACTCAGAATCCAGCCCTTCAGAACAAAAACAGGTGTTCACCATAAATCACACTTTTAGCATAAATGATCTGATCAAACAAATATCTGTGGTTCAGGGCCTCTGACATATCAAAACACTTATCAAGCAGAATTAATTCAAGAGCTCAGAGCTCGTCTCCCATGAGCTGGCCGAGGTCCAGTCCTAAACACAAGCCTTTCTTGGGAATGTGCAGGGTTTGAGCAGCCCAGGCCTACTGATTTAACCCTCTCCTGCACAAATATCTTTAAAGAAATTTTAATAATTTTTTCACTTTTTTAAAACTTTTAAAATATACAATTTCAGACTTACAGAAGAGTTGCAGGAGTACTATAAAAACTCCTAAATGTCTTTATCCAGGTACCCCAATTATTCACATTTTGTCCCACTTATTTTATCATTCTCTTTCTTTCATCTGTAATCTATCTATCTATATCTATCTATCTAACTTTTTTCCGAATCACTTGAGAGTAAGTTGAAGCCATTGTGTCATTTTACTCCTAAATATTTTAGTGTGTATTTCCTAGGAAGAAGCTCATTCTCTTATGTATAATTATGTATAATTACAGTATAATTATTAAAAATCAGTGTATATGTATATATATATAGAGAGAGAGCCACATACACATATATATTAATATCAAATACAACAATACTATTACCTAATCCACAAATCATATTTAAATTACCCTATTATCTCATAATGTCCTTTATAGCTAAATTTTTTTTGTAGTTTAGTATCCAATCCAAGATTACCCTTTGCGTATTTGTTTTCCTGTTTCTCTAGTGCCTTTTTATCTGAAACAGTACCTTACTTTTCTTTGTCATTCTCTACCTTGATACTTCTGAAAAGTGCAGGCAGATATTTTATGGAATGTCTCTCAGTTTGAGTTTATCTGAAGAGTTCATCATTTTCCCCTTGCACTCATCTTTGATTCTGTTTCACTTCTTTCCCTTCTTTGTACTTTGATTTAATATCCTTCATGACTAGATTTAAATTTTGAATTTTTAGTAAGAATATCATGAAAGTGATGTTGTATCATTCTCAGTGCATCATACCAGGAACCACATGATGTCAATTTCTCCTAATATCAGTGATGTTAACTTGTTTAAGGTGGTGTCCACGAGGTTTCTCCACTGTAAAGTTATTATTTTCCCTTTTTATATACGTAATTTGTATACGTGATATATTGAGATTAATATCCTGTTCCTCATCAAACTTTCACGCTCTAGTTTTAGGATCCATTGATGATTTCCTAACTCCATCATCTCTCCTATAGACTGATGTTCTATAAGAAAGAAATACTATTTAGATACTAGTAGACTTAGATGATATAGATACTATGAGATAATGTTAGTTACTGTTAACATTATTTATGTTGATGTTCAAATCATCACAGAATTGGCAAGTGGGAACTGCATGAGTCTGGCTCCTTTGTTCTTTTGACATGTCTCCATTATTCTTTGAGCAGTTTTATTTTTAATTGAGGTATAATTGATATATAACATTATATTAGTTTCAGGTGTACAGTATAATAATTTGGTATTTGTATATGTTACGAAAGGTTCACCACAATAAGTCTAGTTAAAATCCATCACCATACCTAATTATAACTTCTTTTTTCTTGTGATAAGAACTTTTAAGATTTAATCTCTTCATAACTTTCAAATATGCAATACAGTATTATTAATTATAGTCACCATGCTCTACATTACATCTCCATGGCTGACTTATTTTATAACTGGAAGTTTATACCTTTTGACCCCATTCACCCATTTCATCCACCCTTCCCCTAGCCCCCATCTCTGGCAACCACCAGTCTCTTCTTTGAGCACTTCTTTAACCTCAAGATAGAGACGTTCCAGGCTCATCTTGTACTTTCCCTGCACTGTCCGCGGAATCAGCCATTTCTCTGAGAAGCTATGGTATCTTTTAGTGGAGAATTGTATTTAGAAACCAAGATCAGGATGCTAGGTGTACTTATTGCCACTGCTGTATATTTAATTTTAGACTCTAAAGCTAGAAAATTGGGGGGTTGTATTAATATTTATATCGTAATGACCATGATTCTATAATTATACCTCCAATTCTAAACTAATATCTCAGAGTGTGTTCTAGGGTTCCCCCTTTCTCACTTCTTTTCCCAACAATAAGAAACCTATTATTCTTAGTATATTTGCATATTTGTTCAAGTCTAAAATACACAGAATTTTTTTTTATAAATTACTAATCCTTGCCATATCTAAAACCAAACCTGACTACTACAAGCAACTCTATGCCAATAAAATGGACAACCTGGAAGAAATGGACAAATTCCTAAAAAGGTATAACCTTCCAAGATTGAACAGAGAAGAAATAGAAAAAATGAACAGACCAATCACAAGTAATGAAATTGAAACTGTGATTAAAAATCTTCCAACAGGGGCTTCCCTGGTGGTGCAGTGGTTGAGAGTCCGCCTGGCAATGCGGGAGACACGGGTTCGAGCCCTGGTGCGGGGGGATCCCACATGCCGCGGAGCAGCTGGGCCCACGAGCCACGGCTGCTGAGCCTGCACGCTGGAGCCCACGAGCCACAACTACTGAGCCCGTGTGCCACAGCTACTGAGGCCCGTGCGCCTAGAGCCTGTGCTCTGCAGCAGGAGAGGCCGCCACAGTGAGAGGCCTGTACACCATGATGAGGAGTGGCCCCCGTTCGCCGCAACTGGAGGAAGCCCGTGCACAGTGGCGAAGACCCAATGCAGCCAAAAATAAATAAATAAATAAATTAAAAAAAAAAATCTTCCAACAAACAAAAGTCCAGGACCAGATGGCTTCACAGGTGAATTCTATTAAACATTTAGAGAAGAGCTAATACCCATTCTTCTCGAACTCTTCCAAAAAGTTGCAGAGGAAGGAACACTCCCAAACTCATTCTATGAGGCCACCATCACCCTGATGCCAAAACCAGACAAAGATATTACAAAAAAAGAAAATTACAGACTGATATCGCTGATGAATATAGATGCAAAAATCCTCAACAAAATACTAGGAAACAAATCCAACACATTAAAAGGATCATAAACCATGATCAAGTGGGATTTATCCCAGGGATGCAGGGATTCTTCAATACACGTGAATCAATCAATGTGATACACCATATTAACAAATTGAAGAATAAAAACCATATGATCATCTCAATAGATGCAGAAAAAGCTTTTGACAAAACTCAACACCCATTTATGATAAAAACTCTCCAGAAAGTAGGCATAGAGGGAACCTACCTCTACATAATAAAGGCCATATACGACAAACCCACAGAAAACATCATTCCCAATGGTGAAAAATTGAAAGCATTTCGTCTAAAACCAGGAACAAGACAAGGATGTCCGTTCTCACCACTATTATTCACATAGTTTTGGAAGTCCTAGCCACGGCAATCAGAGAAGAAAAAGAAATAAAAGGAATACAAATTGGAAAAGAAGAAGAAAAGCTGTCACTGTTTGCAGATGACATGATACTATATATAGACAATCCTACAGATGCCACCAGAAAACTACTAGAGCTAATCAGTGAATTTGGTAAAGTTGCAGGATACAAAATTAATGCACAGAAATCTCTTGCAGTCCTATACACTAATGATTAAAAATCTGAAAGAGAAATTAAGGAAACACTCCCATTTACCATTGCAACAAAAAGAATAAAATACCTAGGAATAAACTTACCTAGGGAGACAAAAGACCTGTATGCAGAAAACTATAAGACGCTGATGAAAGAAATTAAAGATGATACCAACAGATGGAGCGATATACCATGTTCTTGGATTGGAAGAATCAATATTGTGAAAATGACTATACTACCCAAAGCAATCTACAGATTCAGTGCAATCCCTATCAAATTATGAATGGCCTTTTGTACAGAACTAGAACAAAAAATCTTAAAATTTGTATGGAGACAAAAAAGACCCCGAATAGCCAAAGCAGTCTTGAGGGAAAAAAATGGAGCTGGAGGAGTCAGACTCCCTGACTTTAGACTATACTACAAAGCTACAGGAATCAAGACAATATGGTACTGGCACAAAAACAGAACTATAGATCAATGGAACAAGGTAGAAACCCCAAAGATAAACCCACACACCTATGGTCAACTAATCTCTGACAAAGGAGGCAAGGATATATAATGAACTAAAGGCAGTCTCTTCAATAAGTGGTGCTGGGGAAACTGGACAGCTACATGTGAAAGAATGAAATTAGAACACTCCCTAACACCATACACAAAAATAAACTCAAAATGGATTCGAGACCTAAATGTAAGACCGGACACTATAAAACTCTTAGAGGAAAACATAGGAAGAACACTCTTTGACATAAATCTCAGCAAGATCTTTTTTGATCCACCTCCTAGAGTAATGGAAATAACAACAAAAATAAACAAATGGGACCTAATGAAACTTAAAAGCTTTTGCACAGCAAAGGAAACCATAAACACGATGAAAAGACAACCCTCAGAATGGGAGAAAATATTTGCAAATGAATCAATGGGCAAAGGATTAATCTCCAGAATATATAAACAGCTCATGCGACTCAATATTAAAAAAACAAACAACCCAATCGAAAAATGGGCAGAAGACCTAAATAAACATTTCTCCAAAGAAGACATACAGATGGCCAAGAAGCACATGAAAAGCTGCTCAACATCACTAATTATTAGAGAAATGCAAATCAAAACTACAATGAGGTATCACCTCACACCAGTTAGAATGGGCATCATCAGAAAATCTACAAACAACAAATGCTGGAGAGGGTGTGGAGAAAAGGGAACCCTCTTGCACTGTTGGTGGGAATGTAAATTGATACAGCCATTATAGAGAACAGTATGGAGGTTCCTTAAAAAACTAAAAATAGAATTACCATATGACCCAGCAATCCCACTACTGGGCATATACCTAGAGAAAACCATAATTCAAGAAGACACATGCACCCCAATGTTCATTGCAGCACTATTTACAATAGCCAGGTCATGGAAGCAACCTAAATGCCCATCGACAGACAAATGGATAAAGAAGATGTGGTACATATATACAGTGGAATATTACTCAGCCATAAAAAAGAATGAAATTGGGTCGTTTGTAGAGATGTGGATGGGCCTAGAGACTGTCATACAGAGTGAAGTAAGTCAGAAAGAGAAAAACAAATATCATATATTAACGCATGTATGTGGAACCTAGAAAAATGGTGCAGATGAACCGGTTTGCAGGGCAGAGGTTGAGACACAGATGTAGAGAACAAATGTATGGTCACAAAGGGGGGAAAGCAGCAGGGGGTGAGGGTGGTGGTGTGAGGAATTGGGAGATTGGGATTGACATGTATACACTGATGTGTATAAAATGGATGACTAATAAGAACCTGCTGTATAGAAAAATAAATAAAATAAAATTCAAAATTTCAAAGAAAAAAGATAGAGTAATCCACTTTAGAAAGTCTCTGAAAATTGTAATTAGGTGTTGAAATTAATATTGAAAATATTGCAAAGGGGATGAACTTTTCATTACATTCTATCACTTTTTGGAAACACTGATTTTGGCTGAGACGGTTCTCCAATTTTAAACACACACATACACACACACACACAAGTACACACATACACACCGACATACACATACATCTCTAGCTGCTTTGTTTCTCTGACCATGTAAGAGTGGTGCACTCTTCCTTTTAGACAAAGCTATCAAACAGCTGAGCGACATCCTCTCTTGAACAAATAAAGCAGATGGAGTTGAATGCAAAACAGTCAAACAGGCTTTAGCGTAATATAGAAAAAAATAATAAAATAAAAATATAAAATAAAACCAAACCTACTAAATAGAATTTAGGAATGTTCTCTGCATATACCTATGTGTGTGTGTGTGTGTGTCCTTTTTTGTAATCCAAATGGACTGTATTCTGTGTACTGTTATATGACTTGCTTTTTGACATAACAATACATTTGAGATGTCTTTAGAAAACAGTACATGAAGGTTTTTATCATTAATTTGAACAATTGCATATAGTAAGGTAAGAGTATAACATAATTTATTTACTCTATTCTAAATATCCATGGATATTTAGGCTGTTTGCAGTTTTTGGCATTTTTAAAGGGTATTATAAAGAAAATCACTTTATATATAAAGTTCATATATAATTGTACACTTCTGGGAGCACATCTGTAGGATACATTCCTGAAAGTAAGACTTCTTAGACAGTGATATGTGCATTCAAAAACTTAATAACTTTTGCCAAACTGAAACCAAAATAGAGGTATTAATTTACACACTTTTCATATACTTATTAATCATTTGTACTTCATTTGCTGTGAATGTCCATTTACATACCTTGCTCATTTTTCATATTCTGTCATCATTTTCTTGTAAGAGTTCTATAATAAGGAAATATGCCTTTTATTATACATGTTGCAGTATTTTTCTTCTGTTTACCATTATTACTGAGTTTGTGAGTTTCAAATTTTATTAGCATTTTATTTATGTGTTTATCAAGGCCTTCCTAACTCCAACATTATTTTTTTTAAGTACCCATGTCTTCTATACTTTTTATGTTTCAGTATTTGATTCATCTGGAATCAAATTGGTTGTAAGAAACAAAGATGTACTTCTTAAAATGAAATCAGATGCACCTTTTATTATTACCTATAACTAGGCCATTGTCTCAACACCATGTATCGAATAATAAAAATATCTCATATTGTTAGTACATTATGCTACCGTATGCTAAATCTGCCCCTCCTCCCACAATTATTCTTTGGAATTTCCCCAGTTATTCTCACATTTAACAATTAATGGTATTTTTATTGATTTCTCATTGTATTCACAGAAATTTAAGAATAAACATCTTTAGTCTATAATACTGAGGCTTTCTACCCAAAGCAAGATTTAAATGGTAATGTTTGTCTTCTTTTATGTGTTTCAGTAGGGTTTTAAAATATTCTTCATGTAGAAAATGAGTATTTTCGATTTCCATGTATTTGATCTGTTTTGTTTCATTTAGGAATGAGATATCTTCTTCCATTATATTTTCTAAAGGACTATTATTTTCATCGCTTAGCTTTCCAGTTCACTCTCACTGGTATCTTAATCTAAATAATTCCTCAATTTATAAAGCCCTACATTTTATATCTTTGTTTATTTCTGTCATTTTCAAAGTTCCATGTTACTGCCCCCTTCTGTCCTCCCTACCCTGTTAAAATTCCACAGACTACCATTTAATTGCATTCACCTTTAATTCACGTGCCCCTATCTAACCTGACATAATACCAGTCTTGGTTAAATAAAATTGTCCTCTTGTGCAGAGCACCCATGCAGCTGAACTTCACTGGTGGAAAATACATTCTTATGATAACTGGTCTTGCTTAGAAGTCATGACATTTAACACTAAGTGGGGTCTTGATGTTACTGGGGAACCCCTCTGTATTCCTGCCTACCATTATTTCTCTCACCCTCTTTGCCTCTTTTCACACATTTTTTTCTATTCTCGAACTTCCAAAGATTCTTCCTTATCCTTTTTTAAGCACATGACTTTATTTTCTATTTCATTAAGAACAATTAAAGCAGTTAGGAGAGATCTTCCATGTAGTCCCACCAACACATCAACCCAACCATGTGCATCTGTGCTCAGTACCAATCCTTGTGTACTCTCACTGTGGGGAGCACTCCATGTACTTCTAACAAGACCATCTATGCACTTGTGCACTGCACCCCAATCCCCTTTCCCTTACTCAGGACTTTGCTTTAGCAGTTTTCCTCTATGTCTTTTGAATCATCAAATTTGCATTAGATCACTTTCGTTTACAAACTTATTTGCTTGTAATTTTCCTCATCCTAAAGGAACAAATATAAAGGCCAATAAAAACAACCTTCCTGTGATCCCATATCCTTCTCCAGCTACGGCCTCATTTATTTGCTCCCTTTTACATCAAAACTCTTTGAAGGAATTGCATTGTCTTCAGTTTCTCTCCTTTTTTCTCTTGAATTCACACTAAACAGGCTTTTATCACCATCTCTCATACAAATTTTTTTCGATGAGACCGAACACCTCATATTGCCAAATCTAACAATCAATTCTAACACAATGTACTTGGCATATTGGCAGCATTGGACCCAATTGACTAATTTCTCTTACTTGGAAATCTCTTTTCATGTGGTTTCCAGGACACACCCTTTTTTAGTTTTCATATTTTCCCCTTCCAGTGTCATATCTCTTTTCTCCTCAATCTCATGATGTTGGACTACCTCAAGTTTCAGCCACAAACCACTTCTGTATTTACAGTTGCAACCTAGTGATCACTTCCTCTTCTGGCTTTAAACAATTTCCAAACTTAAATCTCCAGTCCATACTTCTTTCCAAAATCCAAAGTTGTATGTTCAACAGTCATCCCATTTTCTCTTCTTGAATATCTCCTCAGCATCTCAAATAGAACATGTCCCCAACTGAACTGATAAACTCTTCACTCAAAGGGACACTTTGTTCCAAGCTGCCATCACCTCTAACTTAGACCACAGCAGCAAGGTCCTGACTGGCCTCTCCCTGCTTCTCCTTTGGGTCTGGGGGTTGATTACAGTAGCAGTCAGAGTAAAGATTTTAATGTCTAAATCAAATCAGGTAGCCCCTTTGCTCAGATGGCTCTACAATGAATTTTTAACCCTCTTAGAATAAAATTCAAACTCCTTACCATAGCTTATAAGACCACAGTTTCAATCTTCCCCTTAATTGCCTTGGTCATTACCCTCCAGCCACGCTGGCCTATTTTTTGTTCCTCACACATGCCAAGGTTAACCTCTCCCTAGATCTTATCTTAGCTTGGAGCACTCTTCCCCACATTCTGTGTTGCTCACTCACTCCTTCATTCATTCTTCTGCTCAAACATCACCTTTCCTGACCACCTGATCAGGTGGACCACCTGACCACCTGATGGGCTACTGTTTCCTGCTGCCAGGAATGAATATCCTTTTGTCCTTTTTTCCTTTTGCTTTTTCTCCAAACACTATCACTTCCCAAAATAACATTACATATAACTTATATACTTTTAAAATCATCTATGTACCTCTTGGAAAATAAGTTCTGTGACAGCAGGAACTTTGCTTCGTTCACTGCTTGTTTGTTTTTGTTAGTGATTTTTGCTCTCCTCTGTTTGGTATTTTGCCTGGAATACAGTTTTCCATCCCTTATTTTCAACCTTCCTGTTTTGTTTTAGATAGTGATAAGTGCTAAAACAAACAAACAAACAAACAAAAACATAAAACACCTAATAGAGTGCCCACATTGGTGGGCATTACAGTAGATGAAGTGATCAGGGAAGGAATCCCTAAAGATTACTTCTCATTTTAGTTGAGGCTTGAATGACAGAGAATGAACATGCATAAATGAATGAATGGTAATCTGTAGAAAAAGAGCACTCTAGACTGAAGGAATAGCAAGTATAAAGTTCCTAAGTGGGAATAAACCTATGTTGATTGTTACCAGACTAGTAGGTAAGAGGTTAGACATAAGAGATGAGGTCATTCTTAATGGCATGGAGCGACAAGGACAGGTAGAGCCTATAGGTCATCATGAGGAGAGTAAATTATATTCCAAGTACAATGGGAATCCATTGGGTATTTTTAATTAGGGGAAGAGCATGATCTGATTTTCATCTTTAAAAGAAAACTTTGGCTGTTGTGTAGAGAATTGATTGGAAAAGAATAAGAATAAACAAGGAGAGTAGATACTGAGAGAAGATTGTTTCTGTATAGGAGCAGTTTCAGTGGAGATGGAAGGAAATGGATAAATTTGTTTTGTAGGTAGAACTGACAAAACTTGTCAGGAAATACTACTCGACATGGCCTCAAAGGCTAATTTTCTCTCCCCTTTCAGTAATTTTGCAAAGAGCTGACAGTGGAAGAATAGGTTGATACTAACTGCTGAGTTCTTGATGCTCCCTCTTCTAACAAGGATCTTTCAACTAAGAAGCTCCTGTTGTTATGTAATCACTTGGATGTTTCCTGTTCCTCTTTTTTTTTTTTAATAAATATGCCACTCCTATGAAAGATCGTATAATTATATCAACTTGACAGAGAGAAACATTTGACAAAATCCAGCACCCATATATGACAAAAACTCTTAGTAAGTTAAGAATTGAAGGGAATTATCTCAATTTGATAAAGAGCGTATCCAAAAAAAAAAAAAAATTCAATAGGATCATACTTAATTGTGAAAGACTGAATGCTTCCTCCCTAAAATCAGGGACAAGACAAGGATATCTGCTCTCACCACTCTTACTTAACATGGTAATGGAGGTTCTGCCCACTGCAATAAGACACAAAGAGGAAATAAAAGGCATATAGATCAGAAAGGAAGAAGTAAAACTGCCCCTATTTATGTGGGTGACATAATTATCTATGTAGAAAGACCCAAGGTATTTGCAAAAGCAAAATAAAACAAAAAAACTTCCTAGAACTAGTGAGTTAGGTAAAGTTACAACATACAGTATCAACATATGAAAATTAATGACATTTCTATATACTAACAGTGAAAATGAGGGAACCAAGATTAAAAGCACAATATCATTTACAGCAGGGGTCCCCAACCCCTGGGCCATGGACCACTACTGCTCCATGGACTTTTAGGAACCAGGCTGCTCAGCAGGAGTTGAGCACCAGGAGAGCGAGCAAAGCTTCATCTGTATTTACAGCCACTCCCCATGGCTTGCATTACTGCCTGAGCTCCACCTCCTGTCAGATCAACGGTGGCATTAGAATCTCAAAGGAGCACGAACCCTACTATGAGCTGTGCATGCAAGGGATCTAGGTTGAGTGCTCCTTATGAGAATCTAATGCCTGATGATCTGAGGTGGAGCTGAGGCAGTGATGCTAGTGCTGGGGAGCAGCTGCAAATACAGATTATCAGCAGAGAGGTTTGACTGCATGGAGACCATAATAAATCAACTGCTTGCAGGCTCATATCAAAGCCTGATCAGTGAGTGGCAAGTGAAAACAAGCTCAGGGCTCCCACTGATTCTGCATTATGGTGAATTGTATAATTATTTCATTATATATTACAATTTAATAATAATATAAATAAAGTACACAATAAATGTAATGTGCTTGAATCATCCCAAAACCATCCACTCCCCACCCTGGTCTGTGGAAAGATTGTCTTCCACGAAACCAGTCCCTGGTGCCAAAAAGGTTGGGGACCACTGATTTACAGTTTCTCCAAAGAAAATGAAACACTTAGGTATATGCTTAACAAAACATGTATAAGATTTGTATGCTGAAAAATTACTAAATGCTGGTGAAAGAAATCAAAGAAGACTTAAATGGAGAGACATACTTTGGTCATGAACTGGAAGACTCAACACTATAAAGTTGTCAATTTTCCTTAAATTGATCTATAGATTTAATGCAATTCCTATAAAAATCCTGGCAAGCATTTTTGTAGAAATAGACAAGCTTATTCTAAAATTGATATGGAGATACACAGGCCTTAGACTAAAGGCCTAAACTAAAATAATCCTGATAAAGAAGAATAACGTGAAAGGAATCACTCTACCCAAAATTAAGATTTACTATACAGCTACATTAATCAAGATACTCTGGTATTGTTGGAGCAGTAGACACATAGATCACTAGAACAGAAATGGAAAACTCAGAAATTGATGCACAGAAATACGCTTAACTGATTTTTGACAAATATGCAAAATGGAGGATGGTAGCCCTTAAAAAAAATTAAACTGAAGCAATTGGATATCTGTAGGCAAAAATTTAACCTTGATCTAAATCTCACAGCTTATTACCAAAAAACTCACAATGGATCATTGACTTAAATGTAAAAAATAAAACTGTAAAACTTCTAGAAAAAAATTATAGAAAAATGTGTAAAATATGGAAACACAAAAGACCCCAAATAACCAAGACAATCTTGAGAAAGAAGAGTAAAGCTGAGGTATCATACTCCCTGATTTTGAATTATACTACAAAGCTACAATAATCAAAATAGTATGGTACTGACACCAAAACAGACACATAGATCAGTGGAACAGAATAGAGAGCCCAGAAATCAACCCACTCTTATATGGGCAATTAATCTATGACAAACAAAACAATATACAATGTACAATGGGGAGAGGGCAACCTCTTCAATAAATGGTTTTGTGAAAACAGTACAGCTACATGCAAATGAATCAAATTAGACTACTCTCTCATACCATGCACAAAAATAAATTCAAAATGGATTAAAGACTTAAATGTAAGACCTGAAACCATAAAACTTTTAGAGGAAAACATAGGTAGTAAACTCTGACATTTATCTTAGTGATTTTTTTTGGATATGTCTCCTCAGGCAAGGGCAACAAAAGCAAAAATAAATAAATGGGACCACATCAAGCTTAAAAGCTTTTGCACAGTGAAGGAAACTATCAGCAAAATGAAAAAGCCACCTACTGAATAAGAGGAGATATTTGCAAATGATAGATCCAGTAAGGGATTTTTTAAAAAGCTCATACAATTCAACATCATAAAAACCAAACAACCCAATTGAAAATGGACAGAATACCTGAATAGACATTTTTTCCAAAGAAGACATACAAATGGCTAACAGGCACATGCTCAAAAGATGCTCAACATCACTAATCCTCAGGGAAATGCAAATCAAAACCACAATGAGACATTACCTCGCACCTGTCAGAATGGCTATTATCAAAAAGATAACAAATAACAAGTGATGGTGAGAATGTGGAGAAAAGGGAACCCTCATACACTGTTGATGGAAATGTAAATTGGTAAAGCCACTATGGAAAACAGTATGGAGATTCCTGAAAAAATTAAAATTAGAATTACCATTTGACCCAGAAATTCCACTCCTGAGTATTTATCAGAAGAAAACAAAAACACTAATTAGAAAAGTTACATGCCCCCCAGTGTGCATTACAGCATTATTTACAATAGCCAAGATATGGAAGCAACCTAAGTGTCCATCAATAGATGAATGGATAAAGAAGATGTGGTAAATATTTACAGTGGAATATTAGCCATAAAAAAGAATGAAATCTTGCCATTTGTGACAACATGGATGGACCTAGAGGGTATTATGCTAAGTGAAAGAAGTTAAACACATACTGTATGATTTCACTTATATGTGGAATCTAGAAAGCAAAACAAATGAACAGACATAACAAAACAGAAACAGAGTCATAGAGAACAAACAGGTGGTTGCCAGAGGGGAAAGGGATGGGAGAAGGAAAGAAATAGGTGAGGGATATTGAGTTACAAACTTCCATTTGCAAAATAAATGAGTCATGGTTATGAACATAACTATGTACATCTTTGTATGGTGACATCGTAACTAGGGTTATCATGGTTGATCACTTTGAAATGTAAAAAGTAAAAAAGAAAAGGAGACTTAAACCAATGGAAAATAATACTATGTTTTTAATATGGAGGCTTAAGATCATTAAAATGTTGGTTTTTCATAAATTAGTTAATAAATGCAATAGGATTTCAATAAAATAATACCAGAGTTTGGTTCGCTTGTATGTATGTAACTGTGCTGAGTATGTGTGTGTGTTGGGGAGAGGTGTAAGTTAAACAAGCTGCTTCTAAAATTTATATGAAAAATTTAAACAGGCAAAACACCTAAATATATTCTGAAGAAGAATAATGGCAGGTAGCTATCTCTATTAGATGATAAAACATTTTAAAAAATCTATGATAATTAATGTTGACACATTAAATAAATATATAAATACCATAGAATAAAAATTCTACATTATTTCCATATTTCACATTGTTTCAGAGGACTTTCATTTGCCCCAGGGAAGGGTAAGCCCAAAAGAATCCAGAAAAAAAAGGTCAATTGAATTTCAAAAAGATTTTTTTAAACTCATAGCTAAAACATTTGTCTTAAAAGCTGAAATAGTTTTTAACTTTAGCAAACTTTTCTAGAGAGTAAAGCTACATTTAGTTTACAAAGAATTATTTTGAATATCAAAAGTCTAAGCACTAAAAGTACTTTGTATGTGAAATGTATAATGTAAACTACTACAGAGTTAGGAAGAATTTAGGTTTTTCTGCCAAAATAAAATAAAGGTATCCAGCTTTGTGGAGACGATAACACTGGAGTTAGTTGGATATTGGGGAAGGCCCACTCTTAGATCTACCAGCAGATACCAGGTTTACCCTGCTGTAAGGAAGGACGGGTGACAACTGATAAAGCAGAAGGGATATGTCCCTCACTTCCCAGCCTCAGAAAACATGTGAATCCTGGTGGAGCAGAAACAGTTGAGTGATACATCCAAGTGGATGTCTTGGTGACACCCCACTGTGTCTTACTTACTCCATTATAGGGTCAAGGGTGCAACTGAATGTCCAATTGCCCTCAAGCAGTGGTTGAGAAAGGGCCAGTGGATATAGAGTAGTCACAAGGAAGATGAAGGGCAGGAATCACATTGTTTAAAGAGCATGATAAGACCAGAGTCATCACAATAGATAACAAGGATGACCACGGGAGTCATGTATTTACATAGAAATCCAACATGGACAGGTGGAAGTGACTATGGATCAGGTTCCTCTTCCTCCATGCTAAGAAAACTAGAAGGCTTTGTTACCAACCCAGGGTTCTTGGACTCCTTAATCAATAGAAATTGATAAGAGTTCAAACTAGAAATTCAGGCAAGGCTTTATTGGTACTTGTGTTGTGGCACAAGGGAGTGAAAGCAAGTAGCAGGTTCCCTTGCTCACTCCTGAGTGGGGGTGAGCTGGTCCCTTAAATGGGGTGAGGGTAAGGGTGGACCCTTGGGTCAAGCCAGAGGGGTGGCTTAGGTGGTCTGCACACCCCCTTGGTGGTGCTTTGTGTAGGGATCATGTGCAGGACCCTGCTTTTGCTTGACACCTCAGAAGTGGAAGTTGGGTTTTGGGAAGTTGGGTTTTCATTTTGTATCTTTTTTTTTTTAATGAATTTATTTTTATTTATATTATTTATTTTTGGCTGCCTTGGGTCTTCGTTGCTGTGCACGGACTTTCTCTAGTTGCGGCGAGCGGGGGCAACTCTTCATTGTGGTGCACTGGCTTCTCATTTTGGTGGCTTTTCTTGTTGCAGAGCACGGGCTCTAGGTGCGTGGGCTTCAGTAGTTGTGGCTCGCAGGCTCAGTAGTTGTGGCTTGTGGGCTCTAGAGCTCAGGCTCAGTAGTTGTGGCGCACGGGCTTAGTTGCTCCGCGGCACGTGGGATCTTCCCGGACCAGGGCTCGAACCCATGTCCCCTGCATTGGTGGGTGGATTATTAACCACTGCACCACCAGGGAAGTCCCAGTTGTTTTGTATCTTATTGTTCGTAATTGCATGACTGCCATGTGTGCAGTTACTTTTAGGCCCTTATAGTTTCTTTGTATTCTGTTGCTGGAGGAGAGTTTTGTCCAGGTGCAAGCACTGCAACAAAGGGTCCCAGGTCCCAGGTCCAGCCTGTCTCACCTGCACCAGAACTTGATTCACCCAGAGGATAATGGGAAAGAAAGGGCAGGAGCAGGACCTTGAATTTCATTGTTTACTCATAAAATGACTTAATTACTAAATTGCCCCAGTTTACATGAAAAAGACTAGATGACTTTTTTCTGTCAGGCAGATTGGGAGCTCAGAATTACAAAGTAGACTGAACTGCAGAACTGTTTTAAAGTTAGATTTTTAGGTGCTTGCATGCATAGCCTATAAAATGCACAATCATTTTACAGATTTTAATATTTTTATATTTCAAAAATATTTTATAATGAGAATACTGTGTACTCATGTGAATCTTATATATCTTTTAATAAATAGATCATATAATAATTTTTATTTGCTCAGTAATTATCGATTTTGATCATTATAGTTTGATTCAACACCTATATTGTGTCACAAATTAAGTCTAAAGTTCACGCTGATTCTTTTTTATATTTTTAAGGTAAGGAGCAGTAAATCGCCTTTTATTATTCCATTTCTAACTCAGTTGCTTTAATTTTATGGAAGTTTTCATGTCAAAATCCTTTACTATCGACTCCTTTCAAGTTTTCAGGACTAATGAAATTACCTAATTTATCAGAAAGGTGTTATGCTGACTCTTCATATTTCCGTTTAATTCTCTTTCTTTGCCTTTGTGACTTAGCTTATAAAGGGCAGGAGAGGACCCAATCTGAAGGACCTTTTCTAAACTCTCTTTGGCTCCTCCTGACCCTCCCCTTGTACTTCTGGCTTCTCTTGCTCTCCTACCACAGGAAGCTCCAATTTGGATCTGCTTCTAACTTTTCTTTCTTTTCAGCCAATTTCACAGCATTCTTTCAACAATTTGCTCCCTGAGCTGTTAGTCTTCTCTTCCTCTGAGCCTGCTGTGCATCCTGTCCATGAGAGAGACCCTTCTTTCAACCCCACAAGGACTTCTTTATGTGGCTCATCTCTAGCCAGGAGAAGAGAAGTATCAGACCAAGTCATGTGTGCTGCATGCCCATCATATGCAGTTAGGAGTTCTCTCCACTTAACTTCCTCACTTCCCACCCCATGGTTCCCTTTCCTTTGAAGTCCCACATATTTGAAAATATTCTCTCTAGAAGGATTTTAGCTCACTGAAAACCCATTTCCTAAAAGATATCTATATTTTTGCTTTACTTATCTTATTAAAGCACAAGGCACTTAGATTTCTACACAATATCCTCCCTAGTGACCACTTGTTCAAGCATCCAATTTATGTTAAAAGGGGATTCAGTGCAGTGGCGATTTTAACGTGGTTTATACCACATTAAAAAGTGGACTGGTCACTTTAAATTTAAGCTTGAGATAAACACTAGATCACATTCTGACCTTGTAATTATCTACTGGAATACGGCCAATGGGTGTCTTTGAGTGACTTTTGCTTTTATTTATGTTAACAAAAGGTTGAGGAAGTGAAAATCAATTGTTAGAGGCTAGACCCCAGCTCCACTTTTGCCCTGGCTGTGATGTATGAGACTTCACTAATCATTTGAAATCTTGGTTCTGTAACTTTACCTATATAGGCTTCCTCCTGGAAGGCATGCACACCTATTTGGGTAGGGATTTCATCTTAGAAAAGGGATTTCCTACCCACCACTCTCCACAGAGCCTCCTGGACTTCTTCGTTTCTTAGACTACACACAACAGGGTTTAGTAAAGGTGTGATGACAGTGTAGGTCACTGAGATCATCCTTGGTGTTTTCTGACTTGGACTTGGGGAAGGGAGTGGAGGCACAGCCGTAGTGGACCATGACCACAGTGAGGTAGGAGGCACAGATGGCAAAGGTCTTCTTCCGGCCCTCGGTGGAGGCGATCTTGAGAATGGTGGAAATAATGAGGACGTAGGAGATGAAGAAGGTTGCAGGGCCTGTAATGACCAAGATGCTGATAATTAAGGTCAGGATATCATTGATGATTGTGGTAGCACAGGCCAGGTCCAACACAGGTTGAACATCGCAGAAAAAATGCTCAATCAGTGCCTTGCAAAAGGGCAGTCTGAAAATGGCCACAGCCTGAACCAGCGAGAGTGAGAACCCCATGGCACAGACTGAGGATGCCAGCCTGGCACAGACCCTCCAGCTCATGATGATCGAGTAATAAAGTGGGTGGCAGATGGCCGCATAGCAAGCGTACCCCCTTACTGCCAATAGGAGGCAGTTGGTGATGGCAAAGCCAAGGAAGAAAAAAAGCTGAGTCCCACAGCCCTCCAGGGAAGTGGATTGGCTCAGACCTACAAGGCTGGAAAGCATGCGAGGGATGATGACCAGGGAGTAGAAAGTCTCTGATAGGAGATGACACTTAGAAAGAAGTACATGAGGGTGTGGAGGTGATGCTCAATACAGATTACAGTCACAATGATGACATTGCCAGCCAGAGTTAGAATATACAGGGTGAGAAACGCCACAAAGAGTGTGAGCTGATGTTCTTGGAAGTTGGAGAAACCTTGGAAAATAAACTCTCTTACCTCTGTGTGGTTGGCTGTGCTCACTGAAGCTCAGGTCTGAAAGACAAAGTCAGCACCATCTCTTTGGACCAGAGACTGCCCTGCCCTCTGGTGAGCACACTGTCCAGAGCAAAGATTCAACACCACAAAGACCCAGTTCAAAACTTCATGAATCAACTGCCTTTCCAGGGGCACGGCAGACTAGGTCCTAGAACTGGAATTAAAGATACAGAGAATTCGGGCTTCCCTGGTGACACAGTTGTTAAGAATCTGCCTGCCAGTGCAGGGGACACGGGTTCAAGCCCTGGTCCAGGAAGATCCCACATGCCGCGGAGCAACTAAGCCTGTGCACCACAACTACTGAGCCTGCGCTCTAGAGCCCACGTGCCACAACTACTGAAGCCCATGTGCCTAGAGC
Source organism: Balaenoptera acutorostrata (assembly GCF_949987535.1). Classification (NCBI taxonomy): domain Eukaryota; kingdom Metazoa; phylum Chordata; class Mammalia; order Artiodactyla; family Balaenopteridae; genus Balaenoptera; species Balaenoptera acutorostrata. Next base: position 117,101,446 of record NC_080064.1, on the reverse strand, counting down.
CCATGCTCAACAAGAGAAGCCACGGCAATGAGAAGCCTGTGCACCACAACGAAGATTAGCCCCCACTCACCGCAACTAGAGAAAGCTCGCACGTAGCAACGAAGACCCAACGCAGCCAAAAATAAATAAATAAATTTATTAAAAAAAAAAAAAAAGATACAGCGAATTCGAGCAACACTATTTAAATGTTTGAGGTAAAGCATTCTTGTCAAGTGCTCCTGGGTCATGTAAAAAATGACAACCTATGTATGGCCCATGAAATTGGTCTCAAAATTTTCTTAAAACTGGATTTTCTTAAAATGTAGACCACAGTCTCAGGCCACAGTGTAATTAAGTTAGAAATTGTCACAGAAAGGAACTTGAAAAATTACAAATAGTTGATAATCTAACCAATGGTTCAAAGAGGAACTAATAATGGAAGTTAGAAAATATTTAGAATTAAAGAATAATAAAAGAATCATGTACCAAAACATGTACAATGCATTTGGAACATAGTTAGAGGGAAGTTTGTAGTTTAAAATGCTTGTTTGTTACAATTTTTTTTTAAAGGCTGAAAATTAATGAGTAGAGCATCCATCCTAAGAAGTTATAAAACTAAGATAAAAAAAGACAGTAGAAGGAAAAAATAATAATGACACAATGTTAATGATATATAAAAGAAAGATAAAACAGACAAGGTCCACAAGGGTAAAAGTTTATAAACTTTAGGTAAACTGCTAGTGAAACTGACCAAGAAAAAAAAAAGGAGGACATAAACTCTAGTATGAATTAATAAAGGGGCACAATAACAGAAGTTTCAGACACAAAAAGATGAAAAGCAACATTATGAACAACTTAATATCAATACATTTTTAAACTTCAATGAAATGGATGCATTTCTAGAAAAATAATTGCTTACCAATATTGAATGAAGAAGAAAATTCTTGAAAACTATCGGAAATAAAGACAGTAATGAAAAATCTACAAATAAACCTCCAGGCCAAGAACAATTTACCAATATGTGCTATAAAACATTCAAGGATAAATTAATTTCAGTCTTACACAAGCTATGTTTGGTAATAGAAAAAGAGGGTATAGGGGAGCAAAAGAGACCAAAATGTGTCTCTTTAGCATGAGAATTAATTTAGGCTGATTATTTTTTTTTATAAATTTATTTATTTATTTTTGGGTGCGTTGGGTCTTTGTTGCTGCGTGCGGGCTTTCTCTAGTTGCTGCAAGTGGGGGCTACTCTTCATTGCAGTGCATGGGTTTCTCATTGCAGTGGTTTCTCTTGTTACAGAACATGGACTCTAGGTGTGTGGGCTTCAGTAGTTGTGGCACGTGGGCTCAACAGTTGTGGTTCATAGGCTCTAGAGTGCAGGCTCACTAGTTGTGGCACACGGGCTTAGTTGCTCCGTGGTATGTGGGATCTTCCTGGACCAGGGCTCGAACCCGTGTCCCCTGCATTGGCAGGCAGATTATTAACCACTGTGCCACTAGGGAAGCCCTAGGCTGATTATTTTTAAGGTCCAAAGACTCAGGAAGAATCTTTGACCTTTCCTCTAACTGACTAAAAGAATGTAGATGGATGACTTGTTCCAGGAAGGGAGCTAGCACGATAGATAACTATGGTATGAACCAGGTATTGTAGACAGGGAGGAACCTAGCAAAGTCTGCTTTTTAAAATTTCTGGGTCCCATTGTTTCTGCCTGGCCCAGCAAGCATTTGTTTACCAAACATTTGCTTTTCCATCTCCTTGTGAATTGCCTTTCTCTCCTTTGAAGTCCCAAACCACTACTCCCAACATTCTCTTTTTTCTTTGGCTGCAGATGGTATTTAAGATGAGGGTTTTAGCCATTTTGGTGAATTACTCAGTTTTCCTGAATCTCTCCCATGTATACATGTTATTAAACTTTTGTTTGGTTTTCTCTCGCTAATATGTCTCAGGTCAATTTAATTCTTAGACCAGCCAGAAAGACCTTGAAGAGTAGAGGAAACTTTCTTCCTTCCTGACTAGGGAATACTCCTCACCTCATTTTTTGCAGCTGGAATTATCTTGACACCAAATTTATCAGGCCAATCTCATGCACAGAAATAGATGCAAAATTCTTAAGCAAAATGTCACCAGACCAAATCCAACAATGTATAAGATGGGTATGTGACCAAGTTGGTTTTATTTTAGGATGCAAAATTTGTTTAACATTAAAGCAGTCCAGTTATGTATTTCCTCACGTGAATTGTTTAAAGGAAAACAGACATGATTATTTCAATAGCTGCCAAAAAGCATTTTTAAAATTCAGTGTCTACTTATAAGAGCCCTTAGTAAACAAACAATAAAAGATTTTCTTTAAGCTGATAAAACATGTGTAGAGCAATTCTTCAGCCAACATATACCTAGAGGTGAGATACTGAAGGATTCTCTTTAAGATTAAGAACAAGATAAGGATGAACTGCTTTATCCACTTCTCTTCAACATTGAATATTGAATATTCTAGAATATTCTAATTTCTTACCCAGTAAGGCAAGAATAAAGGAATTAAAAATACAAGGATTGAGAAGGAAGAAATTCTTTATAGATGATGCGGTTGTGAACATAGAAAATCTAAGAGAAGCTACTGATAAATTATTAGAATTATAAAGAGAGTTTAACAAGCTTTCTGGTATAAAATTTATATATTAAAATTCATCACATTTCTGTACTTAAACAAATTGATAGCAAATTAAATTTAAAAGGGCTATCATTTATAATAGCTTAAAAATAGAAAATACCTAGGAATGAAGACCTTTATTAAGAAAATTATAAAACCTTAATAATGAACACTGAAGAGGACTGAAATGAATGGTGAAATACACAATGCTTATGAATTGGAAGACCTAATATTATGAAGATTCCAATTAATCAAAAATCCATGAATTCATACTCTATGAATTCTGTGCAATTCAATCAGAATTCCAAATGGATTGTTTTTGGTTGGTTGTTTGTTAGATTGACAACTGATTCTAAAATTTATATGGAAGTACAAAGATCCAAGAGAAGCCAAAACACTCTAAAAGGAGAAGAAGAAGAAGAGAGGGTTGCCTTTCAAATACCATTACTTATTATAAGGCTATAGGAATTAAGAAGGTGTGGTATTGTCACAGGGATAAGTGGTCACACCAATGGGGAAAAAATGGAGTTCTGGTATATGGAAACTCTTTGCACCAGAGTTGGCATTGCAGATTGGTGGAAAGCACAGAGTCATCAATTAATGGTCCTAGGATAGTTGGTTTATCCATATGGGAAAAAATGAAATTAGATTAACTTACACCATTTAAAAAAAAAATCAGTTTCAAGTGTATTAAAAGGAAATGAACAAAATGTCCTATGAAATGTCTAGAAGATAATATATGAGAATATTTTAAAAATTTGAGATAGTAGAAGATACAAAACATAAAAGAAAATAATGATAAATTTTATTCCATGAAAATTAACTTCTATTTTTCAAAATAAGTCACACGAAAAGAAAAAGGTAGAAACCAGAAAAACATTTACAATAAAATAACAGATAAAATACTAATATCTGGAACATCTAAAAATCAAAAAGATCAGCTTAATATAATGATAGTTTGAAAAGAAAACAGGAATTTTATATGAGAGGAAATACAACTGGCATGTGAACAGATTTTTAACATCATGAATAGCCAGGGAAAAATAAGACCACAGATCACAAGCTAAGACCACAGACCACTTCACACTTATCAGATTGCAAAAAATCAAAACTATCACAGATATAGAGTAATGGAAGCTCCAGTTCCCTGTTGAAGGGAATGTAAATTGATAAAATTATTTTTGGAAAACAGGTAGAAATTACCTGTCAGAGCTGAAAATGAACATATCCTATGCAATTCTACCATTAGATATTTAACCCAGAAAAACTAAAGAATCACAGGCAAGAAGATTAAAGCAAGTTTGTTTATTATAGAAAAATAAAACTGAAACAAACCATGTTTTTCAGAAGAAGAAAGGATATTTAAATTGAAGTAAATTCTTACAATGAAGTATTATAGGACATTGAATGAATTAATTATAAAGCTGGGGTGGGCAAACTACAGCCCATAGGCCAGCTGCGCTTGTAAATAAGGACTTATTAAAACACAGTCACACCCATTTTTTATGTATTATGTGTGACTGATTTTGCACTAAAATAGTAGCGTTAAATAGAGGCAACAAAGACTGTATGGCCTGCAGAGACTAAAATATTTACTAACTGATCTTTTACAGAAAACGTTTGTTGACTTCTGTTAAAGATCATTAAAGGTACTAATTACATTTTTCATGAACCAACACGGATAAATCTCAAAATCATAATGTTGAATAATAGAAGCAAATCAAAGATTGTATACATATGTTTGTGTGTGTATTCCATTTATTTAATGTTCAAAAGAAGGCAAGATTAAATAATATATAGCTTAGAAATAAAAAATATGTACTGTAAGGCAGTATATTCTTTAAAAACATGGGAAATTAAAAACATGGAAATTCTGTAACATAAAATTCATGATAGTGACTATTTGGCATATATTTGAAGTACTTGAAAGTATCTGAAGTATTTGAAAGGAGCATATGTGAGGCTTCTAGCTTTATGGTGATGTTCTGTTTCTTAGTTTTGGCAGAGGGTACCTAGGTATTTGTTTTGTTATTTTTCTTTAAAATGTGCATTTGTTTTAATGAACATTTAAATGCACACCATATTTTACAATAAAAATTTTAGTGTTATACATCAAGAAAAGTGTTCATGATATTGTTAAATGGAAGAAATGTTACAAAATAGGAAAGGTCATATGATCCCAATGTTGTAATGAAAAGCAAAGATATATACCCACATAAATGTGGATATGTATGTACAGGAAAAAGACTAAGAATATAGAAATGAATATATGTGTCATTTGTAAACAGAGACTAATACTAATAAAATATTTTAAAAAAAAATATATTCAGCTTTTAAATGATGCATATGAAACATGTTTAATTCAATGGAAAATAATAGGTTAAAAAGCAGGATATGGTATGGTATATGCAGAATTATCTCAACTAATTGAAAGTATGAATACAGAGGAAGCTAAATGGAAATCATCGAAATGTTAGTAGTGCATGATTCTGCATGGTATAACTCTGGGTGAATTTCTACTATCTCCTGAATTTTTCAGAATGTCTGTGATGAATATGTACTACTTAGGCAGTGGGGTGGAGGATAAGTTTAATTTTTTTAAGCCTCCCTTGAGGTCATTCTTATCACCTACTTTCTATCTAAGTATCCCTCCAGTCTTGGTTCTATGGGCATTTTTCATTCTCATATGATGGCACGTCACATTCAGTTGAAATTATGTATTATCTAACTTTTCAACTACATTGTAAGCTTTTGGATGACAGAGATCATACTTAGTCATTTCCACGTACCCAGAACCTAGCCCAGTATTCGCCATTTCTTTAGCCCAGTATTTGCCATGTCTTAAGCTTTTGATAACTACGCAAACCAATGAATGAAGTAATACTCTCGAGGTACTTCTAGTCTAGAGGAGGAGACCCATACCTCTGCCAGATATATACAGCAGTGCTGCCTTGGGCACATGGAAACCAGGACAACGTATTGAAGTCAGACTCTTGACTTAACCCCATTAAGTTGCGGAAACTGAGAGACTACCAGAGGAAAAAGATATGAAAGAACAATATAGGAAAACATGAAAAACTATTACCATTAAGAAGGGACATAGATAATGCATCTGGAGTTAGTTTTCCAATCCTTAATCTGACTTTTGGTGAACAGCTCTTTTCTCCAAAAAGATGGTAGAAAATTATGCAAAATTTTGGCATTTTACAGTTTCCTTTATTCGTCAAAGTAATAATACATCTACTACCCCAAAATAACTATGTGGTAGAAATGTGAGGATGCTTAATCCAAAAAGGACGAAGGTGTTGCCTAATATCACATATTTAGTTCATGGCAGAGAGAATTTGGGAACCCAGCTCTCTTTACCTTGTACTCTGAGTCCTCTGCTTTTGAAAGATCTCAATACTGGAGGGAAGATGTTCTTTCTGTCTCAGCTGAGATACTGATACATGTAACACTGATACACAGAATTTGATGAGCCTTCTCTAGGAAGACATTTAAAAAAAGAGGAAATCACTTTATCTTGTTCTGGGTTGTTTTGATGTCTCTGTGAAGAGACAGGGGCATGGGTTTGATACGTATTGCCTAATTTCCTTTTAGTTCTTAACATAGTTACTACTGTCTGGTGGAAGGGCAAGACTCAGAAAAACACAGTATTTCCTTTATTTGTTTTCTTCTGCTGCAAGGCTAGCATCTATCTGTCTAGAAACTCCAGCTTCAGCCCCATTCACATCCACATCCCACATTCCACAAACACACACATACATACACACACATAGAGATTATGTCAAGCATAGTTCTCTGGAAGTAGTGATCTGGATGCCCCCATGTAACATTGCTGGATGAGAGCAGGGCAAAGAACCTGACCCAGGATTGAGCATAATAAGTAAGGGGAGTCAAAGCAACATATAGACCTCAAAATCTGATGGAACAATAAAGTTGGCCCTTACACTCTGAATGTCTGAGTTAGTTTTTGCATTTACATTTACTAATGCACATTTGATTAAAATATACTATATGCTGGCCTATTAAGACACTGCATAACTTACAATTTAGAATTACCCTACAAGGAAATAAAATACATACTCCCATTTTGTAGATGGATAATTTGAAGCTGGGAAGGATAAACTACTTGTCAGACTCACATATCTAGTAATTGACAAGACCAGCTGTGAAACACAGTATGTGTGACTCCAAATTCTACATGCTTTCGTTGAGTCAAAACTCTACTGAATGAATATTCAGGAATGAGGTTCCGGTTAGAGGAGAAGAAGACAACAACTGTATGAAAAATGCCTGACGCTCAACCTTATTCACTCAAAAGATAACAGAGATATCACTGGTAGATGAAAACTCTGGGATTGTAAAGGTTTTTTAATTTACTATCTCTCCTCCATGATTTTAAACAGATTCTTCCATTAATTAAAATGAAACTTCTGAGGATATTCTTGTTCACTTTATAGGCACCTGGTCTCAAAAAGTCATCATGCAAAACACAGGAAAAGTATGAAACTCTAATGTTCAAGAAAATCATCAGAAAACCAGGATGAGAAAAGGAAGAAACTTAGAAAATTTTAAAACAGTTCTTCTCTCCTTTTTTTTCTACCATTAACCACTTCTTGCAAAGTTGGCAAAGGAGATAAGAGAAGTTCTTTTAATTTCTGTGCATCTGAACTTAAAAAAAAAAAAAAAACAAAACAGAGATAAGTCTCTTTCCAAGAGGCCTATAAGGGAGAAATTGAAAACCCCAAGGCTTAGAAGTCCAGCATTTCCTGAGTGTCAGAAGGAAGCTCAGGGTGTGGGGACCAACTTAAGGTCCAGAGCATTGCATCCTCTGGCCTGAGAGGATCTTCCTGCAGAGTTGAAGCCTCTTGAAATCCCAAATCCAGGAACTCTGCTTATTCCCGAAAGAGGACCAGATCCATCTGATCTAGGACTCTAGGGACTTCCCCCTTGAGAATCATTCCAGGGCACAAGGGACAGCAGAAAAATAGTTTGAGGCTCTATCCCAGGGGCCTGATTAGGAACTTGGGCAATTAGTAGAACAAAATTCTGCCTTTGGTTACTGACTCACAAGAGCAGCTTGCATTGTAGAAACTGAAATATGTTTTGTTAAAAAACCATTGAACCCAGGAGGAACATGCAAAATAAAATACATGTCAATAATTCTGTGCCTGAGGATTATTCCTTCTTTTAATGAAGCGGCAAATATTAATGAACATCTACTTGTGTTCCATGTAGTATGCTGAATATTGGAGGTACAAGCATGATAAAAACAGTCATGGTGTTTGCTCTCATAGAGCTTATCAGGAAGGGAGGCGTATAGAGCTGTAGCTAATCCATTTGGTATCTTTGTGCAAATTAGAAAACAAAAAGCCTCTTTTGGGTAGATGCATCCCATGTGCACACCATTTGATGAGTAGACAGTATATTTTTGCAATTTGTAAAAGAGCATCTTTTCAATTGATGGATGGAGCTCCATACCAGGATATATGACTTGTCAAGTGGACTGTGGGCTTAATTTTATCCTTCACTCTCCCTCTTGATTAGGTATCCCTGTTCAGTGCTTAACCTGCACACTAGGCAGGTTTCAAACAAATAGTATCAGAAATAAATACATTATTATAAACAAAAGTAAATGCTATAAGGAAAACTGCATGGTCTTATGAGAGCATATAATAAAGGAGGGCAAGTTTTGCTAGTCTGGGGAGTCTTGCAGTATTTTTCAGAGGATTGATGTTTGAGCTGGAATCTTTAAGATGAGTATGGGTCAACTAGGTGAAGTTAGGGAAGAGAATTTAAGGCAGAAAGAAAAACATGAGTGAAGGACTTGATACATTCATGATAATAACTCATTCCAAGAACTGAAAGAAAGATAAATTGCGCACAGAGAATCTGAGGGAGAGATGAAGTTAGAAGGTAATGGGGAGGAGATTGTGCAGGGTTTCGTACCACTTCAAGCTTATTGTGAGGCTGACGTGGAGCCAGGCAATGCTTTGAAGGAGGTGAATAGCACCATCAGATGTGCATTTCCAAATGTCTGGTTGAAATGTGGAAAATAAATTAGAGAAGAGTAAGTTTGGAAGCGGAAGGGTCAATTAGGAGGCTGCTGAGGTTTTCTAGTGGAAACATAGGAGCTAGAACTTGGGAGGCAGACACGGAGATGCTTTAGCTTGCTGAGACACACAAGACCAATTCACGATAGGCATCCTAGGTCCCATGGTCCAGTGACCTGCCTTTACCAGGACTCAGAAGTGATTCGGGAGTCATTTCTCAGAAGAATGCTAATCTAGAGAAACAAAGTATGGCTTTTTATAGAAGTCTGAGGAATCTGAACTGTGATCTGCCTGTTGGAGTCTGACAGAATCTTGACTTAGTTCACCATCATGGAGAATCATCACAGCCTCTCACCTAGTTCTCTAACTGGAACCCTTGAATGAGGGGGTAGACATGTCCCCTTGAGGACAGACTCTGTGGTACTTCCACAAATAAATATTGTATACACATATATCTCAATCTCTATAAAAAATTGACTCTCTTTGAGTACATTGTATCCTTGGGGTCATAAGGCTTTAGTGGTAGAGTTGCTTGCACTATATCTTGGACCAACTTTGGAGCCTTCTCTTGTTCTACGCCCGCTCAAAATTGACAGCATCATGGCTTACTCAGAAAATGGATTGAAGTAGCAGACGTGCAATATGTTGCCAAGCATGTCTATTTAATAATATATTTGGAAGTGGGGAAATAAACCAGATTGTGTTTGGGAATCAATGGCCCTACTGTGAAATGAATTCAGGCCTGAATTCCATTTTTTACTTGACTTTCCATACTAAACTGTGTTTGCTATCGAGGGGATAACGTCAGTTCAGAGATAGTGGCCAGTATGCTCCCCAAAATATATCCCTTACATTCAGTCATCCTGGCAAATAGATGCAGGTTCCTTTAGGGAAGGCTACAGAGTGATGAAAACTTATTTTATAAATACATTCAAAGAATTAAAGGAAACTATGTTCAAAGAATTAAAAGAAAAATATGGTAGTGAGTCCACAAGTAGTAAATCTCAAAAGAGAAGTAGAAGCCATAAAAAAGAAGCAACTGCAAATTTGAGAGATGAAGACTATAATAACTGAAATGATGATATAAACAGCAGATTTGAGATGGCAGAAGCAGGATCAGTGAACTTGAAAATCAATCAGTAGAAATTACCCAATCTGAAGAACAGAAAAACAGAAGAATGAAGAAAGATGAAGAAACTCAGAGACCTGTTAAAAAAAAAAAAAAAAGTAAACTTTTCAACACAAGTGTAGTAGGATTCTCAGAAAAAGAGGAATAAAAGGGCAGAACAAAGTTGAATGTATAATGACTAAAAACTCAAATTTTATGAAAAACGTTAACTTAATAGACTCAGTAAGCTCAAGAAATCTTAAGGTAAATGCAAAGAGAATTATATGTAGACACTTCAAACTGCTGAAAGCCAAATACAAAGATAAAATCTTGAAAACAACCAGAGAAAATTGACTCATCATATACATTTTTAACAAAAAATTCTATCTAGCAATAATATCCTTCAAAAATGAAGGTAAAATAAAGGTGAACTCAGGTAAACAAAGATTGACATTATTTGTTGCTAGCAGACTTACTATACAAGAAATACAAGAGGAAGTTCTTCAAGCTGAAAGGAAATGACAATTGACAGTAACTCATATCCACAGGGAAGAACAAAGAAAACCGGAAATGCTACCTATGTAACATATGTAGGTAATTATAAAGGACTGTATGTATGTGTGTGTCTGTTTATATATCTGCATTTCTATTTTCTTCTTTTAGTTTCTTTTTAAAAAACATAACATTGTTTAAAACAGTTATATAATTATAATACTGTATTTTTGGAATTATAAAAAATAGACATAATTCATATGACAATAATAGCACAAAGGAGAGAGAGGAGGAAATGGAGTCATACTGAAGTTAAATTGCTATATGTCTTTGAAATCAAATCAGTATTAACCTGAACTAGATTGTGATAATTTAAGTATGCATAGAACAGTCGCTAAAACATTTAACTATAACATCAACAGAGGAATTAATATGGTACAATAAAAATATTTTAACAGAAAAGGCAGTAAAAGGAAACAAGAATGAAAAAGACATGAAACATAGAAAACAAATAGCAAAATGGAAGACATTAATTCAGTCATATCATTAATTACATTAAAAGTGAATGCATTAAATCCTCTGATTAAAGGGGAAAATTGTCATATTGTATTTAAAAAAGCAAGATCCAACTATGTGCTGTCTATAGGAGGTACACTTTAGAATCAAAGACACAAATACTTGAAAGTAAAAGCTTGTGAATGGACCTATCATGCAAACGGTAGCCATAAGAGAGCTAAAGTGGCTATGTTAATTTCAAACAACATAGACTTTCAGATAAGGGGTATTGTAAGAGACAGAGAAGTATATTTAATTATGATAAAAGGTCAATATGTTAGGAAGATATGAAATTATAAATGTATACCTGACAAAAGAGCCCCAAAATCCATGAAGCAAAAATGACAGAATGAAAAGGAGAGATAGGTAATTCAACAATTATAGTTGGAGAACTCAATAATTCAATTTCAGTACTTTATAGAACAACTAGACAGAGGATCTGTAAAGATATAGAATACTTGAACAACAGTCATTAACCAGCTTGATCTAACTGACATTTATGTAAAACTCCCTACAAAAAGATCAGAATACATCTTCTTTTCAAGAGTATATAGAACATTCTCCAGACTAGACTGTATATCAGGCCACAAAAGACCTCAAAGTTTTTTTAAAAATTGAAATCTTTGGCTGATATGAACATAAAACAATTACTTTCTTTTAGTTATTGTTTATATTGTATTTTTTTTTTTACTCTTTTGTTTTCAATCATTTTGTATCCTGATAATTAAGGTATGCCTCTTGTTAACAAAACTTTGTTTTCCTATCCATCTGACAATCTATGTCTACTAATTGGATTATTATTTTACATTTAATGAAATTTACATTTTAAATTTAATGAAATTACTGATATATTTGGGTTTAAATATACCATGTTAGGATTCACATTCTTTTTTCCCAGTTTTTTTGTGTGAGTACCTTTCCTCTCATCTTTTTGTTTTATTTTGGAGTAATCAAGCATTTTTATTAATTCTTGCCTTTTTCATTTGTTACCTTTACATCATTTTAATGGTTATTTTAGAATTACATTTCAAGGACAATGCAAAGACTATATGAAGCCTTAATTTAATTTATTACCATTTTCATGTTATTGTTGTATATTTTAACTCTATAAATATGTAAAAATTCATAACACATTAATTTATTATTGTATAATATTAAGTATAATACTAATTTATACTTGCCCATGCATTTATCTTTTCTGTTATTTTTATTTTTATTTTTTATTTTTTTTAACATCTTTATTGGATTATAATTGCTTTACAATGGTGTGTTAGTTTCTGCTTTATAACAAAGTGAATCAGTTATACATATACATATGTTCCCATATCTCTTCCCTCTTGCATCTCCCTACCTCCCACCCTCCCTATCCCACCCCTCTAGGTGGTCACAAAGCACAGAGCTGATCTCCCTGTGCTATGTGGTTGCTTCCCACTAGCTATCTATTTTACATTTGGTAGTGTATATATGTCCATGCCACTCTCTCACTTTGTCACATCTTACCCTTCCCCCTCCCCATATCCTCAAGTCCATTCTCTAGTAGATCTATGTCTTTATTCCTGTCTTGCCACTAGGTTCTTCATGACCTTTTTTTTTTTTCCCTTAGATTCCATATATATGTGTTAGCATACTGTATTCGTTTTTCTCTTTCTGACTTACTTCACTCTGTATGACAGACTCTAAATCCATCCACCTCATTACAAATAACTCAATTTCGTTTCTTTTTATGGCCGAGTAATATTCCATTGTATATATGTGCCACATCTTCTTTATCCATTCATCTGATGATGGACACTTAGGTTGCTTCCATGTCCTGGCTATTGTAAATAGAGCTGTAATGAACATTTTGGTACATGACTCTTTTTGAATGATGGTTTTCTCAGGGCATATGCCCTGTAGTGGGATTGCTGGGTGGTATGGTAGTTCTATTTGTAGTTTTTTAAGGAACCTCCATACTGTTCTTCATAGTGGCTGTATCAGTTTACATTCCCACCAACAGTGCAAGAGTGTTCCCTTTTCTCCACACCCTCTACAGCATTTATTGTTTCTAGATATTTTGATGATGGCTATTCTGACCGGTGTGAGATGATATCTCATTGTAGTTTTGATGTGCATTTCTCTAATGATTAATGATGTTGAGCATTCTTTCATGTGTTTGTTGGCCATCTGTATATCTTCTTTGGAGAAATGTCTATTTAGGTCTTCTGCCCATTTTTGGATTGGGTTGTTTGTGTTTTTTTGTTATTGAGCTGCATGAGCTGCTTGTAAATCTTGGAGATTAATCCTTTGTCAGTTGCTTCATTTGCAAATATTTTCTCCCATTCTGAGGGTTGTCTTTTGGTCTTGTTTATGGTTTCCTTTGCTGTGCAAAAGCTTTTAAGTTTCATTAGGTCCCATTTGTTTATTTTTGTTTTTATTTCCATTTCTCTAGGAGCTGGGTCAAAAAGGATCTGGCTGTGATTTATGTCATAGAGTGTTCTGCCTATGTTTTCCTCTAAGAGTTTGATAGTGTCTGGCCTTACATTTAGGTCTTTAATCCATTTTGAGTTTATTTTTGTGGATGGTGTTAGGGAGTGTTCTAATTTCATACTTTTACATGTACCTGTCCAGTTTTCCCAGCACCACTTATTGAAGAGGCTGTCTTTTCTCCACTGTATATGCTTGCCTCCTTTATCAAAGATAAGGTGACCATATGTGTGTGGGTTTATCTCTGGGCTTTCTATCCTGTTCCATTGATCTATATTTCTGTTTTTGTGCCAGTACCAAACTGTCTTGATTACTGTAGCTTTGTAGCATAGTCTGAAGTCAGGGAGCCTGATTCCTCCAGCTGTTTTTTTCTTTCTCAAGATTGCTTTGGCTATTTGGGATCTTTTGTGTTTCCATACAAATTGTGAAATTTTTTGATCTAGTTCTGAGAAAAATGCCAGTGGTAATTTGATAGGGATTGCATTGAATCTGTAGATTGCTTTGGGTAGTAGAGTCATTTTGACAATGTTGATTCTTCCAATCCAAGAACATGGTATATCTCTCCATCTATCTGTATCATCTTTAATTTCTTTCATCAGTGTCTTATAATTTTCTGCATACAGGTCTTTTGTCTCCTTAGGTAGGCTTATTCCTAGATATTTTATTCTTTTTGTTGCAATGGTAAATGGGAGTGTTTTCTTAATTTCACTTTCAGATTTTTCATCATTAGTGTATAGGAATGCAAGAGATTTCTGTGCATTAATTTTGTATCCTGCAACTTTACCAAATTCATTGATTAACTCTAGCAGTTTTCTGGTAGCATCTTTAGGATTCTCTATGTATAGTATCATGTCATCTGCAAAGAGTGACAGCTTAACTTCTTCTTTTCTGATTTGGATTCCTTTTATTTCCTTTTCTTCTGTGATTGCTGTGGCTAAAACTTCCAAAACTATGTTGAATAATAGTGGTGAGAGTGGGCAACCTTGTCTTATTCCTGATCTTAGTGGAAATGGTTTCAGTTTTTCACCATTGAGGACAATGTTGGCTGTGGGTTTTTCATATATGGCCTTTATTATGTTGAGGAAAGTTCCCTCTATGCCTACTTTCTGCAGGGCTTTTATCATAAATGGGTGTTGAATTTTGTTGAAAGCTTTCTCTGCATCTATTGAGATGATCATATGGTTTTTCTCCTGCAATTTTTTAATATGGTGTATCACGTTGATTGATTTGCATATATTGAAGAATCCTTGCATTCCTGGGATAAACCCCACTTGATCATGGTGTATGATCCTTTTAATGTGCTGTTGGATTCTGTTTGCTAGTATTTTGTTGAGGATTTTTGCATGTATGTTCATCAGTGATATTGGTCTGTAGTTTTCTTTCTTTGTGACATCTTTGTCTGGTTTTGGTATCAGCGTGATGGTGGACTCGTAGAATGAGTTGGGAAGTGTTCCTCCCTCTGCAATATTTTGGAAGAGTTTGAGAAGGATAGGTGTTAACTCTTCTCTAAATGTTTGATAGAATTCGCCTGTGAAGCCATCTGGTCCTGGGCTTTTGTTTGTTGGAAGATTTTTAATCACACTTTCAATTTCAGTGCTTGTGACTGGTCTGTTCATATTTTCTATTTCTTCCTGCTTCAGTCTCGGCAGGTTGTGCATTTCTAAGAATTTGTCCATTTCTTCCAGGTTGTCCATTTTATTGGCATAGAGTTGCTTGTAGTAATCTCTCATGATCGTTTGTATTTCTGCAATGTCAGTTGTTACTTCTCCTTTTTCATTTATAATTCTATTGATTTGAGTCTTCTCCCTTTTTTTCTTGATGAGTCTGGCTAATGGTTTATCAATTTTGTTTATCTTCTCAAAGAACCAGCTTTTAGTTTCATTGATCTTTGCTATCGTTTCCTTCCTTTCTTTTTCATTTATTTCTGATCTGATCTTTATGACTTCTTGCCTTCTGCTAACTTTGTGGTTTTTTTGTTCTTCTTTCTCTAATTGCTTTAGGTGCAAGGTGAGGTTGTTTATTTGAGGTGTTTCCTGTTTTTACGGTAGGATTGTATTGCTATAAACGTCCCTCTTAAAACTGCTTTTGCTGCATCCCATAGGTTTTTGTTCATCATGTCTCCACTGTCATTTGTTTCTAGGTATTTTTTTATTTCACCTTTGATTTCTTCAGTGATCACTTCGTTATTAAGTAGTGTATTGTTTAGCCTCCATGTGTTTGTATTTTTTACAGATCTTTTCCTGTAATTGATATCTAGTCTCATAGCATTGTGGTCGGAAAAGATACTTGATACGATTTCAATTTTCTTAAATTTACCAAGGCTTGATTTGTGACCCAAGATATGATCTATCCTGGAGAATGTTCCATGAGCACTTGAGAAAAATGTGTATTCTGTTGTTTTGGGGTGGAATGTCCTATAAATATCAATTAAGTCCGTCTTGTTTAATGTATCATTTAAAGCTTGTGTTTCCTTATTTATTTTCATTTTGGATGATCTGTCCATTGGTGAAAGTGGGGTGTTAAAGTCCCCTACTATGATTGTGTTACTGTCGATTTCCCCTTTCATGGCTGTTAGTATTTTCCTTATGTATTGAGGTGCTCCTATGTTGGGTGCATACATATTTACAATTGTTATATCTTCTTCTTGGATCGATCCCTTGATCATTATGTAGTGTCCTTCTTTGTCTCTTGTAATAGTCTTTATTTTAAAGTCATTTTGTCTGATATGAGAACTGGTACTCCAGCTTTCTTTTGATTTCCATTTTCGTGGAATATCTTTTTCCATCCCCTCACTTTCAGTCTGTATGTGTCCCTAGGTCTGAAGTGGGTCTCTTGTAGACAGCATATATATGGGTCTTGTTTTTGTATCCATTCAGCCAGTCTGTGTCTTTTGGTGGGAGCATTTAATCCATTTATATTTAAGGTAATTATCGATATGTATGTTCCTATTCCCATTTTCTTAAATGTTTTGGGTTTGTTATTGTAGGTGTTTTCCTTCTCTTATGTTTCTTGCCTAGAGAAGTTCCTTTAGCATTTGTTATAAAGCTGGTTTGGTGGTGCTGAACTCTCTCAGCTTTTGCTTGTCTGTAAAGGTTTTAATTTCTCCATCACATCTGAATGAGATCCTTGCTGGGTAGAGTAATCTTGGTTATAGGTTTTTCTCCTTCATCACTTTAAGTATATCCTGCCACTCCCTTCTGGCTTGTAGAGTTTCTGCTGAAAGATCAGATGTTAACCTTATGGGGATTCCCTTGTGTGTTATTTGTTGTTTTTCCCTTGCTGCCTTTAATATGTTTTCCTTATATTTAATTTTTGACAGTTTGATTAATATGTGTCTTGGCGTGTTTCTCCTTGGGTTTATCCTGTATGGGACTCTCTGTGCTTCCAGGACTTGATTAACTATTTCCTTTCCCATATTAGGGAAGTTTTCAACTATAATCTCTTCAAATATTTTCTCAGTCCCTTTCTTTTTCTCTTTTTCTTCTGGGACCCCTATAATTCGAATGTTGGTGTGTTTAATATTGTTCCAGAGGTCTCTGAGACTGTCCTCAGTTCTTTTCATTCTTTTTTCTTTATTCTGCTCTGCAGTAGTTATTTCCACTATTTTATCTTCCAGGTCACTTATCCATTCTTCTGCCTCAGTTATTCTGCTATTGATCCCTTCTAGAGTATTTTTAATATTATTTATTGTGTTGTTCATCATTGCTTGTTTACTCTTTAGTTCTTCTAGGTCCTTGTTAAATGTTTCTTACATTTTGTCTATTCTATTTCCAAGGTTTTGGATCATCTTTATTGTCTTTATTCTGAACTCTTTTTCAGGTAGACTGCCTATTTCCTCTTTATTTGTCAGGTGTGGTGTGTTTTTACCTTGCTCCTTCATCTGCTCTGTGTTTTTCTGTCTTCTCATTTTGCTTATCTTACTGTGTTTGGGGTCTCCTTTTCACAGGCTGCAGGTTCGTAGTTCCCATTGTTTTTGGTGTCTGTCCCCAGTGGCTAAGGTTGGTTCAGTGGGTTGTGTAGGCTTCCTGGTAGAGGGGACTAGTGCTTGTGTTCTGGTGGATGAGGCTGGATCTTGTCTTTCTGTTGGGCAGGTCCACGTCTGGTGGTGTGTTTTGGGGTGTCTGTGGCCTTATTATGATTTTATGCAGCCTCTCTGCTAATGGATGGTGTTGTGTTCCTGTCTTGCTAGTTGTTTGGCATAGTGTGTCCAGCACTGTAGCTTGCTGGTCGTTGAGTGAAGCTGGGTCTTGGTTTTGTGATGGAGATCTCTGGGAGATTTTTGCTGTTTGGTATTACGTGGAGCTAGGAGGTCTCTTGTGGGCCAGTTTCCTGACGTTGGCTCTCCCACCTCAGAGGCACGGCCCTGGTGCCTGGCTGGGGCACCAAGAGCCTTTCATCCACACGGCTCAGAATAAAAGGGAGAAAAAATAGAAAGAAAGAAAGAAAGAGGATAAAATAAAATAAAATAAAGTAAGATAAAATAAGATAAAGTTATTAAAATAAAAAATAGTTATTAAGAAAAATTTTTTTTTAAAGTAAAACAAAAAAACGGACGGACAGAACCCCAGGACAAATGGTGAAAGCAAATCTATACAGACAAAATCTCATACAGAAGCATATACATACACACTCTCAAAAAGAGGAAAAGGGGAAAAAATAATATATCTTGCTCCCAAAGTCCACCTCCTGAATTTGGGATGATTCGTTATCTATTCAGGTATTCCACAGATGCAGGTACATCAAGTTGAATGCGGAGCTTTAATCTGCTGCTCCTGAGGCTGCTGGGAGAAATTTCCCTTTCTCTTCTTTATTCACACAGCTCCCTGGGTTCAGCTTTGGATTTGTCCCCGCCTCTGCATGTAGGTCGCCTGAGGGCATCTATTCTTCGCTCAGACAGGAGGGGGTTAAAGGAGCAGCTGCTTTTGGGGCTCTGGCTCACTCAGGCCGGCGGGAGGGAGGGGTATGGATGCAGGGCGAGCCTGCGGCGGCAGAGGCCGGCGTGACGTTGCAGCAGCCTGAGGTGTGCCGTGCGTTCTCCCAGGGAAGTTTTCCCTGGATCACGGGACCCTGGCAGTGGCGGGCTGCACAGACTCCCGGGAGGGGCAGTGTGGAGAGTGACCTGTGCTCGCACACAGGCTTCTTGGTGGCAGCAGCAGCAGCCTTAGCGTCTCATGCCAGTCTCTGGGGTCCGCGCTGATAGCTGCGGCTCGTGCCCATCTCTGGAGCACGTTTAGGCGGTGCTCTAGATCCCCTCTCCTCGCGCACCAGGAAACAAAGAGGCAAAAAAAAGTCTCTTGCCTCTTCGGCAGGTCCAGACCTTTTCCCGGACTCCCTCCCCGCCAGCTTTGGCACACTAACCCCTTCAGGCTGTGTTCATGCCGCCAACCCCAGTCCTCTCCCTGGGATCCGACCGAAGCCCGAGCCTCAGCTCCCAGACCCCGCTTGCTCCAGCGGGTGAGCAGACAAGCCTCTCGGGCTGGTGAGTGCTGGTTGGCACCGATCCCCATGCAGGAATCTCTCCGCTTTGCCCTCCACACCCCTGTTGCTGTGCTCTCCTCTGTGGATCCAAAGCTTCCCTCCTCTGCCACCCGCAGTCTCCGCCCGTGAAGGGGCTTCCTAGTATGTGGAGACCTTTCCTCCTTCACAGCTCCCTCCCACTGGTGCAGGTCCCGTCCCTATTCTTTGTCTCTGTTTTTTCTGCTTTCTTTTACCCTACCTAGGTACGTGGGGAGTTTCTTGCCTTTTGGGAGGTCTGAGGTCTTCTGCCAGCGTTCAGTAGGTGTTCTATAGGAGCAGTTCCACGTGTAGATGTATTTCTGATGTATCTGTGGGGAGGAAGGTGATCTCCACGTCTTACTCTTCTGCCGTCTTCTCCTCTCTCTTTTTCTGTTATTTTTAAATTCATTTTGGTTTTTTTTCATTTTTGTTTCCATCTAGGATGGATTTTCCTTCTACCTGAAGAACTCCTTTTGATATTTCCTTAATGCAGGTCTGATGGTGAATTCTCTCATTTTTTTCCCATTTCTAAAAATGTCTTTGTTTTGCTTTTTTAGTGAGGGAGATTTTCCCTGAATATAGAATTCTAGTTTGACAGTTATTTTCTTTCAGCACCCTGAAGATGCCATTCCACTGATTTGTGTTTTCCATTATCGCTACCAAGAAGTCATATAATAGTCTTATTGTTATTCCTTGAAAATAATGTATCTTTTTTCCTCTAGCTACTGTAAAGACTTTTTATCTTTATTTTTTTAGTTGTTTTACATGATATGCCTACATGCCTTTTGTGTGTAGGCGTATGTGTATATATCCTGTGTGTAATTCAGAGTGATTCTCTAATCTGTATCTGATGTTTTCCTCAGGTTTGGAAAACATATGGCTATGATTTCTTCATATATTGTGTCTGATACATTCTATCTCTCCTATCCATGTGCAACTCCAATTACACATATGCTAGACCTTTTAATTGGGTTTCTTATGCCTCAGGTACTCTTCCAAGCTTACACGGTTGTTGGCAGAATTAATTCCTTGTGGTTATAGGACAGAGGTTGTGTTTTCTTACCAGTTGCCAACTGAGATTGCTCTTTTCCTAGAGGCTGTCCACATTCCTTGCCAAATGGCCTTCTTATAAGCCCTCTCAAAACTTGGTAGCTTATTTCTTCAGAGCCAGCAAGGAAATATCTCTCGTTCCTGTTTGCTGAGGTGAATTTTTATAGATGTATTATAAGCATGGGTGTGACATCCATCACCTTTGCTTTATTCTACTGTTCTTAGAGTAGAAGCAAGTAGTAGAGGCAAGTAGGCAAGTAGTAGTAGTAGAGGCAAGTCACAGTTCTGCCCACAGTCCAGAGGAGAGGATTGTATTATACATGGGTGTGACTCATTGAGGGTCACCTTAGATGAATTTGCTACAATCTATTTATCTTAAAGTTGTATCTGATAATTTTAATACAGTGATTTTTGTTATGGGTCTGTTTCTGTTGAGTGCTTTTTTTTTTTTTTTTTTCTTCTTGATCTTTAGCCTTTTGGTCTTTTCTCCTGGTATGTTTGTTGTATTTTTATCACATCCTGGACACTCTATATCATTTATAGATGTAAAAACCATTATATACCTTGCAGGCTGTGCAAAAACCACTGGTGGGCTCATGGGCCAGTAGGCTGTAGTTTGCCTACCTCTGTTATAAATGAAAAAAAAAGTTGTAAATTGTAAAAATAAATTGAGGCTGTACATTGTATTATCTTCCTCTAGAGAAGGTTTTATTTTATCTTCTGTTGGGTAGTTAGTCTAAAGGCAAGAGCAAATTAATACAAATAGAGATTAAGTAAAATTGAGCTGGATTCAGTGTTTGTGAGGGTTAACTTATTTCCACTTTACCCTTTTGCCTAGGGTATAGCCCTTAAGCATATGGAGACTGCCATTTTTTCAGTCTTTTGACCAAAGAATACAGACAACAAGTTACAGTTCCTCAAGGAAACTACAAAGAATTGGGTGTCAGGCTAACATTTCCACATATCTTTTCTTTCTTTCTTTCTGGAATCTTTGCCCCTCAACTCTTCTCTTACTTAGAAGCTGTATCTACATCTTACAGTCTTTATAACATCATTCTAGGGATGGAGGAGAACTAGTTCTTTCCTTCAACTTTATAGGAATAGGAAGGGTAGCAGGATGGAAGGAGCCCTGGTAATGGTCAGGGCAACTCTTCTCTCCAAAACATTAATCTCAGGATTAAGAAATGAGCTGCCTGAGTAATAGGGTCTCCAAGTATTCTGCTGTTTGGATTGTGTCTTCTGATATTGATCACTTGGGAGCAGTCAGTGCTGTTTTGGGAAGGAGACCCAGGAGTCTGGAACAGACGATTTGCACCTTATAAATAAACCTTAAGCCAGAGTTACTGCTTTGTGACTCAATGAGGAGCTTCTTCCAGGAGGAGGGGCTGTGAGAATCTAGAGGAAATTAATGTGACTTTGTCCTTCACTTCTAATCTCAGACACTGGAAGACTGGGATAGGCATTGTTCCTTCCTGTCCAGTTCTTTTATATATTGCATCCAAGAGGTATCTAAAGATTTGCCAGTGAAGGGGAAATTCCTATTAAACCATAGCTCTGCTCAGTAAGAAATTAGTGACCTTCAGATTAAAAAAAAAAAAAAAAAAGTAGACTATTTGCTAAAATAGCAAATTTTTACAATGTGGTCTAAATTTAGATAACTGATAGGTTTTAAATATTTATCAGGAAAGACACTGATAATGATCAGGGAAACATTTCATAACTATTTGTAAAAATCCATATCTAATTTGTAGGCAAATTCCCAGAGTGGGGATTATGACTCTCAGGAATGAATACAGCTCTCTAGAGACCCAAGAATTAGGCCACTTGGTGAGTTTCACTTCCTGATATGCCAGAATGTTTATTATAGTATATATTCAGTTATCACACAGCCAGTGATAAGTCTATACAAGGAGGAACATGATCTCTCCTAGAGAATATTGTGATTTCTATGATTTTGGAAATGTGGATGGGTAAACTAACGTAGAAAAGAGGGACATAAGACTTCAAAGGCCTGTAATTGGGTCCTTTATAAAAGGCTGTTCAAAAATCTAAGCTCCATGAGGACAAGAACCATTCTTTGGTCATCTTTGTTGTCCTAGTATTAGCACAGTACTTATACTTTGTGACTATTCAACACATTGAACTATTGAAAAAATGGTTTTGTTTGGATTTGAAGCAAAATTTTACTATTCACAGGAAACAAACAAACAAAAAAACAGAATGATGAGATAAATAAGCTCTCTTCACTGGAGGAAAAATGTAAATAGTATATTCATCCATGATGAAGTCACAGGCAGGCTTTGTTTCACTTTTTTTTTTGTTGTTGGGGGGGTCATTTATTTGAAAGAAATAAAAGGTAGTAAAAATTCCAAAGTCAAAGACATTATATGAATTTTGAGGTTTCTGTCCATCTGTACTCTCCTTATTTTTTAGTCTCTCATGTTTCCTTCCTACACCCTAGATGAGTAATCCTACCCTTGCCAATGTTTCTCATTTCCCCATCCCACTCTGCAGCCCTTTACTGATTGTCCTATCTGTTAGAGTCTCCCACATGATGGTGCTGGGGTACAGTTTTTTAGGGTGTCAACAGTTAGAGCTGATTAATGGTCTGGAGGAGGAGGGAAACAGAAATATTGTAGGCTACCAGCATGAGTAAGATCTTCTGGCCAAGAAAGTGGAATTAAATTATAAGAATAATGTGGATGGGGGCTTCCCTGGTGGTGCATTGGTTGAGGATCCGCCTACCAATGCAGGGGACATGGGTTCGAGCTTTGGTCCGGGAAGATCCCACATGCCGCGGAGCAACTTAATGTGTGTGCCACAACTACTAAGACTGCGCTCTAGGGCCCGCGAGCCACAACTGCTGAAACCCACGTGCCTAGTGCTCGTGCTCTGCAACAAGAAAAGCCACCGCAATGACAAGCCCATGCACCACAACGAAGGGTGGCCCCCACTTGACACTAGAGAGAGCCTGCATGCAGTGACAAAAGCCCAACACAGCCAAAAATAAATAAATAAAATTAAAAAAAAAATCAGTCACAGGACTAGAAGGCACTGAGGAGACTATGCTAACTCCATTAAAAAAAAAAAAAAAAAGAATAACCTGGATGACTTTCAAATCAAGTGTGCAAGTATAATGAAAACTGTGATTTTATAGTGGTGGATTCCAAACTATTACTTATAATCCAGAAATGCAATCTAGAAGTCACTGAAGATTAGTCTTAGATATATTAGCTGGGTGGGCTACTGTGATCTAAGGGAGAAGTAAAATGTTGGGCATCTTCAAGAAGGGGATTAGAAGCAAAAATGAAAGTCTTATTCTACCCGATTCATACCTGTGTTGATATAGTACATGTAACAGTGCATTGTTCTGATCAATGTACCTCAAGAAAGATTTTTAAAGAGCATGAAAAAGTCCATATGAACAATTGGAAGGGAAATGATAAAATTTATAAAATCAAGGCTAGGATAATCACAGACTTCTTTACACATCCTAGAATGCTAAGCTGAAGCCTGTCTATCTCCTCCCGCTTCTCTTAAATATTTAAACTTGTTCATATGTGGAAAACAAAAAGAAGTACTAGGGAATTCCCTGGTGGTCCAGTGGTTAGGACTCAGCACTTTCACTTCTAAGGGCCCAGGTTCAATCCCTGGTTGGGGAACTAAGATCTGTGCAGCGTGATCAAAAAAAAAAAAAAAAAAAAAAGAAGTACAAATAAAACTACTATTTATTAAGGGCTTCCTATGTATCAAGTGCATGTCAAACTCTTCAAATACATTAACCCATGTAATACTTATGGCAACTCTGTGGAGTATTACTATATTCAATTTATAAATGAGTTTAAATATTATGCTTAAAATTTAGAGGGGCTACTGAAGGAATTTATGCAAGAAGTCTCCATTAGCAGACTTTTTTTAAAAGAATGTTATGTTAGCATACGGTATTTGTTTTTCTCTTTCTGACTGATGAACCTAGGGGCAGGACCCGAATAAAGACACAGACGTAGAGAATGGACTTGAGGACACAGGGAAGGGGAAGGGGAAGCTGGGACGAAGTGAGAGAGTAACATTGACATATATACACTACCAAATGTAAAATAGATAGCTAGTGGGAAGCAGCCGCATAGCACAGGGAGATCAGCTCAGTGCTTTGCAACCACCAAGGAAGGTGGGAGGGAGACGCAAGAGGGAGGGAATATGGGGATATACGTATGCATATAGCTGATTCACTTTGTTATACAGCAGAAACTAACACAGCATTGTAAAGCAATTATAGTCCAATAAAGATGTTAAAGGAAAAAAAAGAATAATAAAGCAATGTTATGACAACATTCGGAAGGAAGACTTGGACTAAGGTCAACTGAAATGAGGGGGATTAGTTAGGAGACCATTGCAGTCATCATAGAGAATGATGATGGTGGTCGGAAGTTGGGTGTTGGTAGAAAGTATGGAGAGGAGGGGACAGAGTGGAGAGAATTTCAGGAAGCACTGTCTTCAGGATGGAAAAGGGAAGGGAGATAGTTAGGATGGTTCTCAGCTTCCTGAATGGAGGTAATGGTTAAACACGGTGGGTAATCAGGAGTAGA
Source organism: Balaenoptera acutorostrata (assembly GCF_949987535.1). Taxonomy (NCBI): domain Eukaryota; kingdom Metazoa; phylum Chordata; class Mammalia; order Artiodactyla; family Balaenopteridae; genus Balaenoptera; species Balaenoptera acutorostrata. The sequence goes on along the minus strand of NC_080064.1, from coordinate 117,077,013 downwards.
TATGGGTTTAAGGGCAAGGTTAACTCTGTTCCAGTATAGTCTCCAATTCTGAGCTCACGTGGAATAAGCTCAATTCTATCTTCATCACAACTTGGAATATGCAAAATTAAAGTGAAAAACAGAACATCTGGCCCTTCACTGATTAAATGAGCTTTATCTTTGCTCTCACACTAGGAATACCATTCCCTACTTGAAGCGACTTGAAGGGATATCCTCAGATTTATTCCAGCCTCTCTCCTGCCTTTGGCTAGAATTCATGGAAATAAGCTAAATACCTGCATGGCCTTAGAATATCTAGAAGTGCTCCCTTTTTGAGTCTTTCATGATCACAGTAGATTTTAGTGCAGGGCTTAGGGAAGTGAAGCCTAGGACCTAGGGTTCTGGGGAGGAGAAGCCACTCTAGGACCTTCATGGGACATTTGATATTGACAGTGCATTTTGACAGTGTTGAAAGGTTATCAGCCTCAGGTATCTTTTGTCTTTCACTTAGGTTACTGTTCCTCACTGGATGCTTAGAGGGTTAAATCAAGAGTGTTGGAGGAGGAACTATAGAACTGGGCTTCTTCCTGGACCTGGACTCACCTCTTCAATGGCTAGGTAATTATTTCTACAAATCTGCCTTTTGATGTGTCGGTACTTTCCTTCTCAGATCTATCTCTGCCATCAACCCCAGGGCCCTGGGGTAACACTTCCATAGTAAAAAAGAAGAGGGTGGGGGGAAGGTGATGGCTCTGAGCAAGTGACCAACAGCTGAACACTGATGACCCTTGAGGTCTTGGGCATTGCTCAGAGGATGGACATACCCTTTACTGAAGGCCTTGGTCCAGCCTACTGTCTTTCAGGATTAACTCATCACACATTTCTTTCCTTTGCCCAGCTCTTTTAAACCTAGACCTCCCTCATTGCTAAAGCCAAACTCCACTGCTGTGACTGAGTTCCTTTTTGAAGGTTTCCTCAGCTTTAGTTGGCAGCACAGGCTTGGTTTCTTTGTTCTCTTTCTAACTTTGTACCTGCTGACTCTCTTTGGCAGTGTCATTATTGTGACTGTTATTCACCTGGACCGTCACCTCTATACTCCCATGTACTTTTTCCTGAGCATGCTGTCCATCTCTGAGACCTGCTACTCTGTGGCTATCATTCCCTGTATGCTTTCTGGCCCCCTGAGTCCTCATCAGCCCATTTCTATCCAAGGCTGTGCCACTCAACTCTTCTTCTGTCTCACCTTTGGTATCAATAACTGCTTCCTGCTCACAGCCATGGGGTATGATTGCTATGTGGCCATCTGCAACCCACTACAGTATTCAGTGATCATGGCTAAAGAGTCCTGTATCCAGTTGGCATCTGGGTCCCTGGGAATTGGCCTGGGTATGGCCATTGTCCAGGTAACGTCTCTTTTTGGCCTGTCCTTCTGTGATGCCTTTGTCATCTCTCACTTCTTCTGTGACATGAGACCCCTGCTGAAGCTGACCTGCACAGACACCACTGTCAATGAGATCATCAACTTTGTTGTCAGTGTTTTTGTCCTTATTCTACCCATGGGCCTGGTCTTCATCTCCTATGTCCTCATCATCTCCACCAATCTCAAGATTGTTTCAGCTGAGTGTCAGAAGAAGGCCTTTGCCACCTGCGCCTCCCACCTCACAGTGATCATCATCCACTATGGCTGTGCCTCCATCATTTACCTGAAGCCTAAGTCCCAGAGTTCCCTGGGGCAGGACAGACTCATCTCAGTGACCAACACTGTCATCACTCCTCTGCTGAACCCCGTCGTGTACAGCCTGAGGAACAAGAAGGTCAAAGATGCTCTGTGCAGAGCCAGGGGCAAAAGCCCCTCTTCCTCTCAGTGAGGAGGTTGTTGAAGGCCTTTTCTTTCATTTTGTAAATATGTATTAATTTTAATGCTCTATCAATAATACCTTTAAGTATGGGATCAAGAAGAATAGACTAAATTGAATTGGGTGCTAAAACTGGAGGCTTCCATTTGAGCTAGTCATGGTTCTCTGTGCCCTCCTTTAGAGAGGATAGAAAATGACTTAGCATACACTTAATAATAGAGGGGAAAGATTTACCTGCCTGGATCACTCATACCTATGTTCTGCTACACACCCATGCACACATCTACATATGCCCTGAGAATATATTGGGTTATACAACTCCAGTAAAGCACAAAATCCATCAAGGTTCTAAAAAGCTAATGAACAAAGTGTTTGGAAACCACCTCAGAAAAACCTCTGTTGTTGTTAAGGGTGTGTGAGTAATTTATGCAAAATTGTAACAAATAAGTGTGGAGACACATGCATGTCCTTTTCTGTGGACGTTGAAGGTTTTCTTGTAATCTGTTTTTGCTGCTTACTAATATCTCATCACAGCCTGAGGACTCTTCAGAAGGCCAAAAACAAACAAACAAACAAACAAACCCAACACTCTCCAAGTGGATAGAACTGCCCTAACTGACCGTTCCTGGAAATGAGGAGTACAAATGTGGGAACGCAAACAATCATCAGCTACTAGCACACAGAGGTGGGTTGTCCATAGTCCCAAGATGCCTAGGTGAGAAAACTCCAATTTGGAAAGGAGAGCATGCTGAACAGTTCAATGCTTTTCATATCTCCAATTCAGGAGTGAAAGAGGATGGAGGCTGGAAGAAGCCAAGCAAAATCATAGTTCCTTTTGCAGGGTAGACCTAAATCTTTGAAATAGTGTTATAAATGTAAGCACTTTAACTACAACTTCTGAAATTATTTATTAATGAGCAGAAATCTGAAGCTTGACTTAATGAAAAAATTTTCCAGTAAGTTCCTAAGCTGTCAGAGGTTAATCTTCAGAAATTTCTTCTTAGATACTCCCAACTTAAAACCTGAGTTAAAAAACAGCAGTTCGTGTTTGAGCATCACAGAAGGTGAAGGCATCTGCCCAGGTCCTCTCTCCCTCATCCTTCCACTCCACTCTGGCCTTCTATACTGAAGAACAGGTATAACCTGAGTTTCAAACCCAGTTCTTGCAGTCTCCAGAATCCAGCTGATCCCATGGGGTGATGCTGCAGAGGCAAGATTTCACTTGTAAGAGTGTCATGAAGTTAGCTGGGTGCTGAGGATAAGACAAGCCAGTGGAAATTAACAAATCTTCTAAGTCAAGTTAACATGTCTAGCTTTGCCAAGAAACACTGGCGTGTGCTATCTGACCAGAGATAAAAGATATCTTTGCCTTTGTGACCAGATTTCTAGAAAAGATAGAGTGAGTTTATTTCTGTTAGTATAGCCAAGGATAGCCAAAAAACAGTTAAATTTTTTTTTTTTTTTGAGTTGTGTTCTGCTTAGTCTAGATAAAGCTGTTAGGTAAAGGTCTGATGACCAGTGTCAGTTTCTGATAAGGCACCAGATAGGGACTTTGGCTTGGTAACTAACTGTCCATGGCTGGGTAGACAACTTAAGGCAGGGAGACAATACTACTCTCTGAGTTTCTCTGGGCACCCAGGCTGGCGAGTACCTCTGCCATTCTCAGCATAAAGCTTCCGTCTCTGACTTCAAGGAGATGCTCTTGTTGTCCTATTTCCCATTTAATGAGAAGAGAGAAAGAGCAGAGCTCTTCTTCAAGTACTCAATTTCCCAAAATACAAGGTGTATCTTTTGTCCGAGTTTCCACTCTTGAGGTAGCCAAGGAAATTTGTCTTCCATTGGCCACTAGTAGGGAGCTACCACCTTGATTTCCAAAAACCAATGCTAATTATTGAGAGTTTGTGACATTTTGTAGCAGACAATTTGGAACAGCAATCATGGGAAAGAAATTTGCTCTATGGACTGGCCTAGACCAATCTGGTAAGATATTGGAGGTAACAGAGGAAACCCCAAGGGTGAAGCTGGGGTGAATTATTTCTATTCTAATCATTTGTATAACATCCATACTTCCTCTCTGGCACAGATAGACTTTATGTATATTAAAATAAAAAACAGCTTTATAAATGCCATATTTTGGGGGTCCACAAAATACTCAAGACCTCACTGTGTGTTCCACATTCCCTATGGAACAGATGTATGAATATCAGGAAGAAAAAAGGTGGAAATAAATGGTAGACATAAGTCTCATATGAACCTGAAATTTAGATACATGGGAGAGCACAATGAAGGGAGAGACCAGTGTGTAGAGGATGAAGGAGAAATTCACACTGGAGCTTTTTTGGGAATGTGTTCTGAGCCTTTGTGCTGGGAGGTCACCACATAGAACTGGGTTCCCACGTAATGAAGGACAAAATGGGCTCAAAGGGAGCTTAGAGACCACCTAGTCCAAACGCCCCTTGTTGCAAAGAAGAAATGGAATCTCAGAGACTGGCAAGAACTTGCCCCAGTCACATAGCTGATTAACAACAGCTCGAACTTCCAGGTCTGTTCCCTGTCCATAGCCCTTGCAAGGTGGGAGTGAGGATGAAAATGGAGGTAAAAGTGAATTGGAGGTAAAGTGAAAATGTGAAAATGTGAAAAAGTGAAAATAGAGGTAAAAGTCACTCAGAGACTCAGAAAATCCCTTAGAAGATGTATCTGAAGCTTATAAAGCCTCGACTTTCTATCCATGTTCAGTCTCTCTCAATTCTTAACTCCGGGTCACTTGGCCTCAGACCATATAAAGGAGTATTTGCTGTCTAGCCTGATGCATAACTGTGTGTAAAACACTGTGAGGCAAGATGTTGTTAATGAATGTTCTGTAAGACTGTGGTCTCAAGGCTGTAACATCTAACAGACCTCCTGTCTTTCCTTAAAGGTAGGGAAGTGTCCAAGAACAACACCAAGGAGCTTCCTGTAGGGACTTTTCCTGGCCTATGGTTGCAGGCTTCTTTACACAAAGCCAAGTACCAAGGCCGTTCCCCGAGAATCTGGTCATTTCCTGTCTCTCTGAAATGATTTTTAAAAAAGGGACAGTGTTAAGGAGGTTCATACCAGTGTTGGGACTCAGGGTGGGCTGCCCCTAAATATGCCACAATGACATATCGATTATTTTGAATTAAAGTTACTTAAGAATCAGGGATGGATGGATTGGGAGTTTGGGATTAGCAGATGCAAACTATTATATATAGAATGGATAAACAACAAGGTCCTACTGTATAGCACAGGGAACTATATTCGATATCCTGTGATAAACCATAATGGAAAAGAATATGAAAAAGGATATATCCTCCTATTTTTTCATTTTCAATATATATTTCTGTCTTCCTGAAAGTAGGAAATAAATCTCGCACATGAGAGGTATACTCCTTGCATCTGGAGGTAGAAGGACACCCTTATTGCCAGAGAGAGGGAATTCAGGGCTTAGAAGCCTATATAAACAAACCTTGTTACTTATTTTATTTACCACCTCAAGCCCAAACTCTGTTTAGATTCTTCACGAATTGAGCACCCCAAACCTAACCTTCTTTGTCCTGTCAATTCCTCTCAAATGTATCATTTCTTTGTCTAAAAAGTATAAAAGCTGCCTGCTTTGACCACTTTTTAGGTCCCATTTCTATGAGACCTCTGTGCACATGAATTAAAAAGTATTACTTTTTCTCTTGCTAATTTGTCTTGTGTAGATTTTATTATTAGTTCAGCCACAAAAACTCAAGAGAGGTCAAGGGGAAAATTTACCCCACCTCAACACCAAATACCTATATATTTTTTAAAAAAGCTTTAATAATTATTCTCTGCTTTATGGCCCCAAACATCCTTCAGAGAAAATGGGCCTTGTCAGTCTCATGGATATTTACAAATGTCCCCCCTAGTTCACTTCTTCCTTATGTTACGTTATCAATTGTTCAAAAACACAGGTAAACTAAAGGTGCTCTGATCGTCCGTTGCCTGTTGTGAACTCTTGGTCAGCACTGATAGTATGTTGCCTCTCCTCCCTGATGCTTTCCCCAGGCCCCCACGATAACTGTCTCCATAAGCAGAGGTGGGGTGTGGGTGGGATATCAAAGATTGTGTCTTTGTCTGAGATCTTATTCAGTCCTGGACTGTTTTCAGAGTGAGAGTTATGATTATTATTTGCTAGAATTTCTCTAAGGTGCTTAATTCAGGTGTTGCAAGAGGGTATACAAGATTTAAATTGGGGAGATATTAGAGGAGTGAAACAATCACAGGGAAATCTTAGACTGAGCCTCATCCCCAGAGACCTACGGCTCAAGCCTGCCCCAGGTTCTGCCAAGAACTAGAAGTTCATATGATACTAAGTTGAAGAGAGAGCATAAAAATGATCAACTTCATCAGCATCCTACCATGTCTTCTCATTCCTAGCTCAGACTTACAATGGAGAGAACATTAGAAGAGAGAACATTTCTAATCTAGAACTTCATGGTTCTTGCCTCTAGAAGCAGAAAAGAAATTAGCAAGCCTCAAATACTTAGGAACGTCATGTTACGTGGTTTCATACTTCTTTTATTCAAGTTGTACGTCTCTTTTAATACTAATAAATGAATCTATTCATTCTTTTACTTATTTAATTGATGTTTATTGAGCACTTACTATTACATGTCACTTGACCAGTTTTGATTAGTTTAATGAAGCAGTTCTGTAAAGCCTTGAGCACTTGGTACCTTGTGAGCTGTGTTTAACCATTAAGAAGCAATTGCTAATGCCAGAAAGAAATTGCTATTGCAGATGTTTCTTGAGCAGTAACATCAGTTCTTTGGGGGTTCTGGTCTGGGCTGTGGGTCCATAAGTCTGTTGCCTTTCCTGGTTCTCTTAATCTTCAAGAGAAATGTGAACTGCTGCTGGGTCGAGATAAACAACCATGTGTCCACAACAAACAGAATCTTCACCAACAATGGGATAAGAAATTGTAGCCAGAAATATTTGCTTTGGGGAGCTGGAGTGGAATCTAGATGCAACAAGAAACATAACTCATATTAGAAACTGAAAAATGAGTTTAAGGGTTTCATCCTCCCTAAGAGAAGGACCCAACATGGTCTTTCATTTTCTAGCATGATATGGCATCCAGGAGGAGAGAGAAAACACTCATGAGTTTGGGTTCCTCAGTCTGTGCTCCCTGGAGCCCTAGGGAGTCCTGAGTATTTCCCCCACAGCCCCTGTCTAATGGTTTGTCTAGCCAGTATGCCCAAGGGGAAGGGTCATAGGAAAGATGGCCACTTCCTTGGAGCTGACAAGACCAACATCCACATATGATTCAGAGGTGGAAAGGAGACAGAATGAGGGCAGGGGGTCACCAGTGCCTTATTTCTCAATCAATCAATCAGTCAGTCATCATTTATTGCATGTCTGTTGGGTGAAATGAAGATATTGGACTAGATCATATTTAAGTTGCCTTCCAATTCCACTGTTTTGTGATTCCGTTACCCTATTTGCAAAGTACTGATTTTTTGTGATTGCTCTAGAATTATAGAACCCTAAAATATTACAGCCAGAAATTACTTACAGATCACTTAGACTGATGGTTCTCAGCACTGGCTGCATATTACCATTACCTGAAAGAGATTTTAAATACTGATGCCTAGGCCTCATTCCAAACCAATTAAATCAGAATCTCAAGGGATGATATGCAGACACCAATTTTTTTTTTTTTTTTTTAGTTCCCCAAGTGATTCTAGTGGAGTCTAGTCCAAATCCTTTAGTTTACAAATAAGGGTACTAGAAGCCCAGCAACAATAAAATAACAGGTCTCAAATTAGTTAACAGAGAGCAACCATTAGAGCTTAATTCTGGCTTCTGGTCTCATGCTTTTTAAGATATTAACATGGGCAAAGTCCACCAAGCAAAAGTCTGATTTCTTCATTGCAAGACAAATATTTCAAAGGCTCACTTTTTTATATGAAGTTTGGAAAGAGTAGCCTTTTTCATTGGCTAGAGAAGCAGCCCACCTGCCTATTCTTTCCTCATCAAGCCCTCTCTCTCATCTCCTAATTCACAGGCACACAACCTATTGACTTGTTGGTTTCCTTTCCCATCCCTCCTAGGCTAGAATAGACTCTTCAAGTTCTTTATAGCCTTTGTTCCTTCAACTTTGAAACTCTCTTTCAATTTGATAAATATAAGTTTCATCCCAGGAGCAACAGATGACTTTGCTTGGCTAGTATTTAACAATCCATTTCACAAATATTACATTTAATATTTATAAAAATTCAATGTGAGCAGGTATCACTGTTGCCATTGAACAAGTAAGGAATCTAAGACAGACTGAGGGATACACTCTACCCCTGGTGCCCTCATTGCAAGTCTAATAGACTTTCCAAGGAATCACAGCAGCCCCCATTCTACAGCTGCTATCACTTTAGGCTCAAATATTCTTTCTCCTTTCCCCTGCTATGGACTCCTTCCTTTTCCTTCACCAACTTGCCTTTTTCAATTTTAATGATGAGGTGATTAGAAGTATAGCGTATCTGCTGAATTGTGCCCATGCAGTAATAGGTGCCACTGTCCCCTGTTGTGGCGTTGGTAATGGAGATGTTGTGGTTCTCATACCAGTACTTAAGGGCTTTGCCATTCTTGAAGTAAGTCACCTTGTAGACATTCAGTTTCCTCCAGCCGTGGCACCTGAGGAAGAGGTGCTCACCCTCCAACACCATCTCAGCAGAGGCCTGAAGGAGCAGCCAGTCTGAAGAGCATTTGTTATGTCATTTATTCAACAATGATAGATAAAATTAATAATAAATAAAAATAAAATTAAAAAAATAGATAAAAGAGGTCATGCAGAGAGTGTGTGTCAGAAACTTTTATCATTAACCCATTTCTTGGCTCATAAGGTCAATAAAAAGGAAACACAAAATAATGCTTACAGCCTGTCTCCTCTATTGATAAATCCTCTCTCCTCCTGAAAAGTAATTCTGGGACCACAACATCACTGACCTTTCTAATGAGCCCACCCGTAGAAGGTCTGAAACCCATTATGCCACTCAGCTCCATTGTTGCATTTGGTCACTAAGGGGGAAATAAACCTACTCTGCCTGGGGAGTCTTAGCCTAGGAGAGTGTCTGTTTTGTCCTCTCTAACCTTATAGGTGCTTCCCAGTTCTATTAGTCACAGTTAGCCTCTGACTTCTTCAGAACATGTATCACACTTTTAATTAGTTATTTGTGTAATTACTGATTGGATGTCCTTTTCCTCATTGGGCTCTATACTTCAGAGGTCTGAGGCATGTCTGTTCCTTACATCGTATTTCCAGTGCCTAACACAATACTTAGGAGTTGGTAGTTTCTCAACCAACGTTTGTCAATGAGTCAGTAAAATTTGAGTCAGGTTGCATGGCTAATGTCATTTTAAGAACTGAAAAGTATTCACCAAAGGAGACTCTTCAGTGGAAATGTGGCTAGGTTGCACAAGCATATTTTATTTAGGAGCAATCCTTGAGAACTTTTCTAGAATCTACTCCAAAGAAATAAAGAAGATATTTTACACTGCTTTAGTTTCTATTTGGAATTTGTATACAGCTGTTGAAACATCTCTTTTTACTAGAGAAAAATACAAAGTATGTTTATGCTTTAAAATATTTTTTTATTTAAAAATATAAAGCAAAATATAACAATGAGCTAGCCATGCAAATAAAATCATTGCTTTGTTCATTCAACATTTACGAACTAATCCACATGTGCCTGAACATGCTGCACTAATTGTTGACAGTAGGAGAGTGATAAAGATGAAGCAAACATAAGATTTGTTCTGAAGTAAAAGCAGAGGACATGAGGAATGTACAGAGAGATCTTTCAAAATGAAGATTGCAACTTAATATTCAGGTTGTGATACATGGAAATTGCAGAGCAAATCTTTAAATCAATCTTTTGATCCTATTTAATATATACAGCTCTTTGCAATGTTCACATATCCAACATGCCATTTGACCATAAAACATGCATCTGCACCTATGTAGAAAAGATAGTCAGAAGTGAAATAGAGTAGAGGAGTAACACTGGGAGATTGCCAGAATCTTGAAAGAAGGCAGAATTGCAGACAGAAGGAGTAGAGGTAGAAGAAGAGAGATGGACAGGTCTGGTGAGAGACCCTGAGTCCCACCTTGGTGCCCTAAGCCTTGGAATAACTTGCTTTCTCCCCATCTTCAGATGGGCCATTCCTCACATGAGAGAACTGATATTTCCATAACCCTGGAACTTACCACTGATGACATCTAGGTACACAGGTTCACTCATGATAACTCCTTTGTTTTGGCATCTATATTCCCCATTGTCCTGGATGCTTGCATTCACGATGTCCCAACGTGAAGTTTTTACTTCCAAAGGGTTTTTGTTGTGGGTCCACAAAGTGGAGTCATCTTCAAGGGAATTGTTCCCTCTACATGTAAGAGTCACATTCTCTCCCCTAAATACTCTGTTCCATGGGGGATTCAAGGATACCTTAGATTTCCAGATGGCTTTGAGAAGAGCAGATTGTGGAAAGAGATATAGAAGGGGAAAAATATCATTGAAAACTGTACAGCCTCCAAAGTACAGACATACCAATAGTCAGACAATCAATGACCAGTCTACCCTTACTTATACCATTGGTAATAAGAAACTGCCCTGATTCCTAGGATTAAAGGAAGGAGAAAAGGGTGTTGTGGCCCCACAAAGCTCCCAACCTAAGGAGAAACATAAGACACAAATGCAGGATATTCAAAAACAAACAAGCAAATTTACTATGTGATGTAGGATAGCTCCCTCTAATTCTCTAGATTTCAGTTCCAATATCTGTAAATGAAACTTCAGTCTCTTCAGGCAGAGATTATGTCTGTGATGTTCAACCATAACTCAGCACAGTGACTATTACATAGTAAGTGTTCATTAAATATTTATTGAGTTGATGAATGAGTGAATAATGGATGAATTAATGTATTGGACTAGATGAAATACATGATCTCTCCCAGCTTTAAATTTTTATGACTATTTAATTGTGAGTGAATATGGAATTAAAAATATATGTCAATTCTGGATGGTAGTGAGAAGCACCAAGAGGATCAGTCTTAAAAGGCTTTCAGGGACAAAGAGATGTGGTACAAATTTGAACAGAAACTTCAGAAGCAGCCAGGGGGTGATGAGGAAGAGATGATGCTGCTGAAAGACTTGGATTCAAGGGACTTATGTTACAATCCAGTCCTTTGTTAGCTGTGTAACCTCCAGCAAATCACTTAATCTGAGTTTCAGCATCCTCAATTATAAAATGGCAATAATAATAATAGCGATGATGGTGTAAGAAATGGACGAGGACTACAGGCTCTTTGGTGGGGTTAATGGTGGATGCTGGGAGGGCTCATGCCAAGGATTGCATCCCAGAACTTCTGCTGCCAGTGTCCTTGTCCCTGTGGTGAGACACAGCCACCATCCACCCCCCCTCCCCAGCCCCCTGCAGGAGACCCTCCAACACAAGCAGAGCAGAAGCAAGAAGAACTACAATCCTGCAGCCTGTGGAACAAAAACCACATTCACAGAAAGATAGACAAAATGAAAATGCAGAGGACTATTTACCAGATGAAGGAACAAGATAAAACCCCAGAAAAACAACTAAATGAAGTGGAGATAGGCAACCTTCCAGAAAAAGAATTCAGAGTAATGAGAGTGAAAATGATCCAGGACCTCAGAAAAAGAATGGAGGCAAAGATCAAGAAGATACAGGAAATGTTTAACAAAGACCTAGAAGAATGAAAGAACAAACACCTAGAAGAATTAAAGAACAACCAAACAGAGATCAACAATATAATAACTGAAATGAAAAATACACCAGAAGGAATCAATAGCAGAATAACTGAAGCAGAAGAACGGATAAGTGACCTGAAGACAGGATGGTGGAATTCACTGCTGTGGAATAGAATAAAGAAAAACGAATGAAAAGAAATGAAGACAGCCGAAGAGACTTCTGGGACAACATTAAATGCACCAACATCCTCATTATAAGGGTCCCAGAAGGAGAAAAGAGAGAAAAAGGACCCGAGAAAATACTTGAAGAGATTATAGTTGAAAACTTCCTTAACATGGGAAAGGAAATAGCCACCCAAGTCAAGGAAGCGCAGAGAGTCCCAGGCAGGATAAACCCAAGGAGAAACACACCAAGACATATAGTAATCAAATTGACAAAAATTAAAGAAAAAGTAAAATTATTAAAAGCAACAAGGGAAAAACGGCAAATAACATACAAGGGAACTCCCATAAGGTTAACAGCTGATTTCTCAGCAGAAGCTCTACAAGCCAGAAGCGAGTGGCATGATATATTTAAAGTGTTGAAAAGGAAGAATCTATAACCAAGATTACTCTACCCAGCAAGGATCTCATTCAGATCCGATGGAGAAATCAAAAGCTTTACAGACAAGGAAAAGCTAAGAGAATTCAGCACCACCAAACCAGCTTTACAAAAAATGCTAAGGGAACTTCTCTAAGTGGGAAACACAAGAAAAGAAAAGGACCTACAAAAACAAACACAAAACAATTAAGAAAATGGTAATAGGAACATACATATCAATAATTACCTTAAATGTGAATGGATTAAATGCTCCAACCAAAAGACACAGGCTTGCTGAATGGATACAAAAACAAGACCCATATATATGCTGCCTACAAGAGACCCACTTCAGACCTAGGGACACATACAGACTGCAAGTGAGGAGATGGAAAAAGATACTCCAAGCAAATGGAAGTCATAAGAAAGCTGGAGTAGCAATACTCATATCAGATAAAATAGACTTTAAAATAAAGAATATTACAAGAGACAAGGAAGGACACTACATAATGATCAAGGGATCAATCAAGAAGAAGATATTACAATTATATATTCAAACAATATAGGAGCACCTCAATAAATAAGGCAGATGCTAACAGCTATAAAAGAGGAAATCAACAGTAACACAAAAATAGTGGAGAACCTTAACACCTCACACCAATGAACAGATTATCTGAACAGAAAATTAATAAGGAAACACAAGCTTAAAATGACACAATAGGCCAGATAGATTTAATTGACATTTATAGGACACTCCATCCTAAAAGAGCAGATTACACTTTCTTCTCAAGTGTGCATGGCACATTCTCCAGGATAGATCACCTCTTGGGTCACAAATCAAACCTTGGTAAACTAAAGAAAATGGAAATCATATCAAGCATCTTTTCCAACCACAGTGCTATGATATTAGAAATGAATTACAGGGGAAAAAACGTAAAAAACACAAACACATGGAGGCTAAACACTACGTTACTAAATAACCAAGAGATCACTGAAGAAATCAAAGAGGAAATCAAAAAATACCTAGAGAGATATGACAATGAAAACATGACGATCCAAAACCTATGGGATGCAGCAAAAGCAGTCCTAAGAGGGAAGTTTATAGCAATACAATCCTACCTCAAGAAACAAGAAAAATCTCAAATAAACAATTTAACCTTACACTTAAAGGATCTAAGGAAAGAAAAAACAAAACCCCCAAGTTAGCTGAAGGAAAGAAATTATAAAGACCAGAGCAGAAATAAATGGATTGGAAAGAAAACAATAGCAAAGATCAGTAAAACTAAAAGCGGGTTCTTTGAGAAGACAAACAAAATTGATAAACCTTTAGCCAGACTCATCAAGTAAAAGAGGGAGAGGACTCAAGTCAATAAAATTAGAAATGAAAAGGAGAAGTTACAACGGACACTGCAGAAATACAAAGCATCATAAGATACTATTACAAGCAACTCTATGCCAAAAAAATGGACAACCTAGAAGAAATGGACAAATTCTTAAAAAGGTTTAACCTTCCAAGATTGAACCAGGAAGAAATAGAAAATATGAACAGGCCAATCACAAGTAATGAAATTGAAACTGATTTAAAATCTTCCAACAAACAAAAGTCCAGGACCAGATGGCTTCACAGCTGAATCTATCAAACATTTAGAGAAGAGCTAACACCCATCCTCCTCAAACTCTTCCAAAAAATTGCAGAGGAAGGAACACTCCCAAACTCATTTTACAAGGCCACCATCATCCTGATACCAAAACCAGACAAAGATACTACAAAAAAAGAAAATTACAGACCAATATCACTGATGAATGTAGATGCAAAAATCCTCAACAAAATACTAGCAAACAGAATCCAACAACACTTTAAAAAGATCATACACCATGATCAAGTGGGACTTATCCCAGGGATGCAAGGGTTCTTCAATATATGCAAATCAATCAGTGTGATACACCATATTAACAAATTGAAGAATGAAAAACATACGATCATCTCAATAGATGCAGAAAAGGCTTTTGACATAATTCAACACCGATTTATGATAAAAATTCTCCAGAAAGTGGGCACGGGGTAACCAACCTCAACATAATAAAGGCCATATACAACAAACCCACAGCAAACATCATTCTCAATGGTGAAAAAAGTGACAGCATTTCCTCTAAGATCAGGAACGAGACAAGGATATCCACTCTCGCCACTCTTATTCAACATAGTTTTGGAAGTCCTAGTCATGGCAATCAGAGAAGAAAAAGAAGTAAAAGGAATACAAATTGGAAAAGAAGTAAAACTGTCATTGTTTGCAGATAACATGATACTATACATAGAGAATCCTAAAGATGCCACCAGAAAACTACTAGAGCTAAACAATGAATTTGGTAAAGTTGCAGGATACAAAATTAATAAGCAGAAATCTCTTGCAGTCCTATACACTAAAAATGAAAGATCAGAAAGAGAAATTAAGGAAACAATCCCATTCACCATTGCAACAAAAAGAATAAAATACCTAGGAATAAACCTTCCTAAGGAGACAAAAGACCTGTATGCAGAAAACTATAAAACACTGATGAAAGAAATCATAGATGATACAAACAGATGGAGAGATATACCATGTTCTTTGTTTGGAAGAATCAATATTGTGAAAATGACTATACTACCCAAAGCAATCTACAGATCCAGTGCAATCCCTATCAAATTACCAATGGCATTTTTTACGGAACTAAAACAAAAAAATCTTAAAATTTGTATGGAGACACAAAAGACCCTCAATAGCCAAAACAATCTTGAGAAATAAAAACAGAGCTGGAGGAATCAGGCTCCCTGACTTCAGACTATACTACAAAGCTACAGTAATTGAGACAATATGGTACTGGCACAAAACAGAAATATAGATCAATGGAACAGGATAGAAAGCCCAGAGATAAACCCACACACCTATGGTTAACTAATCTATGACAAAGGAGACAAGACAATGGCGAAAAGACAGTCTCTTCAATAAGTGTTGCTGGGAGAACTGGACAGCTACATGTAAAAGAATGAAATTAGAACACTCCCTAACACCATACACAAAAATAAATTCAAAATGGATTAAAGACCTACATGTAAGACTGGACACTATAAAACTCTTAGAGGAAAACATAGGAAGAACACTCTTTGACATAAATCATAGCAAGATCTTTTTTGATCCACATCCTAGAGTAATGGAAATAAAAACAAAAATGAATAAATGGGACCTAATGAAACTTAAAAGCTTTTGCACAGCAAAGGAAACTATAAACAAGACAAAAAGACAACCCTCAGAATGGGAGAAAATATTTGCAAATGAATCAACGGACAAAGGATTAATCTCCAAAATATATAAACAGCTCATGCAACTCAATATTAAAAAAAAACAAAAACAAAAAAAACAAACAACCCAATCAAAAAATGGGCAGAAGACCTAAATAGACATTTCTCCAAAGAAGACATACAGATGGCCAAGAAGCACATGAAAAGATGTTCAACATCACTAATTATTAGAGAAATGCAAATCAAAAGTACAATGAGGTATCAACTCACACCAGTTAGAATGAGCATCATCAGAAAATCTACAAACAACAAATGCTGGAGAGGGTGTGGAGAAAAGGGAACCCTCTTTCATTGTCAGTGGGAATGTAGATTGATACAGCCACTATGGGGAACAGTATGGAGGTTCCCTAATAAACTAAAAATAGAATTACCATATGACCCAGCAATCCCACTACTGGGCATATACCCAGAGAAAACCATAATTCAAAAAGACACATGCACCCCCAATGTTCATTGCAGTACTATTTACAATAGCCAGGTCATGGAAGCAACCTAAATGCCCACTGACAGACGAATGGATAATGAAGATGTGGTACATATATACATTGGAATATTACTCAGCCATAAAAAGGAGCGAAGTTGGGCCATTTGTAGAGATGTGGATGGACCTAGAGACTGTCATACAGAGTGAGTAAGTCAGAAAGAGAAAAACAAATATCGTATATGAACGCATATATGTGGAATCTAGAAAAATGGTACAGATGAACTGGTTTGCAAGGCAGAAATAGAGACACAGATGTAGAGAACAAATGTATGGACACAAAGCGGGGAAAGCGGTGGGGGGGGGGTTGTAGGATGAATTGAGAGATTAGGGTTGACATATATACACTAATATGTATAAAATAGATAACTAATAAGAAACTGCTGTATTAAAAATAAATTAAAAAAAGGATTGAACGAGTTTACATGATAGTGGCTGGAGGAGTGGCTGAGACACTTAGATGCTCAACAGACATGATTGTTGGCATTAAAGAGGAAAGGGTGACTTGAGAGAATGAAGTGGCATGTGGGAAACTTTTGAATGGGGGAAAAAAGGAAGATTATGCAAGGTGGAAGTGGGTTGGACAGGAAAGAGCAGATTAATAATCATTAGAAAATAGATGATGGGATGAAGGGAAAGAGTGAAGGGAGGGCAAGTCCCAGACACATTGAAATGCTGAGGGAACAAGGACAGAGGACTCACCTGCTGATATGCCATCTGGAGCTGCAAAAAGTCCAGAGAGGATACGTTAGTGTCTTTCCCAGCCTTCTGGACACCTAAAGACTGGGATCTGGAAATGGTGATGAGGTCTACATCCACGAAGTTTTAAGGACCAACCATCTTTCCAGGAATCTGACTCAGGGAAAGAAGGAGCTTCTGTCTTTCTTCCCTTGCCCTCTGGAAGATGCCAGCATGATAGTAAGGACCAGACTTTCAGTCCAGCTTCCCCCTTAGATGGTGTTCAGCCCCACTTCCTCTGCTATCCAGCTTGCCTTCCTTACAGAATCCCTGGGAAATTCCCCACGGTTTGCACATAGCCTAGAAAATCCCTGGGAAATTCCCCACGGTTTGCACATAGCCTAGAAAAAGTCAACTTTCCCACTCCAGCTGCTCCCTCAATCCATTTTGGCCCCTTCAGTGGCAGGTAACTGATCTCTACTTACAGAAGAGCAACAGAGCTATCCACAGCATGGCAGGGGTTCCCATGGCAGTAGGCATTTCCTCTGTGGCTGCCAGCTGCCAACTGGCCTGGAGAGACCTAGAGCCTTAGAGTAAGCTTGAAACTAAAAAGGAGAAGGAAATGTTCTCTGTTTCATATCTCATTAACTCATCAGCTGCACCTAGGTTTGCTTCCTTCTCTGGAGATAATATTCAGGGTGGTGCCTAATAGGGCAATTTTGTATTTACCCACATACTGCACTCTCCATCCCACCTCTGTGTACACATCTGGAATCTAGTGGTAAAGAGGCATAGAGCTAGGCACACAGGCACAGAGCTTTCTTAAACTGTCTGTCAATGTACAGCTATGTCATTTCAAACTTAGAAAAGGGTGCCAGGGAGAGCAGAATAAAACAACAACAGTTAATTATTCAGCACCTAATATATGCCAGGCACTATGATAAATACATCTGGTATTTCATTCATTTCTCACAATAACCCTATGAAGGAGGTACCATTGTTATCGACATTTTATAGATAAGAAAATTGGAGCTTAGAGAGGTGAAGTAGCTTGTCTTAGGGTATTCCCTAGTAAATGGCTAATTTGGGGCTCAAAATATTTAAAAAATCTAACCCCAGAGTAAAACTCTTAATCATGATGATATATTGTTTATGCATGTCTACAAGTATGGCCAGCAATTGCTGAAATTCTGCTGTGGTTCTGCAGAGCTACCAACCCCCTTGTTACCTAATTTCCTGCTGAAACATTAGTTCACAAAGCCACAAATTTTCATTTGCTTCCCTGATGATACACTATCCAACCAGCCAAATTAGAGATATTTTCAGAGACTCCTTCTCTCCCATGGAGTCCTGATGGGGCTCACAACACAGGAAGGCGGACGTTAAGCCTTAACTTACAGGGATCTCGGTCATATAATTTATTTTCTTTTCTTTCCCAGCATTTTTCCATTTTTATCTTTCTAATCTCCAGCACGATCACCCTTTCTCCTATAAATCCGCATCTGTTCTCCTCCCTCCAGGGCCCCTTTGCCTAATTCTTCTGTTTTTTAAATCTAGGTCAGAGTTGGTCACCTTCTTCCAGGATTTGGTATTGATAGTGATACTGGAGATAATAACCCCATAAATATCTACAATGGTTTGCCCTTTACAAAGCTTTTTCATATGCAGTATTATTATTTGGCCCTTGCCAAAACTCTGAAGTAGGCAGAGGCAGTACAAAGTAAGCAAGGCCCCAGTCTATCATGCCATGCTTTTCCTCACAGACTCTTGAATTAAGTCTAATGAATTAAACATAAAGTCACTGCACGTAAAGATCTAACCAAAGCTTCCAACTTCTATGAAATTAGAGAATATGGGGTTACAGATTCATAAATTGAAAGTTTCATATAAGAAAGATTGTGACTGGTCCCAGGTCATGCAATGTTTTAGTGACAGATCTTTAAAGAAAGCAGCAATTTATTTTGGAAAGCATAAGTATTTAAAGATCTGAATTCAAATACTCCTAGTATTTATGTGATTAAGGTTTACCTGTAAAATAAGGATAATAACGGTATCCAGGTCATGTCTTTATTATGAGGTTTAATAAGATAATAAATGTGTAAAGTGCATTACACAGCATCTGGTATGTAAAAGCTGCTCAGTAAATCTACCTTTGCCCTCCTTTATTACCATTATTTATTAAAGACTCAGGAGAAACATGCATTTCAACAGGGTTAAGGCAATCAGCAAATACACAGGATGCTTGATTTGATAACCAGTATCTTAACGCCAGTATAATTCATGTAAGCAATCTCACTCCTCTCCATAGTCACGAAGAAGGGAGCATGATAAGAAAAAGTTGTTTGCTGGTGGGGGGGGGGGGTGGGGCGGGGCGGAGAAAGAAATGGGGAATATGCAATTTTTGAGGCACTGTCAGAGGGCAATACGTATTTGAATATACCAAGATCCTGGAAGAGACAAAGACAGAAGCTATTTCACCACTTTGTTGAGTTTGTCCAGGGGAGTTATCAGATATTCTTTTTCCCTAGGACAGCGATTCTACAATAAAATCGTCCTTCATAGACGATCACTTTACTGTGACTCAAATAATCTATTTTAAAGCTTCCTCCTTCAGTTATTCCCTGCTTGAATGGGAGGTAGACTGAAATTCAACAGGACGTAATATTTCCTAGTTTGGAGAGTATAAGCTTTGGAGTTGAGACATTACTTTCATTTCCTCCACCATCCTAAAGCCTTTTTTGCTTCAGTGTCCAGCAGTGAAATGAAGGTAGTATTTTGGTAGCAGTAATGGCAAAGATCAGCAGATTCAACAAAAGTAGTTCATTAAAGCTCAGAAAACAAAACAAACCATGCATCCATCAACCCCTACAACAACAACAACAAAATCAACAATATCAACCTCAGAAAGAATAAACTATACCCTAATTCCCATAGTATACAAGCCCAGGTACCCAAAGGAACAAAATGAGAATTCAGAAGGGACAACACTTAAGATTAAACCATAGTTCCACTCCACTCTGCCATAACTGGTTGATGCACCAGTTGAATTCCACACATCCTTTATCTTATAAAAAAAAAAAAAAAAAAAAAAGTTCTCCAAATTTTTTATCCACTGTCTGGGTGGAATGTGCTGTTGATTCTTGTATCCTACCTGTCAATGTCAGGATCGCTGGGATCAATAGATTGTGTCTTAACCTCACTTCTTACTACAAACTTTGAACCCGGGTACTCATGTGTTCAACACTCATAAACAGCATCTCTATCCCCAAATTTTGACCTGTTACTGGTTCTCAGAAAGCTTAATCTATTCTTCACTTTGTAGCAGTGGGGAAATGAAACTCAGCTGGCCATGCATAAACTATAGGGCCTATCCACTGTGAGGTGTCCAGAGTAAAAGACTTTTGCCAGGAACTTTGATGATTTGGGACATGATGGCAAAGGAGGGATCAGTCCATAGTGTGTCTGAGCCTTTGTGCCTTCCAAAACTGGGAAGCAGAAGAAAAGCTAATCTACTGGCTTTTTCCTCTCTGTGTTTTCCAGTATCAGGCAAGGTTGATATAAAATTGGATATGAAATGGTGAAACAGCAAAACAGCTGTCTGCTCATGGTGTGTATGTACCCGATAAATACTGATTTCTTCCTGAGGACTGGGTACAAGGCTAAGTATGCAACATGCCTTATCTACTTTGCTCATCCCACCAACTTTATGTAGTTAAAGAATGAGGAAACTAAAGCACAGAGAGGTTAAGTGACTTGTCCAAGAACATGCAACTGCTAAGTCGAAAAGTTACAATGGGAATCTGGCTGAAGAGTCCACACTCATGACCACTTCTATATAATATGTATCCTTATTCATCCAATCTACAGATTGTCCTTAAAGTTGACATAGGTTCATAGTCCCCATGCAAAAATTTCATGGATTCTAAGGATCCATGACCCACCCACAGATGGAAAATCATTGATCTAATCCCACCTCTAGAAATTGTAGAAAATGCAGTCCTACAATTTTTTCTTGTTTTTGGAAATGACATTTCAATCCACAGCCACAATGCTGTGAGCACTGTTGACATACTAGTTATGTATATTTCATTGATGTACCTATAAAAGAAGAGAGAAGAGAGAGAGATTCTTGCCTTTTTACTCTAGATTCTTAGGGCGAGGAGGACACCAGCTCCTGCCACCTTGAACAGGAGTCTGCTCAGGAAAGAGCTCTGAATAGCTGGTGCTGACTGCCTGGTGAATTTTCACAATAACATCAGTGGCTTTAATACTTTTAAAATGCCTTGATTTGAATGGTTACCTGCTTTGGGTGGATCATCAAGGAATAAATAGAAACTCCTAGGACTCCCAAAGTAAATGCACTCAGGAAGAGATGGAGAAAGGGTTTATGCAAGCTAAAACTTTAGGTGTGGACAGAGATTCTTCCCCCAGAAAAAGAAAAATGAGACTTCAGGAAATAATCCCAAGGTTGATACTTTCCCTTGCATTTTTAGAGACTAACTTCTGTCTATCGTGGAAGGGAGAATCGGTGGAATTTTTCACAGAAATAAGGATTTGAATGGAGACTAGTTGTAAAATATCCTTCCGACACCTGATTTTATTTTACTTTATCTTTTTATTTTTTTAAATATTTATTTATTTATTTTTGGCTGCTTTGGGTCTTAGTTGTGGCACGCAGGACCTTTCGATGTGGCACGCGGGCTTCTCTCTAGTTGCGGCATGTGGCCTTAGTTGTCCCGCGGTATGTGGGATCTCAGTTCCCTGACCAGGGATCGAACCCGCATCCCCTGCATTGGAAGGCAGATTCTTAACCACTGGACCACCAGGGAAGTCCCCTGACATCTGATTTTAATAACAAAATATGCTATAGCTCAAATTCAAAAGTGATCATACTATTTGGATATTACAAATTGATATAGATAGAACTAATATCTTACAGACTATTTATAGACAATATTCTACAGATTGGTTATAGACAGGTCTACGAGATAGCCAATTAAAGGTCATCAGTGGAAGCCTAGAAGTCAAAGGGTCCGGGTCAGGTTCATGGTCATGTACTGAATGAACATAAAAATGCAATAGACTGGGAAAAGATTTCCTAACTAGTGATACAATTCTGAGGTATCCCCTAAACCTATAAAATACAGAGAAAATCCTTGAGTAGGTCTCCTAAAATTCCTCCAGCCTGGACCACTGACTGAACCTAATTCCTACTGTTTTATAGAGTATATTGTGGGCAGCTGGGGTATCAAGCTGCCTGTCTTTGAGATGTGAAACCAGCTATTCACCTTCCAGTTGAGGCATCTCTGCAGCGCCTTGTAGTTAGGAAGCAGTCTGAACCATAAGCTGCACTCAGGCAAATTGACCGGGACCTTTGCCTTATAAATACTATGTTCCAGCCAAGAGACCCAGAGGGCCTCCGGCTTGCCTTCCTGCCTTCCAACAGTTAAAAGACGTTAAGTGAGCTGATCTTTCCTTCAGAGTAGAGAGAACAGAATTATAAGCCTGCTGAGGAAGATTCCTAGGAAGAATGATGGCGTTTAAAAAAAAATTGTTTCTTTAATGCTGGACTATTATATTAAATTTTAAAAATTAAAAGAAAAAAATTATTATCCAGGTATATTTTAAAGAGATTAAGTGTAAGACTGATTAGGCTTCCAGGCTCTGAGCAAGCATTGGAGTTTGATTCTCAGCTCAGATCACTTATTGGCTTTGTAACTCTCGTCAAGTTACTCAGTCTTTCTGTGACTCAGTATCCTCTCTGGTAAAATGGAGACAGTAACAGCACTTGTTGAGAGTATTAAATGAGTTAATATAGTGAAAGATTTAGAAGAGAGGCTGGCAGATAGTAAATGCTATATATGATAGTTATTACTGTTATTATGATCATTTTGTTACAGCCTTTGGACTTGAGAGCAGCAGAGAAAGAGATTCCTTCTGTCCATAGGGAAAAGATTTGGAAAGGCTACTGGTCCAGAAGGCAAAAACTGTCCTCAGAGGGTGCAGCCCAGATCACACAGGAGCAATTGTGCTTCAAGCAGACCCTATCTGCACTCACAGGCTGGGGGGCTGGAGGGGAGGAGTTGATCTGTGGGGGTCCTGAGATCATTCTCAGGTGTGGTTCTAGACAGAGAAACCCCAGTCTTGCAGAATCAGCCCTCAAACCATGTGCGGTGCAGGCTAGATTTATTTTATGCTTCCTTACAGAATTACACAGTTAAAAATGGAAACAACTTTCTCTTAAAGGAACCCCTTTTAGGCTGTTAGCAGATAAGGACAAGAGGTCCTAGCCCAGCCAAGGATATTTGCATTTTAGTAAGTAGCTTTTGGAAGCTGGGAGGAGTTTCTTGTTGCTTGTCTCAGTAATGGGTGTGCAGGATACATTTTTAGCATTTAGAAGGCAGCCCAGTGTCCTGTAATACCCAGGACAGGCTTCCATAATAAAGAACTTGTTCTGCCTTTGCAATGCTTTTGACTGTCCAGCCAGATATTTTATAATTATTTGAGCCTTGCATCTGACTGTTTGACAAATAATGCAAAGTATTTTTACATTTTTTCATATATACTGGATTTTACAGGGAAGAAACTATTGTGTACACTGAGGGAAGATTAGTCTTTGTGTTATTTGAAAACTGGCTTTGCCTCTTGGTGGGTGTCAAGCCAAAAGATACAACCAAGCCAAAAGATTGGGAGAAGGAAGGATTTATTATTACTTGCAGCAAAAAGGAGAACACAGGGGATATTTCCCAAAGCAGTGTCTCCTGGAACAGCAAAAATTGGGAAGTTTTAAGCTAAGGGTACATGCATATTCTTTTTCTTTTTTCTTTTTTTTATTTTTTATTTATTTATTCATTTATTTATTTATGGCTGTGTTGGGTCTTCTTTTCTGTGCGAGGGCTTTCTCTAGTTGCGGCAAGCGGGGGCCACTCTTCATCGCAGTGCGCGGGCCTCTCACTATCGTGGCGTCTCTTGTTGCGGAGCACAGGCTCCAGACCTGCAGGCTCAGTAATTGTGGCTCACTGGCCCAGCTGTTCCGCGGCATGTGGGATCTTCCCAGACCAGGGCTCGAACCCGTGTCCCCTGCATTGGCAGGCAGATTCTCAACCACTGCGCCACCAGGGAAGTCTTACATGCATATTCTTGAAGGGGCTCGAGCAGAGGAGAATCAGCATAGAATTGGGGTCAAGGTCAAGTCCAAGCTTTAGTTGATTAAAGTCACAAGGGTCAACATCATCATTCAATCCTCCCCCTTGGTGGGGACCTTAGTTCCTGCAGAACTCAAAGACTGTATCAGAGTGTCGTGTATATCCCTTGAGGAGGAGCTAGGACCCTGTTTTATAGCTGTACTATTGTTTCTTGACTACTTTTCCTTTGTTTCTTCATTCCCTCACTTCCTGATTACTGAGATCTGTTCATGGGCAAGCATTGTGGCCAAGCTTAGTTCACAAGATGACTTAGGCCAGAAATGGCTTCTCTTATGTCAAGAAAGCCATGCCTGGTTCTCTTTCTCTGGGGAACACCTACCCTATCTGCTCACATTTGCTTTTCCTGGAACAGCATCCTTGAATTTTTCACTGTTTCCCAAAATCAGATCACCAACAGCTACACTGTTCCTGATCATTGTATTGTTACCAAATTAGTCAGCTAGACCCCAGCAGGGTCCTAGCCTGGGCCAAGACCCCTTGTCTCAGCCAAGGAGGTTCTTTTTCTGCTTGCATTTGTGCAGCCAATAAGAAAACTGATGCTGAGGCTGGAACAGCACAAACTTTATTCAATGGCCAAAGAATGAAGAAGCAGGAACTTTTTGCAAATCAACTTCTCAATCCAGTTCGGGTAGAGACACCAAATATATAGGAGGGTCGAGGTAAAAGGGAGGGAAATCGGAAAGAGTGAGAGGAATATTCATGAGTTATCCAAGCACAGGGGTGTGGTTTGGACCTGGAACTGATGCAAGACTCCTGTTCAGCCTTTGCATGGGCTTTTCCAGTTGTTGTCATGGCAATTGTCAACTGTCATGGCACCTGTGGGTGTATCATTTAGCATATGTTAATGTATTACAATGAGCATATAATGAGGCTCAAGGACTACTGGAAGTCAAATCTTCTGCCATCTTGGGCTTAGTTGGTTCTAACCAGTTCTTGTTTTTCTCTTTACAGCTTCCTCCTGAAACTTAGATAAGAATAATTGGTTTCTTGGAGGGAGGGGCTGGAGAACACCTCTGGGGTAACAGCCTTGGTTTCAGTATCACCAATACCTTACTATCATATTAGGCTACATTTATAGCTGTCATATTCATCATGGATATATTTTCTTACTATAAAGTCAATTCATTTTATTTCTGTTTTATATTAAGACTGGGAATTATATTGATTTTAAAATCTATATGTGTGTGTAGGTAGGAGCGATGAATCCAGTTTCAGGTGCCTGAAACTTCCACAATTTGCAGTGTCTTCCTTAAAAATTTGAATAGAAAATTATGAATACAATATTAGGTATTAGAATGACTACTTATTTAGAAAAAGAAAACAAACTACAACAAACTGCAAAATGTAAAAGCTGGAAAATGACATGAACATTATAAAATATAGAAATAAATTTCTTTTCCTATATACCTTTACTACATACTCTGATCTCTTCTTCATTAGACAGTTATATTGTAATATCACTTTTTATAGAGTGTTGGGAAGGAACAAACTTTCTTCTACCCTTCTAGATTCTTCAGGCTGGTCTAAGAATTAAATTGACATGAGACAAATTAACAGGAGAAAATCAAACAAAATTTTAATATCGTGTATACATGGGAAGAACCCAGGAGAACTGACTCCAGATATTTCAACCTTGTCTTACTTCACTGCCCACAAATTTCCAGTGCTGAGTACTGGAGGATGCATTCATGCTTCAGTGTGACCTTTGCCCCTCCGCCTTTGTGTCCTAAAGTCAGGAGAGCTGGCTCTTGGTGGCGTTTTCTTGGAAGCCATTTCTACACCAGGGTGACTTGCAATACCTTCCCATACCTGGAAGTGACTGCGAACCGTGTACATCTATTACACTAAACCAGAACTAAACAAATCCTTAACTCAAGTTCATCTTGGCTGGATCCCAAAAGCTTTCTGCAGCTACTCTCATGCTGCCAGTTAAAAAGGAAGCATGACAGAGGGAAGTCTGATGGGGAAAAGACAGTGGTCTTATCCAAACGTGGCTAAAATATCTTACTTTTGCAAATTTTATAAAAAATATATGACCACATGCAGGATCTTGGAGGGGCCCATGCAAATGAGGGGTCATGAAGTTTAACTTTCATTAGCTTCACCGTAACTCCAACTCTGCTAGGTGAGTTCATAATTTCTTATCAGCATAGCAAAGAAAGTGTTAGAAAATATAAACCATAAAATGGGGTCTGGTAGGATTTGAATACCACTGGTCTAGATTTTGAAGAACAGAAAAGGGCCAGAAGGTGAAATAGGGGACTTAAACATAGACAGTTCCCAGTGAACTTTTCCTTTCCTTCAAAACAAGAAAGATTATCATAGAAGTTCAAGAAAACATATGAATATTGAGTGTCTGACCAAAAATTAAAATGTATAGTCTAACACGTGATTTGAACATTGGACTAAATATTGGAAATAGGTGCAATGTCAGAAAATTTAGTACCTTTTAGTGACCATTCCTATAGGCCAGTGTTTCTCACAATCAGAGATTTGAAATTTTTTTAAACAAGAAAATATGTACATTTTTAATTAGTGACAATCTAAAGAAATTAATATAACTATGTTATGGATCATCCACATGACCATTTCATAACCAGAAATTGTCACTTGATCTCAGGACCTATGTTTGCACTATTTTTTTTTTTACAATTTAAAATTACATCAAGTGACTGTCAAATTAAGTCATGTTGTACCCATGAAAATGGGTTCAATTAGAGAAAAGTGGAGAGAAGAGTGAATCAACATAAGGCCCACAACAGAATAAGCTGCAGAACACAAAACAGTCCTCTTTATCACAGCTAATACCATAGTCACATTGCAGAAATACACATGAAGAGAATCCTCTCTTCATAAGACCCATGGGGCAACAGTTAATTAGAAGGAAAGTATAATGATAAATATGAAATAAATAATTTTAATATTTCCAATTTTTAACTTGGATTTGTACCAATTCACTATATATTTTTCAGTAATGTCAGAGTGCTAATCTTATATTTAAGAGAAAAAGAGAACTACATAGAATTATCAAAGCCTACATTATTAAAGTCAGCATTTGAACATAGATTGCTGGTAGAGTTTTGGTTAATTATATGCCCTGATTTCTCAGAGTGAACAAACTTAAGTCTTGAAGTCTATTAATATCATTTGTACAATATACTTTTCCAAACAGGCAATCCCTGAACTTGAACTATTATGGCCAAATATAGGAATGACTTAAATATAGATACAGAGCTGATAGTTGATCATTCTACCATTAAACCCAACACAAAACAATTTTGTTTTAGCACAAGAACATTAGTCATCATATACATTCACTTCTTTATTTGTTCAACAAATATTTATGGCTAAGCATTCTGTTATTTGCTGATAATACAAAAGAGAATTAGATAGACAAGCTCTTTTCCCTCATGGAGTAAGGTTTCTGTTGGAGAAGATAGACAATAAACAAGTAAACAAATAAAGTTTATAAAAAGTAAATAATGTTGCTATACAGAATCACAAGAGTAACATTTTAGATAGGATGGTTAAGGAAGGTCTTTCAACAAAAATGACTTAAAGCATGAGATAGAAGGGACCGAGAAAAAGCTGGAGTAAGACTATTTCAAGCAGTGGGAAATTCAAAGGCCCCATAACAAGAAAGACTTTAGAGAACACTACGAATTAAGAGAAGACAAGTAGAACTGAAGTATAGTAGGGAACAAAGGGAGACTATAGCATAAAATGAGATTAGATACGTATATAGGGGCCAGTTGGCGAGGGCCTAGTAAAACAAGGTAAAGTGTCAGGATTTTACTTGAAGGGTAATGAAAAGCCTCCAAACTGTTTTAAGCAAGGGAATACACAGACACACACGTGTATGTACACACACATACACAAATGTTTATGCATTTCCTTATTTTAAATGGTTTGATGGGTTTTCATGTATATGTTTATATACACACATACATACATATTCACACTGTAGCTACACGTGATAAATATTTTTTGAGTGGCTATTGAGAGATGGTTAGGAGACAGTAAAATGCAATGATAGATTGGCCTAGAGAAGGAGCAGTGGAAATAAAGACAAGTTGATTGGTTTGAGATGTATATTGGAGATAGTATTATCAGGACTTGCTGATAGATTAGAGGGTGAGGAAAACATGAAATATGATTCCTAAGTTTCTGGCTCTAATCACTGGGTAGGTGGTGATACCATTTATTACATGGGAAGGTCTGAGGAAGTTCCAGATTTAGGAAGGAAAATCAAGTCTTTATTTTGGAGATGTTGTAGTTTGAAGTGTCTCTGTGATATCTAAGTGTTTATGCTAAATGGGCAGATACAAGAGTTGGGAGACCAGAATAAATGTCTGGACTAGAAACATAAATTTGTAAGTCATTGGCATATGTTTAAAACCATTGGAATAAGATGAGGTCAGCTAAAGAGAGAGGAAGAGCAGCTAGAAAACAGAGAAGGTCTCATGACAGAGCCATAAGGAATTCCAATATTTAGAGGATGGGTAGAAGGGGAAGATCTAGAAAAGAGACTAGAGGAAACAGCCAATAATGTAGGAGGAATCTCAGGGAGTTGTGTCACTGAAGCTGAAGAGAGTACGGCTCTAGTGGAAATCATTGATTATATTGAATCTTATTGAGAGGTGAAGTAAGATAAGAGAATAAAATTATTCTTTGGACTTAGCGATATGGAAATTTTGGGGACCTTAGAAATGGCAGTTTCAGTGGATTAGTATGTGTGGAAGTCAGGTTGAAGTAGGTAGAAAAGTAAATAGGAAGTGAGAAAGTAGAGATAGCATGTGTAGACAGTTTTCTGAGTTCTGCGGTGGGATGGTAATATAGGAAGATGCGGGTCAAGAGAGGGTTTGTATTTTATAGGAGATGCTAGATCATATTTGTTAGCAGGTAGGAATAATGCAGTAAGCAGAGACAGAGAATGAGGGAAGACAAGGTTAAATAGTTAAAAGAGTTAAGTCCTTGAATAGGCAAAAAGGGAGAAATGATTTTCACTCATTCAACTCAACAGTTCTTGAACATAACACAGGTGTTTTTGCTACAACATCAGATGCATTGATTTTAAAAAGTCCTTGCATTCTGAAAAAACACACTAAAAATAACAAGTCTTTTGGGAAAAAAATATTGTGGCAGATCATGCAAAACCTATAACCAGAGCACTAACAAAAACATTAGCGTTTCTACTAAATAAATTAAATGGTTAAAAAGATAATGTTATACTCATGTAAGGTGTTACTAATAGGGGAAACTGGGTGTGTGGTGTATGGTAACTCTCTGTACTATGTTGTCATTTTTTCCGTAAATCTAACACTGTTCCAAAAAATAGTCTATTTAAAAAAAGATATGTTAAATTTCTAATTAAATGAATAAAATCAATAATAGACATAGGGTTTGATCTTCTTCAGAGATAAAGGTAGGTTGATAGAAGAAGGTCACAAGGAGAAAATGCACAAAAGCCAGAGAAAACCATTTAAAAACACTCTCAAGACAGACATGCGGTAAAACTAAGCCAAGAAGAAAAGCTTAAAGTGAATGGTTATTGAGTAGGGTACCGTATTCCTTGCTGAGTTCCATTGTGCTAGTAAGATCAGTGTTCAGCTACTATTCCTTCATAATAAAAGAACATTAACATTATTAGAAAAAATCTTGTATGAACTCACTTCCACATTATATTAACATATATTGGTTTACCAATAGTATGTGGAATATTTGCATTTCGGAATCATCCATTGTATCACAGAAACTGTAGTGTATTTCTTGACTTGTTCAGCAGCTGCTACATGAATAGCAATATACTGAGTACTGTGTAGGGTACAAAGATGCATAAAAGGGAGATCCTCTAACCACATTTGACTTTATCAAAATCTTGATTTCCATAGGCAGAAATAATAAAGGAAAAATTGTAATGTACTTCTTTCAAAACAGTTGAAAGAAGAATTGTACTTCTTTCAAAACAGTTGTGTCAGGACTTCCCTGGTGGTCCAATAAAAATAATAAATGTGTAGCAGCAACAATAATAATTGTTAGCACTTACTCTATATCAGAGTGCTTTATGCCATTTAATACTCGCAAGTATTTAATACCTATGAAGTAGGTACCCTTAGCATTCTTGTTTTCCATGAAGTAGAGAGATCATACAACTAGTGAATGATAGAGCCAGGATTTGAAGCTTAGAGGTTTGAATAGCTAGGTTCTTAAAAATGGGAAAGGAAGGCATTCAGTGAGGTGCCCCAACACCTTTCCCACAACATTTGGGATTATCGAATCATTCCCTCCACCTCCAACAACTTGAGAACTCATGGCCATCTTTTGCTTAAGGTTTATGAAGCATTATTCTGGAAGAGTATCTAATGCCGCTAGAGCTTACAGGAAAAGTCCAGAAAGAAGTGATGGACCTGAGAGGTGGGGTGCTAGGAGTTACCTTGTATTTCATCAGCATTCTGTGTGGCAAGGCTAAGCAAATGTCCCACGGGTTAGGTGAACAAAACAGAAAATGGTAGGGGCATGCCATCTTGCCTATCTTCCCCCAAAGAGTCACTCTTTGGGTGATGGGCACTCCCATAAGAAGAGACTGTGGAGTGGGCTGCCTGCAATCAGAGCTGAAGTAAATGAGCCTTAGATGGATAGGCTGGAACTGTGCAAAAAATGGAACATAGGTTCCTCTGAAAAGCCTAGAGGTACTCCTACAAAAGCACCTAACTGACAAATGAGAAAGAACAATCAACAATGCTAAAGAAATCTTGGCAACTAACAAAAAGGGTAAATTACCACAACTGTACCTCCACTTATAAGGTGATATTCATTTCAGGAATAGCAGTGACAACAAAACAAGGAGCTGACAGCTAATACACTGTGGATATTGCTTTTTATTCTCCATTCTCTCTTCTCACCTCCCAGGAAGGAAGTGGCTGATGTTGGGAAGAGAAAGGGGTATGTGGTGACTACACTTCACCTCCCAACACATATCAAGCCACTGGAGCCATAAGCCTACTCTATGCTTGGGGGAAGGTAGAAAGATAGGGGGGTGATGGAGACTAGAGAGAATTTCAAATAAAATATAAATTTTTGGAAATAACAGGATTGTGTTTAATAACTCTAACGAGACAGTTTTAATAACACAAAGTAATTAAAGTTTATGAGGTACTTCTCTGGCAGTCCAGTGGTTAATGCTACATGCTTCCACTACAGGGGGGCACGGGTTTGATCCCTGGTTGGGGAACTAAGATCTCACATGCCGTGCGGTGTGGCCAAAAAAAAAAAAAAAGTTTATGAAATTGGTTTAAGGGAGTCTGCTGTCCAACAGGAATGAGGCCACAGTAGGAGTTATAGAAAAACAAAAAACAAAAAACAATTTCCTGTTTATACCGCACAAGTTGAGACTTCTTTCAAAACAGTTGTGTTCGGACTTCCCTGGTGGTCCAGCAGTTAAGACTCCACGCTCCCAATGCAGGGGACCCCGGGTTCAATCCCTGGTCAGGGAACTAGATCCCACATGCATGCTGCAACTAAAAGGTCCTATGAGCCGCAACTAAGACCCAGGGTAGCCAAATAAATAAATAAATAAATATATTTTAAAAAAGTTGTGTCTATGAAATGGAAAGGTTGGACTACATGAATTCTAAGGTCTTCTGCAGGTCTACATCTGAGCATTTTTTGGCAATTAGGATTGTAGGAGTTCAATAAGATAAGTTACTGGAATGGTGTGGCCCTGTGGTGGTTCCCAGAGAGAAGTGACTCCTGCTGCCTGGTTGATGAGTCCTTCATTCTCCTATCTGGTCTGCTAGGTTGATAGTTCAGGATATATAGTAAGTAACAGGAAGTGGTGGTAGATTTGAAAGTGGAAGTCAAAGAAAGAAAGGAATTGAAAGCAGAATACTGTAAAGATTGTGGGATTGATGATAACCATGGGACATTTGTTAGAAGTGACTTGGGGGAGAGAAGGTATTTTCAGTTTCCTATCAGTTTTTATCCTAAGTCCCAAAGTCGAGAAAAATCAAAATTTAAAATAGGGAAGGACTATGTAACAATTTAAACGGGAAAATAATTTGAAAAAGAATAGATACATGTATAGGTATAACTGAATCACTTTGCTATACACCTGAAACTATCACAACATTGTTAATCAATTATACTCCAATATAAAATAAAAAGTTAAAAATAAAATAAAATAGGAAAGGACTTTAGAAATAATCCATTTAAATTCCTTTATTTTAAAGATTGAGAAACCTGAACACCAGAACATGGCTTGTGCAAGTTTTCTATCTGAGCTATTAATCAGTGAGTGGCAAATACAGAGCTAAATCATGGGGATTTGTTTGTTTGTCTGTTTGTTTGTTTTGACTGAAGGTTTAGGACTGAAGAAAGGATGAGAGACTAAGTGCTCTCAAGGACTAGTAATCCAATGTGCAGAGAAAGACAATAATGAAATGAATAAAGAAATGAACAAAAACATACCAGGTAGTAACAAGGCAGAGAGTTAAATCAGTGATGTGATTGAGTGAGTGGGTGGTTAATTTAGATATTTAGGTTAATCACATACTGAAATAACAGTGCAGTAGAATCTCTCTTAACAACCTCAAGTTCACTGACTGACTAGATTAAATGGCATTCACCATCCCCTCTGTAAAACAGATTGACAAATGCATACCATATGCTAAATGACCACCCCTGGTAAGCTTCTCTGTAATAGAAACACCAGGAGATAGTAGTGGTATCACAAAATCAAGGCTGGAGAAAAGTTCGAGATGGAGAGTGATTAGCACTGTTGAATGCATCAGAGTTATCAAGCAGGGGAAGAACCAAGAGCACCCCAGTGAATCTGGTAATGAGAAAAACGTTGGTGTAGCTCCCACCATCCAGTGTCTGTCTCAGCCATGCAAGCCCCAAATCTCAGTGGTCAACTCACTAAAGCTGACCAATCTCTGAGACATTATTCAAACTCACAAGATAACTCAAAATGCTAATTCATTCATTTTTTGATGGTGAATATTCCAGACCAGTCACCTCCATGTGACTTTTGCTTGTGGATATAAGTAATTTAGTATATTAAAATGCATGTCATGGGAATTCCCTGGTGGTCCAGTGGTTAGGACTCTAGGATTTCACTGTCGAGGACACAGGTTCAATCCCTGGTTGGGGAACTAAAATCCCACAAGCAGCACAGCATGGCAAAAAAACAATTAAAATTTTAAAAAATAAAATAAAGTGCATGTCAGAAGGTTACTTATTGTGCCCATATTACTCCATTCTTATCAAAGCATGAATCACAGTATATAAGAATTTTATATTTTCTTGTCTTGCTCCTCATCACATACTATATGTGTTTGATTGATTGCTCTTTACCTGGTGCTTAGCATGATGCAGAGCATGTTTAGATTTTCCATAAATACGTATTAGAGATATAAGTGAGCAATTAACTCATTGATTATTTCTATTGTGATGTTGCAACCTGATAAATCTTCCTCTCCTTTCTTAGAGATAATTGCTTTAAAAAAATCATCTCTTGAAGGCGAGATGATAAAGGGGACCTTTAAGGTCGCGGAGGAGTAAGATGTGGAGATCACCTTCCTCCCCATAAATAAATCAAAAATACATCTACATGTGGAACAACTCTTACAGAACACCTACTGAACGCTGGCAGAAGACCTCAGACTTCCCAAAAGGCAAGAAAATCCCCACTTCCCTGGGTAGGGCAAAAGAAAAAAGAAAACACAGAGACAAAAGAATAGGGATGGGACCCGTACCTCTGGGAGGGAGCTGTGAACAAGGAAAAGTTTCCACACACTAGGGAGCCCCTTCACTGGCGGAGACAGGGGCAAGGGGGGAAGCTTTGGAGCCACACAGGAGAGCGCAGCAACAGGGGTGCAGAGGGCAAAGCAGAGCAAATCCTGCACAAAGGATAGGTGCTGACCAGCACTCACCAGTCTGAGAGGCTTGTCTACTCAACCGCCCAGGCGGGTCGGGGCTGAGAGCTGAGACTCAGGCTTCGGAGGTCAGACCCCAGGGAAAGGACTGGTGTTGGCTGTGTGAAGACAGCCTGAAGGGGGCAAGTACGCCACAGTTAGCCAGGACGGAGTCCGGGAAAAAGTCTGGACTTGCCAGAGAGGTAAGAGACCTTTGTTTCAGGGTGTGCAAGGGGAGAGGATTTCTTCCCAGTGTGCCCACAGAAGGCAGAGCACTGCCTAAGTGACCTTCAGAGACAGCAGTGAGCAGTGGCTATTAGCTCGGACCACAGAGATGGGCATGAAACACTAAGGCTACTGCTGCTGCCACCAAGAATCCTGTGTGCAAGTGCAGGTCACTATCCACACACCCCCGGGAGCTTGTGCAGCATGCCACTGCTGGGGTCCCAAGATCCAGAGACAACTTTCCTGGGAGAACACCTGGCACACCTCAGGCTATAGCAATGCACGCCAGCCTCTGCCACCTCAGGGTCACCCCACATTCCAATTATGACTAACATACCCCTCCCCCTGGCCTGAGTGAGCAAGAGAGCCCTAATCAGCCATTGCTTTAACCCCCTCCTGTCTGGGCAGGGAACAGATGCCTGAGGGAGACCTACACGCAGAGGCAGGGCCAAAACCAAAGCTGAACCCCAGGAGCTGTGCGAACAAAGAAGAGAAAGGGAAATTTCTCCATGCAGCCTCAGGAGCAGCAGATTAAATCCCTGCAATCAACCTGATAAACCCTGCATCAGAAGAATACCTGAATAGGCAATGAATGTTCCCAAAATTGAGGCAGTGGACTTTGGGAGCAACTGTAGACTTAGGGTTTGCCTTCTGCACCTAATTTGTTTCTGGTTTTATGTTTATCTTAGTATAGTATTTAGTGCTTATTATCATTGGTGGATTTATTTGTTTGTTTGCTCTCTTCCTTTTATATATATTTCCTTTTTCTCTTTTTTGTGAGTGTGTATGTGTATGCTTCTTTGTGTGATTTTGTCTGTATAGCTTTGCTTTTACCATTTGTCCTAGGGTACTGTCTGTTCATTTTTTTTGTTTTTGTTTTTGTTTTTCTTCTCTCTTCCTTTTCTTCTGAGCTGTGTGGTTGGCAGGGTCTTGGTGGTCCAGCTGGGTGTTGGGCCTGAGCCTTTGAGGTGGGAGTGCTGAGTCTAGGATACAGGACCACCAGAAACTTCCTGGCCCCAAGTAATATCAATCAGCGAGAGCTTTCCCAGAGATATTCGTCTCAACACTAAGACCCAGCTCCACCCAACAGCCAGCAAGCTCCAGTGCTGGACGCCCCATGACAAACAACAAGCAAGACAGGAACACAAACCCACCCATTAGCAGAGAGGCTGCCTAAAGTCATACTAAGTTCACAGACACTCCAAAACACACCACCAGACACGGCCCTGCCCACCAGAAGGACAGGTTACAGTGCCACCCACCAGAACACACACACCACTCCCCTCCACCAGGAAGCCTACACAAGCCACTGAACCAACCTCACCCATTGGGGGAAGACACCAAAAATAAAGGAAACTACAAACCTGCAACTTGCAAAAAGAAGACCCCAAACACAGTAAGTTAAATAAAATGAAAAAACAGAGAAATATGCATCAGATAAAGGAACAAGGTAAAAACCCACCAGACCAAACAAATGAAGAGGAAATAAGCAGTCAACCTGAAAAAGAATTCAGAGTAATGATAGTAAATATGATCCAAAATCTTGGAAATAAAATGGAGAAAATACAAGAAACATTTAACAAAGACCTAGAAGAACTAAAGAGCAAACAAAACATGATTAACCACACAATAAATGAAATTAAAAATACTCTAGAAGGAATCAATATCAGAATAACGGAGGCAGAAGAACAGATAAGTGACCTGGAAGATAAAATAGTGGAAATAACTGCTTCAGAGCAGAATAAAGAAAAAAGAATGAAAAGAATTGAGGACAGTCTTGGAGACCTCTGGGACATTAAGCGTACCAATATTCAAATTATAGGGGTCCCAGAAGAAGAGAAACAAAGTGTCTGAGAGAATATTGGAAGAGATTATAATTGAAAACTTCCCTCACATGGGAAAAGAAATAGTCAATCAAGTCGAGGAAGCGCAGAAAGTCCCATACATGATAAATCCAAGGAGAAACATGCCAAGACATATATTAATCAAATTATCAAAAATTAAATTCAAAGAAAAATATTAAAAGCAGCAAGGGAAAAGCAACAAATAACATACAAAGGAAAACCAATAAGGTTAACAGCTGATCTTTCAGCAGAAACTTTGCAAGCCAGAAGAGAGTGGCAGGACATATTTAAAGTGATGAAAGGGAAAAACCTACAACCAAGACTACACTACCCAGCAAGGATCTCATTCAGATTCGATGGAGAAATTAAAATCTTTACAGAAAAGCAAAAGCTAAGAGAATTCAGCATCACCAAACCAGCTTTACAACAAATGCTAAAGGAACTTCTCTAGGCAGGAAACACAAGAGAAGGAAAAGATCTACAATAACAAACCCAAAACAATTAAGAAAATGGTAATAGGAACATACATATCGATAACTACCTTAAATGTAAATGGATTAAATGCTCCAACCAAAAGACATAGACTGGCTGAATAGATACAAAAACAGGACCCGTATATATGCTGTCTACAAAAGACTGGCTTCAGACCTCAGGACACAGAAAGACTGAAAGTGAGGGGATGGAAAAAGATATTCCATGAAAAAGGAAATCAAAAGAAAGCTGGAGTAGCAATACTAATATCAGACAAAATAGACTTTAAAATAAAGACTATTACAGGAGACAAAGAAGGACACTACATAATGATCAAGAGATTGATCCAAGAAGAAGATATAACAATTATAAATATTTATTCACCGAACATAGGAGCACCTCAACACATGAGGTAAATGCTAACAGCCATAA
Organism: Balaenoptera acutorostrata; assembly: GCF_949987535.1. Classification (NCBI taxonomy): domain Eukaryota; kingdom Metazoa; phylum Chordata; class Mammalia; order Artiodactyla; family Balaenopteridae; genus Balaenoptera; species Balaenoptera acutorostrata. The sequence goes on along the minus strand of NC_080064.1, from coordinate 117,040,253 downwards.
AAGGGGAAATTGACAGTAGCACAATAATACTAGGGGACTTTAAAACCCCACTTTCAACAATGGACAGATTATCCAAAATTAAAATAAATAAGGAAACACAAGCTTTAAAAGACACATTAGACCAGATAGACTTAATTGATATTTATAGGACATTCCACCCAAAAACAACAGAATATACTTTCTTCTCGAGTGCTCATGGAATGTTCTCCAGGATACATCATATCTTGGGTCACAAATCAAGCCTCGGTAAATTTAAGAAAATTGACATCATATCAAGTATCTTTTATGAGCACAACGTTATGAGACTAGATATTAATTACAGGAAAAATCTGTAAAATATACAAACACATGGGGGCTAAACAATATGCTACTAAATAACCAAGAGATCACTGAAGAAATCACAGAGGAAATCAAAAAATACCTAGAAACAGATGGCAATGAAAACACAATTACCCAAAACCTATGGGATACAGCAAAAGCAGTTCTAAGAGGGAAGTTTATAGCAATAAAATCCTTCCTTAAGAAACAGGAAACATCTCAAATAAACAACCTAACCTTACACCTAAAGCAATCATAGAAAGAACAAAAAAACCCCAAAGTTATCAGAAGGAAAGAAATCACAAAGATCAGATCAGAAATAAATGAAAAAGAAATGAAGGAAACAATAGCAAAGATCAATAAAACTAAAAGCTGTTTCTTTAAGATAAACAAAATTGATAAAACTTTAGCCAGACTCATCAAGAAGAAAAGGGAGAAGACTCAAATAAACAGAATTAGAAATGAAAAAGAAGTAACAACTGACACAGCAGATATACAAAGGAACATGAGAGACTACTACAAACAACCATATGCCAAAAAAACGGACAACCTGGAAGAAATGGACAAATTCTTAGAAAAGTACAAACTTCCAACACTGAACCAAGAAGAAATAAAAAATATGAACAGTCCAATCACAACACTGAAATTGAAACTGTGATTAAAAATCTTTCAATAAACAAAAGCCCTGGACTATGTGGTTTCACAGGTGAATTCCATCAAACATTTAGAGAAGAGCTAACACCTATCCTTCTCAAATTCTTCCAAAATATAGCAGAAGGAGGAACACTCCCAAACTCATTCTACGAGGCCAACATCACTCTGATACCAAGGCCAGACAAAGATATTACAAAAAAAGAAAACTACAGACCAATATCACTGATGAACATAGATGCAAAAATCCTCAACAAAATACTAACAAACAGAATCCAACAGCACATTAAAAGGATCATACACCATGATCAAGTGGGGTTTATCCCAGGAATGCAAGGATTCTTCAATATGCACAAATCAATCAATGTGATACACCATATTAACAAATTGAAAGAGAAAAACCATATGATCATCTCAATAGATGCAGAAAAATCTTTAGGCAAAACCCAACAACGATTTATTATAAAAATTCTCCATAAAGTGGGCATAGAGGGAACCTACTTCAACATAATAAAACCCATATATGACAAACCCGCAGCCAACATTGTTCTCAATGGTGAAAAACTGAAACCATTTCCTCTAAGATCAGGAACAAGACAAGGTTGCCCACTCTCACCACTATTATTCAACATAGTTTTGGAAATTTTAGCCACAGAAATCAGAGAAAAAATAAATAAATAAAAGGAATCCGAATCAGAAAAGAAGAAGTAAAACTGTCACTATTTGCAGATGACATGATACTATACATAGAGAATCCTAAAGATGCTACCAGAAAACTACTAGAGCTAATCAATGAATTTGGTATAGTGGCAGGATACAAAATTAATGCACAAAAATCTCTTACATTCCTATACACTAATGATGAAAAATCTGAAAGAGAAATTAAGGAAACACTCCTGTTTACCATTGTAACAAAAAGAATAAAATACCTAGGAATAAACCTTCCTAAGGAGACAAAACACCTGTATGCAGAAAACTGTAAGACACTGATGAAAGAATTTAAAGATGATACAAGCAGATGCAGAGATATACCATGCTCTTGGATTGGAAGAATCAACATTGTGAAAATGATTATACTACCCAAAGCAATCTACAGATTCAGTGCAATCCCTATCAAGCTACCAATGGCATTTTTCACAGAACTAGAACAAAAAATTTTACAATTTGTATGGAAACACAAAAAAACGCCGAATAACCAAAGCAATCTGGAGAAAGAAAAACAGAGCTGGATGAATGAGGCTCCCTGGCTTCAGACTGTACTACAAAGCTACAGTAATCAAGACAGTATGGTACTGACACAAAAACAGAAATATTGATCAATGGAACAGGATAGAAAGCCCAGAGATAAACTCATGCACATATGGTCACCTTATCTTTGACAAAGGAGGCAATAATACACAATGGAGAAAAGACAGCTTGTTCAATAAGTGGTGTGGGGAAACCTGGACATGTAAAAAAATGAAATTAGAACACCTCCTAACACCATACACAAAAATAAACTCAAAATGGATTAAAGACCTACATGTAAGACCAGACACTATAACATCTTAGAGGAAAACATAGGCAGAACACTCTTTGACATCAATCACAGCAAGATTCTTTGTGACCCACCTCCTAGAGAAATGGAAAAAAAAAAAAAATAAACCAATGGGACCTAATGATACTTAAAAGCTTTTGCACAGCAAAGGAAACCATAAACAAGACCAAAAGACAACGCTCAGAATGGGAGAAAATATTTGCAAACAAAGCAACTGACAGAGGATTAATCTCCAAAATATACCAGCAGCTCATGCAGCTCAGTATCAAAAAAACAAACAACCCAATCCAAAGATGGGCAGAAGACCTAAATAGACATTTCTCCAAAGAAGGTATGCAGATATCCAACAAACACATGAAAGGATGCTCAACATCACTAATCATTAGAGAAATGCAAATCAAAACCACGATGAGGTATCACTTCACACCAGTCAGAATGGCCATCATCAAAAAATCTACAAACAATAAATGCTAGAGAGGGTGTGGAGAAAAGGGAACCCTCTTGCACTGTTGGTGGGACTATAAATTGATACAGCTACTCTGGAGAATAGTATGGAGGTTCCTTTAAAAACTAAAAATAGAACTACCATACAACCCAGCAATCCCAGTACTGGGCATATACCCTGAGAAAACCATCATTCAAAAAAAGACATGTACCACAACGTTCACTCCAGCACTATTTACAATAGCCAGGACATGGACGCAACCTAAGTGTCCATCGACAGATGAATGGAATAAGAAGATGTGGCACATATATACAATGGAATATTACTCGGCCATAAAAAGAAATGAAATTTAGTTATTTGTAGTGAGGTGGATAGACGTAGAGTCTGTCATACAGAGTGAAGTAAGTCAGAAAGAGAAAAACAAATACTGTATGCTAAAACATATATAAGGAATCTAAAAAAAAAAATGGTTCTGATGAACCTAGGGGCAGGACAGGAATAAAGACACAGAGGTAGAGAATGGACTTGAAGACACAGGGAGGGGGAAGGGTAAGCTGGGACAAAGTGAAAGAGTAACATTGACATATATACACTACCGAATATAAAATAGATAGCTAGTGGGAAGCAGCTGCCTAGCACAGGGAGATCAGCTCCGTGCTTTGTTACCACCTAGTGGGGTGGGATAGGGAGGGTGAGAAGGAGGCACAAGAGGGAGGGGATATGGGGATATATGTATACATATAACTGATTCACTTTGTTTTACAGCAGAAACTTGCACAGCATTGTAAAGCAATTATACTCCAATAAAGATGATTAAAAAAAATGCATACTGAAGACATCCTTGATGACTCTTTATCTCCAATTGTTTATCTTTCATGGGAATCACCAATCTTTGCATCTCTTTTTCATACTCATCAGTGAATTCCTATGGTAATTATATCACAGAATATTTTCTTTTATAACTGATGTCCTACCAGCCCTATTGAGATATGTAAAATATGTGCAAGGTAGGGTCTTCTAATCCTCTTTCTGTATTCTAACCACAGGATATTTAACTATAAATTTAATTAACTTGAAATTCAGTATAATAAAGCCAATAAATGAAGAAGAAGATGAAATTCCTGGTGCTGCCTAATTCTGATCATGTCACATGTCACATAGCTGAAGAAAGGGGGTCTTCCTTTGACCTACTTTTACAGTCTGTTTGTGAACAAACAGACCTTTCAGGAACTACAAGCAATTTGACTCTCTATGGCACATCCATGGCTATGTACTTGGCTTTATGGATTATTTTGAAATGTGTTACTCAGAATGTGTTGCCAGAATGAAAGGAAAATGAAAAAAAAAATGGCACAGATTCTTTAATTGTGAGTCACTCTCTTTTCCTCTGGATGCCATCATTTACCCCTCATTTCTAGAACTTTATTTTTTCCTGCTTAGAGAATCATTTCTGAATGACTGCAGGCACCACTCCAACCCCCTCCTATATTTCTACCATCTTACATCTCTGCTAATTATAAGATATAGGCTTGCTGGAATATGACTATTTGTAGTCACATATCATCAACCAATCGAAAGCGAATAGTCTTTTTTCACTGGTTGGAATGGAATGCACACTAGACTCAGAAATAGAGAACCCAGTTTGAATTCCAGTTATACTCAATTCTATTCAATATCTTTCACTCTTGCCCTAATTGATGAAATGAACTTTCATACCAAAAAAAAAAAAAAAAAAAATCCGTAGAAGAAATGACATGATTAGAAAAGCATTGCTTGCATCACCTAATAAAAAACTGATTTAGCCAAAAGTCGTTAAAAGATGAAATGATGAAAGGTTGATGGGATCAACTTGAATAGAGCATTAGGCTGTTTCTCCCTGAAACACTGATCAATTTAGCATTGCTGAGGGTAGTATAATCAAACAATATGTGCCTCCTGATGAGGGTTGACAGATAAAATATGGGATGCCTAGTAAAATTTGATTTTCAGATAAACAATAATTTTTAATATAAGTATGACCCATACAATATTTGGGATATCCTTATCCTTAAAATGTTATTTGGGGCTTCCCTGGTGGTGCAGTGGTTGAGAGTCTGCCTGCCAATGCAGGGGACACGGGTTCGCACCCTGGTCTGGGAAGATCCCACATGCCGCGGAGCAACTAGGCCCGTGAGCCACGGCTACTGAGCCTGCGCGTCTGGAGCCTGTGCTCCGCAATAAGAGAGGCCGCGATAGTGAGAGGCCCGCGCATCGCGATGAAGAGTGGCCCCCGCTTGCCACAACTAGAGAGAGCCCTCGCACAGAAACGAAGACCAACATAGCAATCAATCAATCAATCAATCAATAAATCTTAAAAAAAAAATGTGATTTGTTAGTTATTTAGTATTCAAATTTAGATAGGTGTCTTGTATATGTATGTGTTAAACCTGATAATCCTACTTGATGTAATGCAAAAGTTTAATATATATATATTGTATAGTTTAACATAGTTATATATATGGCTTAATATAGTATAATATAGTTTATAGCATATATATATATATTTAATATAGTTTAATAAATTGAACTTGCATCTAATTAAGCCTTTGGAACTGACTTCCAATCTGCAGGAAATACAGGATATAGAAGAACAAATTTAATGGTACAATGAGTAAGTAGATATCCAGAAGATGAAACTTTGACCTGGTTTTTAAACATATCAATGAAATGAAAAAACAAAGACGGGTGGGTGCGGGTGGGGAGAACAGCAGAATGCTCTAGACCAAAGATGCTCAAATGAGGATGATTTTGCCCCTGGGGGATATTTGGCAATATTTAGAGACATTTTTGGTTTTCTCTAATGTAGTGGGGGGAGAGGAAATGATGCTACTAGCACCTAGTAGTTAGAGGTCAGGGGTGCTGCTAAACATCTTGTAACACATGCAGCAATCTCCCTCTTCACTCCCCTCTCACCTTCCACACACACGACAAAGAATTGTTAGGCCCAAAATGTCAACAGTGCTGCTGTTGAGAAACTCTGATCTAGTCTAAAAAAACTTTAAAGATTTACCAACCACATGTAAAGCACAACGATCATGTGAATCTTGAAACCATACTATAATATGGAGCACTTCTATGATAGAAGGCAAGATAGCTATTTAAGAAGAATAATGTAGAAAATTTTTTTTGGTATGGGAAAGGTTCACAATATATTGCTAAGAGAAAAAACAGACTGGATATGAAGAAGTTTAACATACCCTCATGTTGCTAAAAAGGAGAAAGTGCTACAAAAATAAAAACCATCCCATTTTTGCCATAAACATAAGTGTGTGTGTGTAAACAGATATGAATGCATAGAAAAATGATCAGAAAACCAGTCATCAAAATGTTTATAGTGTTGATATTTCTAAGTTGGAGATCAGAAGTGATTGGTGTCTTATTTTTCCTTTCCTGTTTTTTCTATAATGAACATATATTACTTTTTTTAATCAGAGGGAAAATAGAATAATTTTAGAAAGAAAATTATTAGTCAAAGTTCAATATCCTTATGGCCATTCCCATTTACATGGTAGAGCTAAAATGGTTTCTCAAACATCTCCCAAGGGTACAGAGACCATCTTGATGGAGAGGTCGTGCTGAGCCAGAAACTCAGCTTACTGGAGTGGAAAGCTACTGCTGTTTCATACTCTCTCCAGAATAAGCTGAGAATGAACCAAAGGGAGCACGAGGGATGGGTCTGAAAGTATCTTCCGTCCTTTCCAAACACGGGAGATGGACCTCTCTAAATGGGAGAATTAGGCTGAGATGTATGTCAGTGAGACATAAGGAAATAGGCTGTAGGCTGAAACTGGACAAGAGAAGCCCTGGCTCCTATAAACACTCTGCTTGCTCTGATCTTATTTGAATAACTTTCAGGAAGTTGACTGCTCTCTAATCCTGAAAAAACAAAATTTAGGGTCTTCTCTTTGTAAACTTATCCAGTATATTTATGGTTGGCTAAAACTCAATGCAGTACTAGTTTGTGAAACCTCCAAAATCCCCCAAAGTGAGTAAGCAAATGAAAGCATCTCTCTCATCTACTACCCAAGTTCCTAACAAAGTCCTTGAGATAAGCTCTAGGGTTCTCTTATCCTTACCTTCTAAGTACCCTGGAGGGATTTTGAAACAGATGGTCCCAGGAGACTTGGGGCACAGGGATTTGCTCCTCTTGGGGAAAATAAATATCCAAAGCTCCTGAAATTTGGAGTTTAACAGACTGCATTTTTTTTCCTGGGCCACTTCCCAAGCCAAAGGAACAAATGCCCCCAGCCTAAGGAATATAGCGATAATTTGAGGTTCTCTTTGATACTAGAAGAGCTGAGTTTTTCTTGATTTGTGGGTTTTAGCTTTCCTTTTAAATGCCTCTTGAATACATGGTGTTTTCACCTGCTTCCTCTGAATAGAGTCAGCCTTCAATGTCTTTTAAAGATCACTATCTGGAAAGTGGCTCCTCCTTCTTATTGCTAAGGTCAGGCACGGTGAGTGGCTGTTGGCAGAACTAAATGAAAATGGAATGCTATGGTATTTTCCAAGACATTACTGTTTTCCCTCTATGGTTTGCAGTATTTTTTGGTTATATTGATTCTCTTGTTCATTAATATTACATTTTTTCATGCTCATCTTGCTGTGGTAATGGATTCAAGGACATGAAATTTAGCTGAGACATTATAATGATCTCGAAATATTTTAATTATTATCAGGTTGAAAAGGAAATAGAAGGTGGGATAATGTGGGGATATGGCAAGTTGCAGGGAGAGAGAAATTGAGTCAATAGGAAGTAACATTTTCTAAAAATTAGGGCCACTCAAAAAAAGAATTGATGATCATATATGGATCTATGTAATGAGATAGTATGCACCATTAGAAATGAAAAGAGACAGATTTACAGTACCATTATGGAAAGTATTCAAGATATAATATTAACAGAAAAAAGCTAGTTGTAAATTGGTATGTGCAGTCTAATTCCATTTGTGTAAAGTTGAAATGATACAGAAATATACATAATTGTACAAAGAAATTTTCTAGACAGAAATAAACAAAACAAACAAACAAACATAAATCATGTTTACCTCTGGACCAGAGAATGCAAAGTACAGAAAGAGAAAACTAACTTTTCCAGTTATACCCTTCTATACAGATGGCTTTTTTTCCCCCCTGAAGCATTTTTATAATATGAAAAGCCTAGTTTTATTTTTTAAATTTATTTATTATTTATTTATTATTTTATTATTTTTGGCTGTGTTGGGTCTTCGTTTCTGTGCGTGGGCTTTCTCTGGTTGTGGAAAGCGGGGGCCACTCTTCATCGCGATGTGCGGGCCTCTCACTATCGCGGCCTCTCTTTTTGCGGAGCACAGGCTCCAGACGCGCAGGCTCAGTAGTTGTGGCTCACGGGCCTAGTCGCTCCGCGGCATGTGGGATCCTCCCAGACCAGGGCTCGAACCCGTGTCCCCTGCATTGGCAGGCAGACTCTCAACCACTGCGCCACCAGGGAAGCCCTAGTTTTATTTTTTTAAGTAAACTTAGTTTCTTTTAAAAAAAACAAGGGAATGCTAACTTGTAAGATAATGAAATTCCAATCATTGGAAGCACTGAAGCAGAGTTTAGGGACTATTTTTGAGGAGTGCTGTGCTTTTAAAATTACCTCCTAAATCTAAGGTCCTATGATTCAGTTACACTTAAAGGATGTAAAGCTACCACAAACATGAATTTTTTCCACCTTTCTTCCAATTGGAAGCAAAGGCTTGGATAATGAAACGAATAAGATTAACCCCTTGCCTAGGACTGGTTGTCAGGTCTAAGCAGAAAATGATGCCTCTAGAAGGAAACACTTTTACTTTTTTTAGCATGGAGAGATATTTTTGGCTAAAGATCCAGAATCCAAGGAAACAGAAAGTGCAGAAAGTGGTGTAAAGTGTTGCTTTTTTTCACTGACGTGAATTCCACACAAGGAGGCTGCCATTTTGTGTCAGTTATCATGCTCTTACCATCCTAGCGTTACCACTTATCAGTTCTTTGCCATCTTAAGGAGTCCCCGTTTTCCTGAGGGAGTGACGGGGGAGGAGATGGAATTGCAGGAATGCATAAGCTCTATTCAATCTTTTCTCTTCTATAGCCTAGCTTTTTTTTTTTTTTTTATTCCCCTTCATATAGGTAGGATTGATTTTTCCAGTTACATAAGCTTTGAATTTTGTCTTGTTCAGTAATACATCATGAATCTCAGTTAAACAGAAGCGGTTAAAGATTAGTCAATCACCACATCTCAGAGGGAAAGGAACACATATTTTGCTCTACATTTTCTCTATATTTTGAAAATATTTTATATTTTTCTGCTTTGCAACATCTGCCCTCCTTCAGCTACTTGCATCCCAATATAGTAATAGTCAGAAATGGTTCTGTCTTTATTTAAAATTTTAATATTTTGTTCATCTTGGATTGTTGCGTTCATTTTTTTTTAATACTGCATTAAATCTAATTCATCTTGATTACTGAGTTTTTTTGTTTTTGTTTTTTTGGGTTGTTTTTGGTTCTCCCTTAAATCCTGCACCCAAGGTGAGGCCTCACTAGCCACATTCTATTTCCAGCCACTCTTCAGAAAGTTTTTCTTTTTACCAACTAACATCTTTCTTTAAAAACTGAAGATAATTTCCTCTGAATCTGGCCCTTGGGTACTCAAATTTCTATAAAATGCTTGTTCAGAGACTTTAAGTTAGTTGCACATTATATTGTCAACTTTTTCTTCTCCAAGGTAAATTAACCCATTACTTTCACCTTTTCTCCTCAATCCTCTGCAGCCTCATTAGAAAGTTCCATTTTGGAAAAGAATTTAACAGTTTTGTTTTTGTGTTTAGAAGAGAATAATTCAGAAGAAAATCTTGAATATATAGAAAGCATAAAAAGAAAATTAATTTAAGATAATTCATTACCCAGAAAAAAATATTTTTAGCATTTTGGTATATTTACTTCCAGGCTTTTTCAAAGGCATGTGTGCCATTGAATGTGTTTCTTTGTTAATTCCTTTTTTCCTTTTCTTTATTTTTACCAAATTATGATCTATTTATCTATCTATGTATTATCTATCTAATGTATTTATCTATATCAGCCCTTTTAGACATATAATGGCTGCATAGTTGCCAGCAGATGGATATAATTTATTTAATCATTCCTGTATCCATTTACATTATTTTTGGAATTCATTATTATAAATAATATCATAAAAATGTCTTATATATATATCCTGATACATATCTCTGATTATTTCCTTAAAATAAATACTTGGAAGTGGAAATATCAAGCCAAGGAAAATGGACATGCATTGTCACTAATATGCTAATATTTCATATACTTATTTAGACAGGTCCAAATTTTTCCAGTTTTCACAATGTCTTTTAGTTTTTCCAAGTTTTTCCTAATATAATCTCATACCCAGAATGAGGAAAATGCATTAATTCTTTTTAATAAAAGCAAAGCAAAACAAAAAATGTTTATTCTTCCTCATCAGCTTTGTAGTCATAATGCTTCTCAGGCAGTTGTGGTGCAGAACAAATTACACTGGCTTTAAAATTTAAAAAGTGGATCAAGGACTTAATAATTTTGGACAAATCACCTAATCCTAGGTGTCTTTAGGTTCCCCATCTGCAAAATGGAGATAATTCTTACCTAACATATGGGATAGTTATGCTGTTACATAATATAGATAAAAACTCTTTATAAACTAAAAAGTGCCATAAAGGGCTATTATTGTTGTTGTTGTTATTATTATTAAACTTTTTTTATTAATGAGAACTTTCTGATCTTCAGTAACTCCCCAGTAGGGAATAGAGAGAGATGTGCAAACTGGTTTCCCCAAAGATACCTGTTTATAATTCTGAAAGAATCAGAGAAGAGTGTTCAGAGTCTAGTAGTGAGTCAAACTACCTGTGAAAATCCAAATCTAAGCACAAGGTAGAAAACACACAGAAATACACACTGTCCATGAGAACAGTTATGGTGCGGCACTACGCAATTGAACTACACTAGAGAGAGCTTGGATTGATCGGTTGTATTTAGTCCTGAGATTTTCTGGGCAAGAGGAGACTTGAGGTAAGTACTGAAAAAAAAATAGAGGAATGTGGCTTGTTAAAAAATAATGTGCATGTGTGTGGGAGACAGGGGCAGTCAAATTGGAAGCTATTCAATGATTTGTGAAAAGCGTTCATGAATGGTGCAAACAAGTGGAACAGAGAGAAAGCAAAAACTTATGTCTTGTTGGAGCAGAGAGCATTGTCTTGTTTGGCAATTTAGCAGGGAAGATGTCTGAGAAGATGATAAAACTGTGCCTTAAAGAAAAGTAGAAGAGTTGTGGGCATAGTTGGAAAATTGGTTTTAGGTAAAAAAATCTGAAACTGTAATCCATGAGAAAATTCTTTCCAAATTTAACTATGGATTTCCTATTTCTTTAGCCTCAGTTTTCCCCAACACCAATGTCCTAAAACACCAGAAAACTTTTTCCACACTTGACATAGCCTTCCTTCCTTCTATCTTATCCCATCCCTATTCATTCTTTTGTATAAATCCCCATACATGAAATTGTTTCCTGATTGTGTTTTTCTTTTTTTTTTTTGAATTTTTGAATTTTATTATTTTATACAGCAGGTTCTTATTAGTTATCCATTTTATACATATTAGTGTATATATGTCAATCCCAATCTCCCAATTCATCACACCACCACCCCACAACACCACTTTCCACCATTTGGTGTCCATACGTTTGTTCTGTACATCCATGTCTCAATTTCTGCCCTGCAAACCAGTTCATCTGTACCATTTTTCTAGGTTCCACATATATGCGTTAATATATGATATTTGTTTTTCTCTTTCTGACTTACTTCACTCTATATGGCAGTCTCTAGATCCATCCACGTCTCTACAAATGACTCAATTTCATTCCTTTCTGTAGCTGAGTAATATTCCATTGTATATATGTACCACATCTTTATCAATTCGTCTGTCAATGGGCATTTAGGTTGCTTCCATGACCTGGCTATGGTAAATAGTGCTGCAATGAACATTGGGGTGCATGTGTCTTTTTGAATTATGTTTTTTTCTGGGTATATGCCCAGTAGTGGGATTGCTGGGTTATATGGTAGTTCTATTTTTAGTTTTTTAAGGAACCTCCATACTATTCTCCATAATAGCTGTATCAATTTACATTCCCACCAACAGTGCAAGAGGATTCGCTTTTCTCCACACCCTCTGCAGCATTTGTTGTTTGTAGATTTTCTGATGATGCCCATTCAAACTGGTGTGAGTTGATACCCCATTGTGGTTTTGACTTGCATTTCTCTAATAATTAGTGATGTTGAGCAGCTTTTCATGTGCTTCTTGACCATCTGTATGTCTTCTTTGGAGAAATGTCTATTTAGGTCTTCTGCCCATTTTTGGATTGGGTTGTTTCTTTTTTTTAATATTGAGCTGCATGAGCTGTTTATATATTTTGGAGATTAATCCTTTGTCCGTTGATTCGTTTGCAAATATTTTCTCCCATTCTGAGGGTTGTCTTTTCATCTTGTTTGTAGTTTCCTTTGCTTGGCAAAACCTTTTAAGTTTCATTAGGTCCCATATGTTTATTTTTGTTTTTATTTCCATTACTCTAGGAGGTGGATCAAAGAAGATCTTGCTGTGATTTATGTCAAAGAGTGTTCTTCCTATGTTTTCCTCTAAGAGTTTTATAGTGTCTCATCTCACATTTAGGTCTCTAATCCATTTTGAGTTTAATTTTGTGTATGGTGTTAAGGAGTGTTCTAATTTCATTCTTTTACATGTAGCTGTCCAGTTTTCCCAGCACCACTTATTGAAGAGGCTGTCTTTTCTCCATTGTATATTCTTGCCTCCTTTGTCATAGATTAGGTGACCATAGGTGCGTGAATTTATATCTGGGCTTTCTATCCTGTTTCATTGATCTATATTTCTGTTTTTGTGACAGTACCATACTGTCTTGATTACTGTAGCTTTGTAGTATTGTCTGAAGTCAGGTAGTATGATTTCCCCAGCTCCATTTTTTACCTCAAGACTGCTTTGGCTATTGGGGGTCTTTTGTGTCTCCATACATATTTGAAGATTTTTTGATCTAGCTCTGTAAAAAATGCCATTAGAAATTTGATAGGGATTGCGTTGAATCTGTAGATTGCTTTGGGTAGTATAGTCATTTTCACAATATTGATTCTTCCAATCCAAGAACATGGTATATCTCTCCATCTGTTGGTATCATCTTTAATTTCTTTCATCATTGTCGTAAAGTTTTCTGCCTACAGGTCTTTTGTCTCCTTAGTTAGGTTTAATCCTAGGTATTTTATTCTTTTTGTTACAATGGTAAACAGGAGTATTTCCTTAATTTCTCTTTCAGATTTTTCATCATTAGTGTATAGGAATGTAAGAGATTTCTGTACATTAATTTTGTATCCTGCAACTTTACCAAATTCATTGGTTAGCTCTAGTAGTTTTCTAGTGGCATCTTTAGGATTCTCTATGTATAGTATCATGTTATCTGCAAACAGTGACAATTTTACTTCTTTTCCAATTTGTATTATTTTTATTTCTTTTTCTTCTCTGATTGCCGTGGCTAGGACTTCCAAAACTATGTTGAATAATAGTGGTGAGAGTGGACATCCTTGTCTTGTTCCTGATTTTAGAGGAAATGCTTTCAGTTTTTCACCATTGAAATGATGTTTGCTGTGGGTTTATCATATATAGCCTTTATTATGTTGAGGTAGGTTCCCTCTATGCCCACTTTCTGGAGAGTTTTTATCATAAATTGATGTTGAATTTTGTTGAAAACTTTTTCTTCATCCATTGAAATGATCACATGGTTTTTATTCTTCAGTTTGTTAATATGGTGTATCACATTGATTGATTTGCATATATTGAAGAATCCTTGCATCCCTGGGATATATCCCACTTGATCATGGTGTATGATCTTTTCAATGTGTTGTTGGATTCTGTTTGCTTCTATTTTGTTGAGGATTTTTGCATCTATATTCATCAGTGATATGGGTCTGTAATTTTCTTTTTTGTAGTACCTTTGTCTGGTCTTGGTATCAGGGTGATGTTAGCCTCATAGAATGAGTTTGGGAGTGTTCCTTCCTCTGCAATTTTTTGGAAGAGTTTGAGGAGGATGTGTGTTAGCTCTTCTCTAAATGTTTGATAGAATTCACCTGTGAAGCCATCTGGTCCTGGACTTTTGTTGGAAGATTTTAAATCACAGTTTCACTTTCATTACTTGTGATTGGTCTCTTCATGATTTCTATTTCTTCCTGGTTCAGTCTTGGAAGGTTATACCTTTCTAAGAACTTGTTCATTTCTTCCAGGCTGTCCATTTTATTTGCATAGAGTTGCTTGTAGTAGTCTCTTAGGATGCTTTGTATTTCTGTGTTGTCTGTTGTAACTTCTCCTTTTTCATTTCTAATTTTATTGATTTTAGTCCTCTCCGTCTTTTTCTTGATGAATCTGGCTAATGGTTTATCAATTTTCTCTACCTTCTCAAAGAACCAGCTTTTAGTTCTATTGATCTTTGCTATTGTTTTCTTTGTTTCTATTTATTTCTGCTCTGATCTTTATGATTCCTTTCCCTCTGCTAACTTTGGGTTTTGTTTGTTCTTCTTTCTCTAGTTCCTTTAGGTGTAAGGTTAGATTATTTATTTGAGATTTTTTCTTCTTTCTTGAGGTAGGCTTGTATTGCTATAAACTTCCCTCTTAGAACTGCTTTTGCTGCATCCCATAGGTTTTGGATTGTCGTCTTTTTGTTGTCATTTGTCTCTAGGTATTTTTTGATTTCTTCAGCGATCTCTTGGTTATTTAGTAATGTATTGTTTAGCCTCCATGTGTTTGTGTTTTTTACTTTTTTTCCCTTTAATTGATTTCTAATCCCATAGTGTTGTGGTCAGAAAAGATGCTTGATATGATTTCAGTTTTCTTAAATTTACTGAGGCTTGATTTGTGACCCAAGATGTGATCTATCCTGAAGAATGTTCCATGAGCGCTTGAGAAGAAAGTGTAATCTGCTGTTTTTGGATGGAATGTCCTATCAATATCAATTAAATCTATCTGGTCTATTGTGTCATTTAAAGCTTCTGTTTCCTTATTAATTTTCTCTTTGGGTGATCTGTCCATTGCTGTAGGTGAGGTGTTAACGTCCCCCACTATTATTGTGTTACTATCGATTTCCTCTTTTACAGCTGTTAGCATTTGCGTTATGTATTGAGGTGCTCCTATGTTGGGTGCATATATATTTATAATTGTTATATCTTCTGCTTGGATTGATCCCTTGATCATTATGTAGTGTCCTTCCTTGTCTCTTGTAACATTCTTTATTTTAAAGTCTATTTTATCTGATATGAGTATTGCTACTCCAGCTTTCTTTTGATTTCCATTTGCATGGAATATCTTTTTCCATCCCCTCACTTTCAGTCTGTATATGTCCCTAGGTCTGAAGTGGGTCTCTTGTAGACAGCATATATATGGGTCTTGTTTTTGTATCCTTTCAGCGAGCCTGTGTCTTTTGGTTGGAGCATTTAATCCATTCACATTTAAGGTAATTATCGATATGTATGTTCCCATTACCATTTTCTTAATCGTTTTGGGTTTGTTTTTGTAGGTCGTTTTCTTCTCTTGTGTTTCCCACTTAGAGAAGTTCCTTTAGCATTTGTTGTAGAGCTGGTTTGGTGGTGCTGAATTCTCATAGCTTTTGTTTGTCTGTAAAGCTTTTGATTTCCCCATCGAATCTGAATGAGACCCTTGCTAGGTAGAGTAATCTTGGTTGTAGGTTCTTCCCTTTCATCACTTTAAATATGTCATGCCACTCCCTTCTGGCTTGTAGAATTTCTACTGAGAAATCAGCTGTTAACCTTATGGGAGTTCCCTTGTATGTTATTTGTCATTTTTCCTTTGTTGCTTTCAATAATTTTTGTTTGTCTTTAATTTTTGTCAATTTGATTGCTATGTGTCTCTGTGTGTTTCTCCTTGGGGTTATCCTGCCTGGGACTCTGTGTTTCCTGGATTTGTGTGGCTATTTCCTTTCCCATGTTAGGGAAGTTTTTGACTATAATCTCTTCAAATATTTTCTCTGGTCCTTTCTCTCTCTCTTCTCCTTCTGGGACCCCTATAATGAGAATGTTGTTGCATTTAATGTTGTCCCAGAGGTCTCTTAGGCTGTCTTCATTTCTTTTCATTCTTTTTTCTTTATTCTCTTCCGTGGCAGTGAATTCCACCATTCGGTCTTCCAACTCACTTATCTGTTCTTCTGCCTTGGTTATTCTGCTATTGCTTCCTTGTAGTGTATTTTTCATTTCAGTTATTGTATTGTTCATCTCTGTTTGTTTGTTCTTTAATTCTTCTAGGTCTTTGTTAATCATTTCTTGCATCTTCTCGTTCTTTGCCTCCATTCTTTTTCTGAGGTCCTGGATCATCTTCACTATCATTATTCTGAATTCTTTTTCTGGAAGCTTGCCTATCTCCACTTCATTTAGTTGTTTTTCTGCAGTTTTGCCTTGTTCCTTCATCTGGTACATAGCCCTCTGCTTTTTCATCTTGTCTATCTTTCTGTGAATGTGGTTTTTGTTCCACAGCCTGCAGGATTGTATTTTTTCTTGCTTCTCTTGATTGTGTTTTTCTATCTTTTACTGATAGGTGAACAATAGTCCTCATTAACCGGACATCCATCTGGAGCAGATCCTTATCATTTCCTTCTCCTAGAATTCCCCTGCTCAAAACACTGCACACTGATGTGTTCTGACTGCTTGGCCTAAGTCTCCAGCTTTTGGACATGGAATTTATCAATGAAGACTGAGAACCATGCAGTGGTGGGTGAATTTATTTTCTAGGGTTTTACCAGCTTTCATGAACACAGCTCATCCTATTTGTGGTATTTCTTACCTTATACCTTTTAACCTTGGCTGGCAATGCCATCATTGTGACAATTATCAGTATTGATCGCCACCTTCACACACCCATGTACTTTTTTCTTACTATGCTTTCCACTTCAGAGACCTCGTACACATTGGTCATTGTACTCAGATGTTCTCCAGCCTTGTAAGCCTGAGCCAACACATCTCCTTGGCTGGCTGTGCCACCCAGATGTTCTTTTTTATCACTTTGGCCATCAACAAGTGCTTTCTACTCACAGCAATGGGATATGACCGCTATGTGGCCATCTGCAACCCCTTGAGGTACACAGTCATCATGAACAAGAGGGCATGTGCCCAGCTGGTATGGGGGCCCTGCAGCATTGGGCTACTTGTGGCCACAATTCACACTTCCTCTGTGTTCAGGCTGCCCTTTTGTGACAGAGAGATGGCCCATTATTTTTGTTACATCCGCCCAGTTATGAAACTCTCCTGTGCTGACACCACTATACGTGACATAATTAATTTCCTTGTCAGCTCACTCATTATTGTGGTGCTCATGGTTTTGGTCTTCATCTCCTATGTCCTCATCATCTCTACCATCCGCAAGATCACCTCTGCTGAGGGCCGGAAGAAGGCTTTTACTATCTGCACCTCCCACCTCACTGTGGTCATTCTCCACCAGGGCTGTGCCTCCACTCCCTACCCCAAGCCCAAGTCAGAGATCATGAGGGATCAGGACCAGCTGATTTCAATGACTTACACCGTTTTTACTCCTGTCCTTAATCCTGTGGTGTATACTCTAAGGAACAAAGAGGTCAAGGATGCCCTTCACCGTGCTGTTGGCAAAAACCTCTTGCCTAGGATCTTTGGTAGCTTGATATATACCCTATCATACTGTGGGTATTTTTGTAATCACAAGAAAAATTGATCCTATCATTCTTCCTCTACTCAGAGATAGTTGCACAATTTGGTGGTAAGCCTGCATTAAAGAACTGAGTTTCCCTGACTTGAATTCTGTTTTTACCATCATTCTCCCATACCCTCTATTCATTTGGGGGTTTACCACCAGGCACATGGTCAGATGCTCCTCACAAAGTGGAAAGTCGGTAGGGAATAAATAATAAGCAAGAGGGTGACTGATTGTTTCCACTTTGTTAATGCCAGAAAAGTGGGCTGCATAACGCCTGTTTGAGGTGATGGGTTGAAAGATCAACCTAAATGTCAGGTAGATATTGAGCTCTAAAACTTCAGAGATAGCATGGTCGGTGGGCAAGATTTGTGGAAAGCACAGTCAAAACCACCTTTCTGACTTATCACTTTCTCCTTTGGGCAATGACAAGAGTAACAGACTCTGACATTTCAGAAGAAATATTACCAGATTAAAACATTCTCACCTGCCTTGGAGACCCATGAAATTTTTTTTTTTTCTCAATTTTGCTGAAGCTCACATTAGGACTGTTTCCTTGGTGAGTTTTGTATATTTACATGTTAGTAAGTAACTTGTCACACCCAGCAACTGAATTTCACTGCAGTTATACATGCTTTCTCTGGGAGTAATGCATATGCCATAATGTATTCACAAGTGTAGGGCTGGCTTTCTGAAGATCTGTTTTGAAATTAAATTTATTAAGGAAATTTCCTGGTCCAGTGGTTAGGACTCCACAATTCCACTGCCGGTGGGCTGTGTTTGAACCCTGGCCAGGGAACCAAGATCCCACAAGCTGCATGGCCCAGCCAAAAAAAAAAAAAAAAAAAAGAAAAGGAATTAAATTTATTAATACCACCTCCCAACTAACTCTGACTGTCTCAGATCTGGAAATTAGCCTGTGATTTTCATTCATCTCTATGCGGAGCCTGAGGTGATGCCTGTGTCTTGCCTTTGCCCTCTTCATTTCTATTTACATTGATGAACTCATTTTCTGTTAACCGTTGGGTACCTCAAACTCTGAGTTTAAACACTTGCCTAAACAAGAGTCTGGGAGTCTCCCAATTCTTACTGTTATTGTCTTCTGAAGGGGAAAATTGTATTGATTTGTGAGAAAAGTTTAAGGCTTTAGGATGATTTGTCCTGGCATTCAAAAGAGGCAGAACTTGCCAAATGTCTTCCAGTCCATAAAGGGCTGACGTTAAAAGAAAAAAAGAAAGTAGTCCATTTCTCCCACCCACTATCCTTCTTCTGCTTGAGGACAGTCCAAGTGTCCCCACTGAGGATGCATTGAAATTGCCTGTCAAACAAAGGACTTGGGACTCCCTAATGGTACCAGGGTCAAGAAGGGAAATCTTCATGCTTATGGAGAATTACCTGCAGGAATATAAGCTTTGCCTCCCTAGAGGAGCTACCTCCAAGAGAGTGAATGTGAAGAAGAGCCTCCAAGGCAGTTAATCTTTGCCTTTATCTGGGTTCCCTGAGAACACTTCTGAATCCTTTCCGGGTTAGGTTCAAGGGTAACAGTCACAACCTTGCTTTCTGAGAAAGCCCCATTGGAGATTTTCTATTTGGGGGTCCTGCTCATGATAGTAGCCCATTCTTGAAAGGCCTCTCTCAGCAGTCACATCATTTTTATAGATTGATGAACATTTTTGCACTCAGGACCCCCATGGGGCATCCCACAGCTATACAGAGCTCTAGAAGATTGACAGCCATACTGAAAGCAGTGTGTTCCCCTGAGTTCCTATAGTTTGATGCTGCAGAAAATTATGTAATGTATGCAACAACAAAGAATGTATATTAAAGGTCTACCTAGCCCTTGTGTCTTTAATGTAGTTTACACCATCTTAATGGAGCCAGAAAAATGGAAATCAATGTATTTAATTTCAAAGAGAATGTGTGAGTGACTATTATTAAACACAAATCATGTCTGAAGGGAGTGAGGCTTACACCTACAACTTGGGCTTCACCACCACATAGCCGCTAGCTTTATAAGTCAGGGCCCGCCAATTCAAGATGTTGCCATTGTAACAGGAGGAGCACATATTCTTTAAGGGGACCACATGATCCCACAAGGACACATCCCAGATCTTCCCAACAAAGGATTGTTTTGCATCAAAACGTCCCCCAAAGGAATGCTGCTCGTGTCCCAGGATGATGCTTGCCTCTGCTCCCAAAGAGTACCCTTTCCTCAAACGCTTCCTCCCCACGGGCTTCCCATTCACCCGGAGTTCAGCAATCCCAGAAGCAGACTTCCAGCTGACACAAAGATGGATTGAGGCATAAGGGGACAGGGAGACCTTGAAAGTGACCCCGGTGTTCCCAATGTACAGCTTGTACTCTCCTACTTTGTTGACAAAGAGAAGCAGCTCATTGTCTGTAGACCTAGTGCTGTAGGAGAAGAGGCTGTAAGAGTGGGTGAGGTCTGTGGAGGCTTTCAGGCACAGAGTGAAACTTTTCAGCGGCTTCTTCACCCTGGGGATCAGGGACACATGGGCTTTGTTTGATTCTTTAGGGAAAATAAACACCTTCCCTCTCAAATCTGTGGAGGAAAAAAAAAAAAAAAAACAATGTGGCAAAAATTCTATCAATTCTTTTGTTTGATTTGCTCTCACTATGGATCATGGGCAGCTTCCTGATAGAGTATATACAGTGTTTACAAGGTGCTTGTAAGTGCATTATCTCAGTGATAGTATAAGCAAAATGTTAGTGTTAAAAGGCAGGTTTTGCTACAGTTGTCCTGATAGAAAGAGGAATTAAAGATGTCCTATATCAACTCCCACTCTCATCTTCTTTGTAGGTTTCATCTGGGTAGAGCAGCAAACACCAGTGTAGAAAATGAAACACAGGGTACTTCCCTGGCAGTCCAGTGGTAAAGACTCTGCGCTTCCAGTGTAGGGGGCATGGGTTCCATCTGCAGTTGGGAAACTAAGATCCCACATGCTGCGTGGTGCAGCCAAAGAGAAAAAAATGAAAAAAAAAAAAAAAAAAAAAGAAAATGAAACACAGATGACTCATGGAGTATAATGGTTAAAGTATGTAGCACCCCATATTCTCCCATTGCTGATCATATTCTGAGATGTCAGTGATCTAAATATCACCGTATGTGTGGTTTGTGACCTTGTCAGTATACAAACCTGAAGCAAAATAGCGTGGTTAGCCAGAGAGTGGTGTTTTGAATAACTTATAACTGATAGTGATATGATAGAAAAGTGGGTGTCTGGAACTTGAGAAGCTGGGGTTGGGTTTATTAGGTACAATAGAAAGGGAGAAAAAAAGAGTGCCAGGACATTAAAGCTTTTTTACTGCTAATAAAACCTAACTTCTTTGTAGCACTTATGCATCACAAAGTAAATTTTTCCCTTTAGTGTGATGTCATCCTTATACCCATTTCATAGACAAAGAAACTGAGGGTCAGAGTTCAGCAACTTCACAAAGGCAATTCAGTTAGTTTGGGAGAAACCGGTTCTCTACTTAAAGTTCA
Organism: Balaenoptera acutorostrata; assembly: GCF_949987535.1. Lineage (NCBI taxonomy): Eukaryota > Metazoa > Chordata > Mammalia > Artiodactyla > Balaenopteridae > Balaenoptera > Balaenoptera acutorostrata. The sequence goes on along the minus strand of NC_080064.1, from coordinate 117,018,995 downwards.
AGATTCTTCTAAAATTTCATATTTCCTCTCACGTGACCCAGACTAAAGGATTGAGAAGGATCAGAGAATGAACACCCTAATAACTGTAATAACCTCTTTTTCTAATAAAAGTTGCACATCCCTTCTTGTTCTCTCAGGTGAGAGGTAATGGTGTTCCCAAGTAGTAAACAAAGCCAGCTGTCCTTTCTCTAGCCCTGGGGCTTCCTTCTGCCAGGCATGTCCTTACTCATCAGCATCTGTAGTGGTTTTAAGAATATGTCTGAAATAATTCTCCTCTCCTTGATTGTAGGCTAACTTGCTGCTAATGAATAGAATACAGCAGAACTGAGGTAAATGACAGAAGATGAGGTTTTGAAAAGACTGTGCTTTTTTTTTTTTTTTTTAGTTGCTTCCAAGTTTTATTTCTTTTTAAAAAAAAATTTAATTTAGTTTTTATTTTATATTGGAGTATAGTTGATTTACAATGTTGTGTTGGTTTCAGGTGTACAGCTAAGTGATTCAGTTATACATATACATATATCCATTCTTTTTCAGATTCTTTTCCCATATAGGTTATAACACAGTATTGAATAGATTTCCCTGTGCTATGCAGTAGGTCCTTGTTGGTTATCCATTTTATATATAGTAGTGTGTACATGTTAATCCCAAACTCCTAATTTATCCCTCCCACCAGTGTTTCCCCTTTAGTAGCTGTAAGGTTGTTTTTCTATGTCTGTGAGTCTGCTTCTGTTTTGTGAATAAGTTCATTTGTATCCATTTTTTTTTAGTTTCCACATATAAATGTTATCATATATTTGTCTTTGAGAAAGGTCCATCCATGTTGCTGCAAATGGTATTATTTCATTATTTTTAATGGTTGAGTAATATTCCATTGTATATACATACCACATCATCTTTATCCATTCATCTGTCAATGGACATTTAGGCTGCTTCCATGTCTTGGTTATTGTAAACAGTGCTACAATGAACACTGGGGTACATGTATCTTTTCAAATTATAGTTTTCTCTGGATATATCCAGGAATGGGATTGCTAGATCATATGGTAGTTCTATTTTTAGTTTTTTAAGAAAGACTGTGCTTTTGGGCTGGGCCCTTTCTCTCTGTTAGATCACTCACTGTTGGAGAAGCCAGCTGCCATGTCATAGGCTGCTTGATAGAAAGGTCCATATGGCAAGGAACTAAGGGAAGCCTCCAGCCAACAGCCTGTGAAGAACAGAGGCCCTCAACCCAACAGCCTGTAAGAGCTGAATCCTGATGATAACCATGTGAATGAGCTTGGAAGCAGATCCTCCCCAAGTCGAGCCTTCAGATGAGAGGACAGCTCTGGTTGACTGACTGCAAACTTATGAGAGACCTTGAGTCAGAATCATCCTGCCGAGCTGTTCCCTGATTCCTGACCCACAGAAAGTATGAGATAATAAATGTTTGTTGTTTTAAGCTGCTAAATTTTAAGGTGATTTGTAATACTGCAATAGATAACTTATAACATCCTTCATTCACATCTTCCTCAAACAGCAACCCCAGTAGTAACAAAATGTGCTGTACTCCAGTTCCCCTGGGACTTGGAGAAAACTTTATCCCAGCAAGGCTCAGGACCTACCTTTCTGTGTCATACCCTCTGAGAGAAAGGTGAGAAGCAGGACACCCAGAAGAAGCTTCTCCATCCTGTGCTCCTTGGATCTTCAGGAGTAGTGGGAGGAACAGCAGTGGTCCTACCAATGGAGAGATGCTCACTGTCTGACTTCTTATATTGTGCTTTTAGAGGCACAGCCTTTGTTCCAGCAACAGAAGGCAAAGCTATAAATGGTAAATATTAACTGAACCAGGAAAGGATTTGGAAACAGATTTGTTTACTTTCTGGTCTATTGCTTCAGTTGTAGGGTCTTTCCTTTCTTTTTTAAGTGTTCTATTTCCTGCTGAACTGTCCTGTTCATGTCTCCCCACAAGAAAAAGAGACTCTATGTCCTCCTAAAGGGACATTTAATTACCTAATATATGTAAGGAAATTGTGGCAGTCTGTTGTTAGTTCTGTCAGATGGGCATCCTCGTGGAGCTGCTGGAGGAACCATTTCCCCCCTGTGTTTAGGGGCTGGGGTATCACAGTGGAGAAACTGACATTTACTGATTCAGGTGGCTGTGAACTTCAAGATAGTGGAGATCTAGCTCTTGTGGTCTTGATGATGAAGTTGCCAGGTTGTCTGTAAGGAAGCTTCTAGATGCTGGGTGTTAAGATGATGCCCTTCACTTGGAATCTGGACATCAGCTAGGAAATAAGCTCAAAGAAGGTGTCTGTGAAGGTGGATAGACTGAACCCATTTTGAGAGGGCACAGAATAGTGCTTAGATACTGGGAACAAGCCAGATATGTTATGACCTAAATCTGTGATTTACAAACCTGACTACATCTAAACATTTTATCCTGGTGTTTCTCTGTCTCTAATAAAATTTTTTTTGTAAGTTGCTGTATCAATTTCTCCTTTATTATTCATTACACATTAAAAGATTTTAAAATTTGAGAACATATGGGTCATGTATGTTTTCTCCCACAGTTTAATCTCCAGCACTTATCACTGTGATTCATTTATAAAAGCCCTAATACTACTTATGGAATGAACTAATCTGGGTGTTTCCAGGTTGATGAGAAGAACTAAAGGAAATTATCAAAGGCTCTCGGTTGCAGACAACAAAAGCCACTGTATTAGTTGTGGCAGTTTATTTCTACTTAATGAAGCTGTGCAACAAACCACCTCAAAACTCAGTTTTTAAAACAAAAAACATTTATTTAGTTCATGAGTCTGTGGGTTGATGATTTGGGCTTAGTGATTCTTTCAGTCTTAGCTGGGTGATTAACAGCAAGTCAGCTAGTTGGACAGTAATATTATATGAGTCAGAAATGGTACAATGAGAATTAAAGCATTTTAAAATTTTTGTCTGATTTGTATAATTTTAGGTTGGTTTAAATCAATCTTGATTTCTCCCTCTCTCCTTTAATTCTAAACTATATGCACATTAACATATCAAGAATTCCCTAAGGAATTTTTAAAATTATTTTTCATGGTATATGTTTATACAATATAAAATAAATTATTTTCCATCAAATATGTTACTTTAGGTCAATATATTACAATTAAAGGTTACATTGTAAGTTAATTTTATTAAAGCCTTTAATAATATTCATGATACATATCTAAAAAGACAAATTTGACCTATCCACATTTAATGTGCTTCATATTATTGAATTAACTTTATGAAAGCAAGAACACAATTTATGGACAGATTCAAATTGACATTTTGTCAATCCCACATTTCATTTGAGGATAAAATTAAATGCATTAAAATGAAGTTTGAAAAAAAAATGAAGTTTGAAATTTAACTACTTTTTGCTACATCAGAAATATACAAAAATTTCTTTGATGATTTTGATTTGTGTTTCTGATGTTTAGAGCCTAAACACACACACACACAATTTAAAAATATAAAACTATTATGGGACTTCCCTGGTTGTCCAGTGGTTAAGAATCCACCTTCCAATACAGGGGACGTGGGTTCTGGTTGGGGAACTAAGATCCCACATGTTGTGTGGCACAGCCAAAAAAAATAAATAAAAATATTAATGCTAGATTCCAAGTACAGTACTCCCTCAGCATCTATGGGGGATCCCCCCCCATATTAGAATTCATGAATGCTTGATTTCCTTATATAAAATGGTACAGTATTTGCATATTATTGACACACAACCTCCTGTATACTTTAAACCATCTCTAGATTACCTATAATACTTAATGCAATGCAAATTCTATGTAAATAGTTGTTGGTGCATGGCAAATTCAAGGTTTGCTTTTTGGAACTTCCTGGAATTATTTTCTAAATATTTCTGAACAGCAGTTGGTTAAATCTGTGGATATAGAACCCATAGATATGAAAGGCCAATGGTGTTTACCTTACAAGGACTTAATTAAGTGCTAAAGACATCTTGATGTGCTATAGATTATAAGATTAGGATCTTTTTGTCAATCAATACGGATAAATTTTGAAATACATATGTAAATTTAAAATAATACCATATGTTTATAATTACATATGTATAAACATGCAAAGGAAACATACACACATTCTCAGTGTGGTTACCTCTGAGGAAGGAGGAAGTAAGGAAGTGGAAAGAATGTGGGGACTTTCTGATTGTATCCATAAATATTACCTTAAAAAAAAAAGACAGGAAACAATTATGACAAATATGGTGTGGCAAAAATATGGTATATATGGTATTTGATATACAATTTTGTAACTTTACTCTGTTATAAATTTAAATTTTCACAACTGTTATTTTTTTTTTATTTTTAAAGATAAATATCAGGTATTTCATAAACAAGACGAAAAGACAACCCTCAGAATGGGAGAAAATATTTGCAAATGAAGCCACTGACAAAGGATTAATCTCCAAAATATACCAGCAGCTCATGCAGCTCAATATCAAAAAAACAAACAACCCAATCCAAAAATGGGCAGAAGACCTAAATAGACATTTCTACAAAGAAGATATACAGATTGCCAACAAACACATGAAAAGATGCTTAACATCATTAATCATTACCTTACACCGGTCAGAATGGTCATCATCAAAAAATCTACAAACAATAAATGCTAGAGAGGGTGTGGAGAAAAGGGATCCCTCTTGCACTGTTGGTGAGAATGTAAATTGATAGAGCCACTATGGGGAACAGTATGGAGGTTCCTTAAAAAACTAAAAATAGAACTACCATATGACCCAGCAATCTCACTACTGGGCATATACCCTGAAGAAACCATAATTCAAAAACAGTCATTTACCACAATGTTCATCGCAGCACTATTTACAGTAGACAGGATATGGAAGCAACCTAAATGTCCATCAACAGATGAATGGCTAAAGAAAATGTGGCACATATATACAATGGAATATTACTCAGCCATAAAAAGAAACGAAATTGAGTTATTTGTAATGAGGTGGATGGACCTAGAGTCTGTCATATAGAGTGAAGTTAAGTCAGAAAGAGAAAAACAAATACTGTATGCTAACACATATATATGGAATCTAAAAAAAAAATGATTCTGATGAACTTAGGGGCAGGACAGGAATAAAGACACAGAGGTAGAGAATGGACTTGAAGACACAGGGAGGGGGAAGGGTAAGCTGGGAAGCAGTGAGAGAGTAGCATTGACTTATATACACTACCAAATGTAAAATAGATAGCTAGTGGGAAGCAGCTGCATAGCACAGGGAGATCAGTTTGGTGCTCTGTGACCACCTAGAGGGGTGGAATAAGGAGGGTGGGAGGGAGATGCAAGGGGGAGGGGATATTGGGATATATGTATACATATAGCTGATTCACCTTGTTATATAGCAGAAACTAACACAATACTGTAAAGCAATTATACTCCAATAAAGATGTTAAAAAAAAAAAAGGAAGATGTGGTACATATACACAATGGAATATTACTCAGCCATCAAAAAGAACAAAATAATGCCACTTGCAGCAACATGGATAGACCCAGAGACCATCATACTGAGTGAAGTAAGCCAGACACAGAAAGACAAGTATCACTTGATATCGCTTATATGTGGAATCTAAAAAAAAAAGAGTACAAATGAACTTATTTACAAAACAGAAATAGAGCCACAAATGTAGAAAGCAAACTCATGGTTACCAGGAGATAAGGGAGGAGGGATAAATTGGGAGATTGGGATTGACATATACACACTGCTATATATAAAATAGATAACCAATAAGAACCTGCTGTACAGCAAAAGGAACTCTGCTCAACACTCTGCAATGGCCCACATGAGAAAAGAATCTAAAAAAAAAAAGAGTGGACACATGCATATGCATATGTAAAACTGATTCACTCCGCTGTACACCTGAAACCAACACAACATTGTAAATCAACTATACTTCAATAAAAATTAAAAAAAAGAGAAAAGTAATAGTACCCAGCAATCACCAGGGCTGGGAACAGAGCCTGATCCCACCAGCCAGAATGGAAAACCTTAGAATTTAACACCGTATTTATTTATCATCAGCCACATTCAACTCTATGTGGAAATTTCTCTGACTTTGAGGGTGTACTGTCCAGGCACCAGGTATGAGAGATAAAGGGATATATAGAGTTCTACCACCTTTGTTCATTACCCTCAATAAATCATCCTTTTAAAAAATTTCCCTGGAATTGAGTTGGTGGAACCAAACAAGTAAGTTAGGGGAAAAAAATACCTCATAAGATCTTTAATTCCTCTATCACATATAAATAAAATACATATATTTGTAAGTCTTCTGTAAACTCCAAAATACAATAAGCTCTATATGGAGATAGAACATATGGGAAACGTGAGTCATGAAGTTGGTAGGGTAATTTTCATCTTCTCTCTTTTTTTTTTTTTTTTTAAACATCTTTATTGAAGTATAATTGCCTTACAATGGTGTGTTAGCTTCTGCTTTATAACAAAGTGAATCAGTTATACATATACAATATGTTCCCATTTCTCTTCCCTCTTGCATCTCCCTCCCTCCCACCCTCCCCATCCCACCCCTCTAGGTGGTCACAAAGCACCGAGCTGATCTCCCTGTGCTATGTGGCTGCTTCCCACTAGTTATCTATTTTACATTTGGTAGTGTATATATGTCCATGACACTCTCTTACCCTGTCACATCTCACCCCACCCCCTCCCCATATCCTCAAGTCCATTCTCTAGTAGGTCTGTGTCTTTATTCCCGTCTTGCCACTAGGTTCTTCATGGCCTTTTTTTTTTTTCCCCCTTAGATGCCGTATATATGTGTTAGCATACTGTATTTGTTTTTCTCTTTCTGACTTACTTCACTCTGTATGACAGACTCTAACTCCATCCACCTCATTACAAATACCTCCATTTCATTTCTTTTTATGGCTGAGTAATATTCCATTGTATATATGTGCCACATCTTCTTTATCCATTCATCTGTCGATGGACATTTAGGTTGCTTCCATGCCCTGGCTATTGTAAATAGAGCTGCAATGAACATTTTGGTACATGACTCTTTTTGACCTATGGTTTTCTCAGGGTATGTGCCCAGTAGTGGGATTGCTGGGTCGTATGGTAGTTCTATTTGTAGTTTTTTAAGGAACCTCCATACTGTTCTCCATAGTGGCTGTATCAATTTACATTCCCACCAACAGTGCAAGAGTGTTCCCTTTCCTCCACACCCTCTCCAGCATTTATTGTTTCTAGATTTTTTGATGATGGCCATTCTGACCGGTGTGAGATGATATCTCATTGTAGTTTTGATTTGCATTGCTCTAATGATTAATGATGTTGAGCATTCTTTCATGTGTCTGTAGACCATCTGTATATCTTCTTTGGAGAAATGTCTATTTAGATCTTCTGCCCATTTTTGGATTGGGTTGTTCGTTTTTTTGTTATTGAGCTGCTTGTAAATCTTGGAGATTAATCCTTTGTCAGTTGCTTCATTTGCAAATATTTTCTCCCATTCTGAGGGTTGTCTTTTGGTCTTGTTTATGGTTTCCTTTGCTGTGCAAAAGCTTTTAAGTTTCATTAGGTCCCATTTGTTTATTTGTGTTCTTATTTCCATTTCTCTGGGAGCTGGGTCAAAAAGAATCTTGCTGTGATGTATGTCATAGAGTGTTCTGCCTATGTTTTCCTCTAAGAGTTTGATAGTGTCTGCCCTTACACTTAGGTCTTTAATCCATTTTGAGTTTATTTTTGTGCATGGTGTCAGGGAGTGTTCTAATTTCATACTTTTACATGTTCCTGTCCAATTTTCCCAGCACCACTTATTGAAGAGGCTGTCTTTTCTCCACTGTATATGCTTGCCTCCTTTATCAAAGATAAGGTGACCATATGTGTGTGGGTTTATCTCTGGGCTTTCTATCCTGTTCCATTGATCTATATTTCTGTTTTTGTGCCAGTACCAAACTGTCTTGATTACTGAAGCTTTGTAATATAGTCTGAAGTCAGGGAGCCTGATTCCCCCAGCTCCATTTTTCATTCTCAAGATTGCTTTGGCTATTCGGGGTCTTTTGTGTTTCCATACAAATTGTGAAATTTTTTGTTCTAGTTCTGTGAAAAATGCCAGTGGTAATTTGATAGGGATTGCATTGAATCTGTAGATTGCTTTGGGTAGTAGAGTCATTTTCACAATGTTGATTCTTCCAATCCAGGAACATGGTATATCTCTCCATCTATTTGTATCATCTTTAATTTCTTTCATCAGTGTCTTATAATTTTCTGCATACAGGTGTTTTGTCTCCTTAGGTAGGTTTAGTCCTAGATATTTTATTCTTTTTGTTGCAATGGTAAATGGGAGTGTTTTCTTAATTTCACTTTCAGATTTTTCATCATTAGTGTATAGAAATGCAAGAGATTTCTGTGCATTAATTTTGTATCCTGCTACTTTACCAAATTCATTGATTAGCTCTAGGAGTTTTCTGGTAGCATCTTTAGGATTCTCTATGTATAGTATCATGTCACCTGCAAATAGTGACAGCTTTACTTCTTCTTTTCCGATTTGGATTCCTTTTATTTCTTGTTCTTCTCTGATTGCTGTGGCTAACACTTCCAAAACTATCTTGACTAATAGTCGTGAGAGTGGGCAACCTTGTCTTGTTCCTGATCTTAGTGGAAATGGTTTCAGTTTTTCACCATTGAGGACAATGTTGGCTGTGGGTTTTTCACATATGGCCTTTATTATGTTGAGGAAAGTTCCCTCTATGCCTACTTTCTGCAGGGCTTTTATCATAAATGGGTGTTGAATTTTGTCGAAAGCTTTCTCTGCATCTATTGAGATGATCATATGGTTTTTCTCCTTCAATTTGTTAATATGGTGTATCACATTGATTGATTTGTGTATATTGAAGAATCCTTGCATTCCTGGGATAAACCCCACTTGATCATGGTGTATGATCCTTTTAATGTGCTGTTGGATTCTGTTTGCTAGTATTTTGTTGAGGATTTTTGCATCTATGTTCATCAGTGATATTGGCCTTTAGTTTTCTTTCTTTGTGACATCTTTGTCTGGTTTTGGTATCAGGGTGATGGTGGCCTCGTAGAATGAGTTTGGGAGTGTTCCTCCCTCTGCAATATTTTGGAAGAGTTTGAGAAGGATAGGTGTTAGCTCTTCTCTAAATGTTTGATAGAATTCACCTGTGAAGCCATCTGGTCCTGGGCTTTTGTTTGTTGGAAGGTTTTTAATCACAGTTTCAATTTCAGTGCTTGTGATTGGTCTGTTCATATTTTCTATTTCTTCCTGGTTCAGTCTTGGCAGTTTGTGCATTTCTAAGAATCTGTCCATTTCTTCCAGGTTGTCCATTTTATTGGCATAGAGTTGCTTGTAGTAATCTCTCATGATCTTTTGTATTTCTGCAGTGTCAGTGGTTACTTCTCCTTTTTCATTTCTAATTCTACTGATTTGAGTCTTCTCCCTTTTTCTCTTGATGAGTCTGGCTAATGGTTTATCAATTTTGTTTATCTTCTCAAAGAACCAGCTTTTAGTTTCATTGATTTTTGCTATTGTTTCCTTCATTTCTTTTTCATTTATTTCTGACCTGATCTTTATAATTTCTTTCCTTCTGCTGGCTTTGGGGTTTTTTTGTTCTTCTTTCTCTAATTGCTTTAGGTGCAAGGTTAGGTTGTTTAATCGAGATGTTTCCTGTTTCTTGAGGTAGGCTTGTATTGCTATAAACTTCCCTCTTAGCACTGCTTTTGCTGTGTCCCATAGGTTTTGGGTCGTCGTATCTCCATTGTCATTTGTTTCTAGGTATTTTTTGATTTCCCCTTGGATTTCTTCAGTGATCACTTCGTTATTAAGTAATGTATTGTGTAGCCTCCATGTGTTTGTATTTTTTACAGATGTTTTCCTGTAATTGATATCTCGTCTCATAGCGTTGTGGTCGGAAAAGATACTTGATACGATTTCAATTTTCTTAAATTTACCAAGGCTTGATTTGTGACCCAAGATATGATCTATCCTGGAGAATGTTCCATGAGCACTTGAGAAAAATGTGTATTCTGTTGTTTTGGGGTGGAATGTCCTATAAATATCAATTAAGTCCGTCTTGTTTAATGTATCATTTAAAGCTTGTGTTTCCTTATTTATTTTCATTTTGCATGATCTGTCCATTGGTGAAAGTGGGGTGTTAAAGTCCCCTACTATGATTGTGTTGCTGTCGATTTCCCCTTTTATGGCTGATAGTATTTGCCTTATGTATTGAGGTGCTCCTATGTTGGGTGCATACATATTTACAATTGTTATACCTTCCTCTTGGATTGATCCCTTGATCATTATATAGTGTCCTTCTTTGTCTCTTGTAATAGTCTTTATTTTAAAGTCTATTTTGTCTGATATGAGAATTGCTACTCCAGCTTTCTTTTGATTTCCATTTGCATGGAATATCTTTTTCCATCCCCTCACTTTCAGTCTATATGTGTCTCCAGGTCTGAAGTGGGTCTCTTGTAGACAGCATATATATGGGTCTTGTTTTTGTATCCATTCAGCCAGCCTGTGTCTTTTGGTGGGAGCATTTAATCCATTTACATTCAAGGTAATTATCGATATGTATGTTCCTATTCCCATTTTCTGAAATGTTTTGGGTTTGTTATTGTAGGTGTTTTCCTTCTCTTGTGTTTCTTGCCTAGAGAAGTTCCTTTAGCATTTGTTGTAAAGCTGGTTTGGTGGTGCTGAACTCTCTCAGCTTTTGCTTGTCTGTAAAGGTTTGAATTTCTCCATCACATCTGAATGAGATCCTTGCTGGGTAGAGTAATCTTGGTTATAGGTTTTTCTCCTTCATCACTTTAAGTATATCCTGCCACTCCCTTCTGGCTTGTAGAGTTTCTGCTGAAAGATCAGATGTTAACCTTATGGGGATTCCCTTGTGTGTTATTTGTTGTTTTTCCCTTGCTGCCTTTAATATGTTTTCCTTATATTTAATTTTTGACAGTTTGATTAATATGTGTCTTGGCGTGTTTCTCCTTGGGTTTATCCTGTATGGGACTCTCTGTGCTTCCAGGACTTGATTAACTATTTCCTTTCCCATATTAGGGAAGTTTTCAACTATAATCTCTTCAAATATTTTCTCAGTCCCTTTCTTTTTCTCTTCTTCTTCTGGGACCCCTATAATTCGAATGTTGGTGCGTTTAATGTTGTCCCAGAGGTCTCTGAGACTGTCCTCAGTTCTTTTCATTCTTTTTTCTTTATCCTGCTCTGCAGTAGTTATTTCCACCATTTTATCTTCCAGGTCACTTATCCTTTCTTCTGCCTCAGTTATTCTGCTATTGATCCCATCTAGAGTATTTTTAATTTCATTTATTGTGCTTTTCATCATTGCTTGGTTCCTCTTTAGTTCTTCTACGTCCTTTTTAAATGTTTCTTGCATTTTGTCTATTCTATTTCCAAGATTTTGGATCATCCTTACTATCATTATTCTGAATTCTTTTTCAGGTAGACTACCTATTTCCTCTTCATTTGTTAAGTCTGGTGTATTTTGACCCTGCTCCTTCATCTGCTGTGTGTTTTTCTGTCGTCTCATTTTGCTTATCTTACTGTGTTTGGGGTCTCCTTTTCACAGGTTGCAGGTTCGTAGTTCCCGTTGTTTTTGGTATCTGTCCCCAGTGGCTAAGGTTGGTTCAGTGAGTTGTGTAGGCTTCCTGGTGGAGGGAACTAGTGCCTGAGTTCTGGTGGATGAGGCTGGATCTTGTCTTTCTGGTGGGCACGTCCACATCTGGTGGTGTATTTTGGGGTGTCTGTGGCCTTATTATGATTTTAGGCAGCCTCTCTGCTAATGGATGGGGCTGTGTTCCTGTCTTGCTAGTTGTTTGGCATAGGATGTTCAGCACTGTAGCTTGCTGGTCATTGAGTGATGCTGGGTCTTGATGTTGAGATGGAGATCTCTGAGAGATTTTTGCCGTTTGGTATTACGTGGAGCTGGGAGGTCTCTTGTGGACCAGTGTTCTGAAGTTGGCTCTCCCACCTCAGAGGCACGGCCCTGATGTCTGTCTGGAGCACCAAGAGCCTTTCGTCCACACGGCTCAGAGTAAAAGGGAGAAAAAATAGAAAGAAAGAAAGAAAGAGGCTATAATATAGTAAAGTAAAATAAAGCTATTGTAAAGCAAAGCTATACAGACAAAATCTCACCCAGAAGCATATACATATACACTCACAAAAAAAGGGAAAAGGGGAAAAATTAATATCTCCTGCTCCCAGAGTCCACCTCCTGAATTTGGGCTGATTCGTTGTCTGTTCAGGTGTTCAGCAGATGCAGGCACATCACGTTGTCTGTGGAGCTTTAATCCGCTGCTCCCGAGGCTGCTGGGAGAGATTTCCCCTTCTCTTCCCTGTTCGCACAGCTCCTGGGGTTCAGCTTTGGATTTGGACCCGCCTCTGCGTGTAGGTCGCCTGAGGGCGTCTGTTCCCCGCCCAGACAGAATGGGGTTAAAGGAGCAGCTGCTTCGGGGGCTCTGGCTCACCCAGGCCGCGGGGAGGGAGGGGTACAGAGGAGGCGGGGCGAGCCTGCGGCGGCCGAGGCCGGCGTGACGTTGCACCAGCCTGAGGCGCGCCGTGCGTTTTCCCGGGGATGTTGTCCCCGGATCCCGGGACCCTGGCAGTGGCGGGCTGCACAGGCTACCGGGAGGGGCGGTGTGGAGAGTGACCTGTGCTTGCACACAGGATTTTTGGAGGCGGCAGCAGCAGCCCCAGCGTCTCACGCCCGTCTCTGGGGTCCGCGCTGATAGCCGCGGCTCGCGCCAGTCTCTGGAGTTCGTTTAGGCGGCGCTCTGAATCCCCTCTCCTTGTGCACCACGAAACAAAGAGGCAAGAAAAAGTCTCTTGCCTCTTCGGCAGCTGCAGACTTTTTCCCGGTCTCCCTCCCAGCCAGCTGTGGTGTGCTAACCCCTTCAGGCTGTGTTCTCGCCGCCAACCCCAGTCCTCTCCCTGCGATCCGCCCAAGGCCCGAGCTTCAGCTCCCAGCCCCGCCCGCCCCGGCAGCTGAGCAGACAAGCCTCTCGGGCTGGTGAGTGCTGGTCGGCACTGATCCTCCATGTGGGAATCTCTCCGCTTTGCCCTCCGCACCCCTGTGGCTGCGCTCTCCTCCGTGGCTCCGAAGCTTCCCCCCTCTGCCACCCGCAGTCTCTGCCCGCGAAGGGGCTTCCTAGTGCGTGGAAATCTTTCCTCCTTCACAGCTCCCTCCCACTGGTGCAGGTGCCGTCCTTATTCTTTTGTCTCTGTTATTTCTTTTTTCTTTTGCCCTACCCAAGTACCGGGGGAGTTTCTTGCCTTTTGGGAGGTCTCACGTTTTCTGCCAGCGTTCAGTGGGTGTTCTGTAGGAGCAGTTCCACGTGTAGATGTATTTCTACTGTATCTGTGGGAAGGAAGTTGATCTCCGCGTCTTACTCTTCCGCCATCTTCTCTCCTCCCTCATCTTCTCTCTTGTTGACATTGTTTCTTGTCCTGATTCTAGAGAAATCCTACACACCAAGTTCACCTGTCACTAAAGCCTCTGTTGCTCTGCAGCACCCAGACCAAGACAATGTGCTCTTCCTATATCCAGATAAAACTGAGGAGTACGGCTTACCAATTGGGCATAGAGAGGGCATTGTCAAGCCACTCAAAGACCCTCTTGCCTCAGTCCATTTGTGCCAACTGAAATCAATCTCTGCCACCGTAGAACTCCTGGGTAGAAGAGGAACCCCAAGTGAGAAAGAGATGCTCAACTGGACAGAAGGAAAAGATCACCCTGGGGCAGGAGCAGGATTCTTTTAGGGGAAAATTTGAAAATCTTTTAGGGGCAGTTCTTTAATGGCGACATTTGAGATTAGTCCTATAGGATTACATGCTCTTCTCAAAGGAGATAATATACCATCTATTGTGATGACATCGTCACAAACTGGCAGGTTCTGAGGTTGTCTTTTTATTCATATAACTTTTTATTTTAACACAATTTCAGACTTACAAAAAGTTGCAGGAATAGTAAAAAAAAATTTCCATATACTTTAAACAATTTATTGTGGTAAAATATGCATAATATAAAATTTACCATTTTATCCACTTTTAAGTATATACTGGTAATATTAAGTGCATTCACAATGTTGTGTAATTGTCACCACTGTGCATTTCCAGAACTTTTTCATGATTCCAAACAGAAACCCTGTACCCATCAAACAATAATTCTCAATTTCTCCCTCCCCCAGTCCCTGGTAGCCTCTATCTACTTTCTATCTCTATAAATTTACCTATCCTAGGTACCTCACATAAGTGGAATCATATAATATTTGTCCTTTTGTATCAGACTTATTTCACTTAGCACAATGTTTATGTTGTATCCATATTGCAGCATGTATCAGAATTTCATTTCTTTTTACAGAAGAATAATATTCCTTTGTATGCACATACAACATTTTGATTATCCATTTATCGTTGATGGACATTTGGGTTGTTTCCACCTTTTGGCTGTTGTGAATATGCTGTGAACATTGATGTACAAGTATCTGAGTCCCTGTTTTCATTTTTCTAGGTATATACCTAGGAGTGGAATTTCTGGATTATACAATAATTCTATGTTTAATTTTTTTGAGGAGCCACCAGACTGTTTTCCACAGTTGCTTCACCATTTTACACTTCCACCAACAATAAACAAGGGTTCCAATTTCTCCACATCCTCATCAACACTTGTTATTTTTCATTGTTTAAAAAAATACATATTAGCCATCCTAATGGATATGTAATGGTACTTCATTGTGGGTTTACTTTACATTTTTCTAATGGCTAGCTAGTGATGTTGATTATCTTTTCAGGTGTTTATATTGGCTATTTGTTTATCTTCTTTGGAGAAATGTCTATTCAAATCCTTTGCCCATTTTCAATATATATATATATATATATATACATATATACATATATATATACATACATACATACATAAACACACGTATACACATTCTGGATAGCAATACCCTATCAGATATATGCTATGCAAATATTTTCTCTCATTATGTGGGTTGTCTTTTCACTCTTGATATTTTCCTTTGATACACAAAAGTTTTAAATTTTGATCAAGTCCAATTTGTCTATTTTCTCTTTTGTTGCCTGTGCTTCTCTCATGCATATCCAAGAAGTCATTGCCAAATCCAATGTGACAAAGATTTTTCCTATGTCTTCTAAGAGTTTTATAGTTTTAGCTCTTACACTTGGGTCCTTGATTTATTTTGATTTACATTTTGCATATGGTATAAAGTAAGGATCTAACATCATTCTTCTGCATGTGGATATACAGTTTTCCCAACATCATTTGCTGAAGACTGTCCTTTCCTCATTGAATCATCTTGTCACCCTTGTTGAAAATCAATTAACCATATATGCAAGGGTTTATTTCTGAGATCTCTATGCTATTCTATTGGTCTATATATTGGTCCTTATGCCCCATATACTTTTCACTTGGATTTCCTAAATGTTAATATTTTACGATGTTTGACTTTATAGCCCCCACTTCATTCTCTCTCTCTCTCTCTCCCCCCTCCCCCTTTCTCTTTCTCATACATACACACACATACACAAACATGTGTGTGCACACATATATATGTTTATATAATTTTTATCTACGTCTTTTTTTAAACTGCTGAGAATCATTTGCAGACATGATGCTCCTTTATCCATGAATACTTTAGTGTGTATTTTCTAAAAGCAGGGATATTCTCTTATATTATGCATTCTCAATAGGGGTGATATCACCCTCAAGGGGGCAAACATTGATTCTATGGGCCAAAAAAACACCCCCAAAAACAGATACTACATATGACCTGTAGCTTTCCAAAGCTCAGCCCTATTCAACAAAATCATATTTCTTAGTATTTAATTTCTCTTATTAGGGAGAAATTAATTTAATTTAAATATCACTTAATCTAATTTTTCTCCTGGGGGGAGTACAACAATGAAAAAATAAGGTTGAGAAACATTATACTGTATAATCACACACATTGAAATCAGGAAATTAAAATTGATACAATACTCTATTGATTTGATTTGTTTTATTTTTACATTTCACTAGTTATTCTACTATTATCTCACAAGGCAAAAGAAAATCCCAGATCACCCATCGTATGTCATTGCCATGTCTCTTTAGTCTCTTTCATTCAGAACAATTCTTCAGTCTTTCTTTGTATTTAGTGACTTTGACATTTTGAAGAGGATAGGTCAGTTGTTTCGTAGAATGCCCCTTATCTTAGATTTATCTGGTGTGTCCCTATGATCAGATTCAGGTTGTGCCCTTTTGTCAGGAACACCACACAAGTGATGTTGTGCTCTTCACAGTGCCCTTTTCAGTCCTTTCCCTCTCTGAGTGAAGCACTATTCCAAGCACTGGAAATACAGCAGAGAACAAGGTAAGGTTTCTGCCCTCGTGGTGCTGATGTCTTAGGGAGGAGTTTGCAAAGCACTGAGAAATGTTGTCCACAGGAAAAAAGACTTAGGGGTAACACTAAGGACTAGCCTTGTTCTTTACAGCCCCATTTGATTGGACAAAGTCTATTAGAAAACAGATTTAATCCCAATGTAAAAATCTCTCTCTGTCTCTGTCTCTTTGTCTCTGTCTCTGTCTCTCTCTCTCTCTCTGAGTACTGCAGATGAAGTGGGTTTCTCAGGAAGGTGCTGAGTTTCTTGTTACTCAAAGGACATTATTATGTAATGGTTAGCATTTGACCTCTGCCATGAAAAATCCCTTTTTTGGGGAATTGACCTGCTTTCTGTGCTCTTGGAAAAATAAAAACTCTCTCAGCCTTAATATTCTTATCTGTAAATTGGAGAATAAAAATAGTACATACCTCAAAGAGTTATTGTAAAGATTAAACGCAGTAATGCATGAAAAGCTTTTAGCTCAATGCCTAGCATTTACTAAGAGCTTAATAATTATTGATTATCATTACAATTTTTAAGAAAAAGACTATTTGCTTAAGTTATTATTTTTCAAGAAGATTGTTTACCAAACAATTCTTTTAAAAGCAAGGCCAGCATGGGAGGAAGCTTACACTAATATTATTAAGTTGTATCTCAACTATGCTAATATTTAATTTTTATTTTTAATTAATAAGCATCAAGGTTGCATACATAGTAGTTTTCTATAAGTACAATAGGGCATCTGGGTGCCCTGGGTCAGGCCGGTTTGGGGGATGGTTTCTTTCCATTACAGTTAAGTTTATACCTGGCTGAGTTCTAGATGAACTGGGAAGAACTTATAGCATTAAGGTTCTGTTTAGGCTCAGAGGTGGATTTACTAAGAAGTTAATGAAACTTAAGCTTCTCCTTCATTTGCACAGACCTCTTATAAGAAACCGTCTTTTCTCATTCAAATAAGCATTCATTTTCATGTACTCAGAACCTGAACCGCGCCCCTCCCGCCCACCCCCCACCTCGTTAGATGCCTGTACAGAGAACTGAGGTCAAGTTCTGGCCATCTGTTTTATTCGACTGGAAAAAAAATCCTGGTTTTAGGATCTCATCTCAGACTCTTCTCAGAATTTCATTGTGTGGCATATAGCAAACAAAACACAATGGGCATTAAAAAACGTCATTTAAGGCTATTTCTTTCTTCAGAGGCTTGTCCCTTCTCTCTGGAGCAGAGGGTCTTTTCCATAGAAAAATGCCCTTTTTAGGCCACTTTGTGTCACAATGTTGAGCTCCCATTTTCTCTTCCTTCCTGGACACCCCAGGTCATTGTTTGGAGAAGGACAAGTAATCAGAGATTTGAAGCTGCTGTACATAGAAACGACTTGATTTTTGGTGGCCTCTGTAAACAAAGAATAGGGGAAAAGGTGTAGAGAGAGGCTCAGAAATGTGGCATACATGATGACTGTAGAGAAATACGGTACAATGAGACATTGTAATGAGTGAAGACTGTCGAAGAATTTTAAGAAGACTTATCAGATATTAACACTGAAACAGTTTGCAGTGTGATGCTACAATGGAAACTTTCTCCATCCCCTCCTGCTATTAGTTCTGCTACACAAACAAGTATCTATCTGGCTGACTGCTACTTTGTGGCAAGTTAGAGAAATGGGCTGGATTCCTCTCCTGTGTTGGTATGGGATCAAGAGAAGACAATAGCCACAGGAGGTAAGGGCAAGAGAGAGCAAATGGAATCAAGAAACCAGAATTTGAAACAAGCCTAAAAATAAAAATCCTGGTGAATTTGCAGAAATTATAAGGGCGTTTTGGATTTCCCATCCGACTGAATGGAAGGTGTGAATCCATTTCAAGCAAGTATTTGTGTATGTCAAAGGACAGGGTGACCCTGACTGACATCTGGGATGACTATGTGAACCAGCAACATTTGACAAGAGGGATATGTTTAGTGAATATTGAGATTACCTTCCCTGGGGTGATGAGGGGAACCAGTGACCATTACGGGGAGGGGAAGTATGTGATCCTTAATCCATGTGTGCCTCCGATTGGTTTTCCTGTTGGGAAAGAGAGAATTAGGCCTACAGTATGGAGAAACAGCACGAGCCATGGAAAGAATACCATACAAAAAGCTGAGGTGACTTTGGGCCAAGTGCCAGCTCTTCATCTAATTCTGTAAGACTCTGAGCAAGCAGTTTACTTTTTAATTTCTTTACACACCAATTATTCAAATCACTCTCTCTCAAATGCTGGGCAGCCTCTTAGGACTGACCTCTTCCATTTTTCTTTCTTATAGGACACCCTTTTTTTTTTTTTTTTTGCTTTGGGCAGGTGGCCTATTATCTCAGGCATCAACAGATGTTTTAGATTACAGCTATGGCTTACTGACTATACTTAATGCCCTAGTTTTCATTGTCATTCCCAAAGTATTGGTTTTTTTCTTCCCCCTAAACAACTCTCCTTGATTAAAGTCAATATGTGTGTCTCCTCTGTCCAGACAGAGTACTCATTCTTTAGGGTCTTCCTGATTCTTCATCCTAATTATGTCCTAATCAGTGATGCCTATTGCCACCAATTCCCATTGGCAGAGAAGCATGTCAAACTATAGAGATAACTACTTCTTTCAAATATTCAGAAACTCCTACCCAATTTTTTTGTTTCAAATGAGTTCTTTGGCTTTGGCAGACAGGAGTGGGGGGTGCAGTAGGTAAGGATCAGGAACTATTCAAAATCAAATTGGTGTAGGTTGGCAAACATATTGTTGTTGGCTTCCCATCTGTTAGAACAAAATTTATAGGAATTGCTGATTAAACAAACATTTTCACATTCAGGTTTGCAGTTAAAAGATGAAGTGGCGGGGCTTCCCTGGTGGTGCAGTGGTTGAGAATCTGCCTGCCAATGCGGGGGACACGGGTTCGAGCCCTGGTCTGGGAAGATCCCACATGCCGCGGAGCAACTAGGCCCGTGTGCCACGACTACTGAGCCTGTGCGTCTGGAGCCTGTGCTCCGCAACAAGAGAGGCCGCGATAGTGAGAGGCCCGCGCACCGCGATGAAGAGTGGCCCCCACTTGCCTAAACTAGAGAGGGCCCTCGCACAGAAACGAAGACCCAACACAGCCATAAATAAAAATAAATAAATAAATAAATAAATAAATAAATAAATAAATAAATAAATAAAAAAGATGAAGTGGCTCCAATTGCGTCAGGCGGCTGGTTTTATTTTAGTGGGAGTTTCCTTCTGTTTGTTTATACTGATAACAAGACTTAGATGTTAAGTGTTGGTGGTATAATAAATATAGCATGCTTGTCCCATCAAGCCTCTTAGATAGCCTCAACCACCAGAGGGCAGACAACAGAAGCAAGAAAAACTACAATCCTGCAGCCTGTGGACCAAAAACCACAGTTACAGAAAGACAGAGAAGATGAAAAGGCAGAGGGCTATGTACCAGATGAAGGAACAAGAAAAAACCCCAGAAAAACAACTAAATGAAGTGGAGATAGGCAACCTTCCAGAAAAAGAATTCAGAATAATGATAGTGAAGATGATCCAGGACCTCGGAATAAGAATGGAGGCAAAGATTGAGAAGATGCAAGAAATGATTAACAAAGACCTAGAAGAATTAAAGAACAAACAAACAGAGATGACCAATACAATAACTGAAATGAAAACTACACTAGAAGGAATCAATAGCAGAATAACTGAGGCAGAAGAACGGATAAGTGACCTGGAAGACAGAATGGTGGAATTCACTGCTGCGGAACAGACTAAAGAAAAAAGAATAAAAAGAAATGAAGACAGCCTAAGAGACCTCTGGGACAACATTAAACGCAACAACATTCGCATTATAGGGGTCCCAGAAGGAGAAGAGAGAGAGAAAGGACCAGAGAAAATATTTGAAGAGATTATAATCGAAAACTTCCCTAACATGGGAAAGGAAATAGCCACCCAAGTCCAGGAAGCGCAGAGAGTCCCATACAGAATAAACCCAAGGAGAAACACGCCGAGACACATAGTAATCAAAGTGGCAAAAATTAAAGACAAAGAAAAATTATTGAAAGCAGCAAGGGAAAAACGACAAATAACATACAAGGGAACCCCCATAAGGTTAACAGCTGATTTCTCAGCAGAAACTCTGCAAGCCAGAAGGGAGTGGCATGAAATACTTAAAGTGATGAAAGGGAAGAACCTACAACCAAGATTACTCTACCCAGCAAGGATCTCATTTAGATTTGATGGAGAAATCAAAAGCTTTACAGACAAGCAAAAGCTAAGAGAATTCAGCACCACCAAACCAGCTCTACAACAAATGCTAAAGGAACTTCTCTAAGTGGGAAACACAAGAGAAGAAAAGGACCTACAAAAACAAACCCAAAACAATTAAGAAAATGGTCATAGGAACATACATATCGATAATTACCTTAAACGTGAATGGATTAAATGCCCCAACCAAAAGACACAGACTGGCTGAATGGATACAAAAACAAGACCCATATATATGCTGTCTACAAGAGACCCACTTCAGACCTAGGGACACATACAGACTGAAAGTGAGGGGATGGAAAAAGATATTCCATGCAAATGGAAATCAAAAGAAAGCTGGAGTAGCTATACTCATATCAGATAAAATAGACTTTAAAATAAAGAATGTTACAAGAGACAAGGAAGGACACTACATAATGATCCAGGGATCAATCCAAGAAGAAGATATAACAATTATAAATATATATGCACCCAACATAGGAGCACCTCAATACATAAGGCAACTGCTAACAGCTATAAAAGAGGAAATCGACAGTAACACAATAATAGTGGGGGACTTTAACACCTCACTTACACCAATGGACAGATCATCCAAAATGAAAATAAATAAGGAAACAGAAGCTTTAAATGACACAATAGACCAGATAGATTTAATTGATATATATAGGACATTCCATCCAAAAACGGCAGATTACACGTTCTTCTCAAGTGCACACGGAACATTCTCCAGGATAGATCACATCTTGGGTCACAAATCAAGCCTCAGTAAATTTAAGAAAATTGAAATCATATCAAGCATCTTTTCTGACCACAACGCTATGAGATTAGAAATGAATTACAGGGAAAAAAACGTAAAAAAGACAAACACATGGAGGCTAAACAATACGTTACTAAATAACCAAGAGATCACTGAAGAAATCAAACAGGAAATAAAAAAATACCTAGAGACAAATGACAATGAAAACACGACGACCCAAAACCTATGGGATGCAGCAAAAGCAGTTCTAAGAGGGAAGTTTATAGCTATACAAGCCTACCTAAAGAAACAAGAAAAATCTCAAGTAAACAATCTAACTTTACACCTAAAGAAACTAGAGAAAGAAGAACAAACAAAACCCAAAGTTAGCAGAAGGAAAGAAATCATAAAGATCAGAGCAGAAATAAATGAAATAGAAACAAAGAAAACAATAGCAAAGATCAATAAAACTAAAAGTTGGTTCTTTGAGAAGATAAACAAAATTGATAAGCCATTAGCCAGACTCATCAAGAAAAAGAGGGAGAGGACTCAAATCAATAAAATCAGAAATGAAAAAGGAGAAGTTACAACAGACACCGCAGAAATACAAAACATCCTAAGAGACTACTACAAGCAACTTTATGCCAATAAAATGGACAACCTGGAAGAAATGGACAAATTCTTAGAAAGGTATAACCTTCCAAGACTGAACCAGGAAGAAACAGAAAATATCAACAGACCAATCACAAGTAATGAAATTGAAACTGTGATTAAAAATCTTCCAACAAACAAAAGTCCAGGACCAGATGGCTTCACAGGTGAATTCTATCAAACATTTAGAGAAGAGCTAACACCCATCCTTCTCAAACTCTTCCAAAAAATTGCAGAGGAAGGAACTCTCCCAAACTCATTCTATGAGGCCACCATCACCCTGATACCAAAACCAGACAAAGACACTACAAAAAAAGAAAATTACAGACCAATATCACTGATGAATATAGATGCAAAAATCCTCAACAAAATACTAGCAAACAGAATCCAACAACACATTAAAAGGATCATACACCACGATCAAGTGGGATTTATCCCAGGGATGCAAGGATTCTTCAATATACGCAAATCAATCAATGTGATACACCATATTAACAAATTGAAGAATAAAAACCATATGATCATCTCAATAGATGCAGAAAAAGCTTTTGACAAAATGCAACACCCATTTCTGATAAAAACTCTCCAGAAAGTGGGCATAGAGGGAACCTACCTCAACATAATAAAGGCCATATATGACAAACCCACAGCAAACATCATTCTCAATGGTGAAAAACTGAAAGCATTTCCTCTAAGATCAGGAACGAGACAAGGATGTCCACTCTCACCACTATTATTCAACATAGTTCTGGAAGTCCTAGCCACGGCAATCAGAGAAGAAAAAGAAATAAAAGGAATACAAATTGGAAAAGAAGAAGTAAAACTGTCACTGTTTGCGGATGACATGATACTATACATAGAGAATCCTAAAACTGCCACCAGAAAACTGCTAGAGCTAATTAATGAATATGGTAAAGTTGCAGGTTACAAAATTAATGCACAGAAATCTCTTGCATTCCTATACACTAATGATGAAAAATCTGAAAGAGAAATTATGGAAACACTCCCATTTACCATTGCAACAAAAAGAATAAAATACCTAGGAATAAACCTACCTAGGGAGACAAAAGACCTGTATGCAGAAAACTATAAGACACTGATGAAAGAAATTAAAGATGATACCAACAGATGGAGAGATATACCATGTTCTTGGATTGGAAGAATCAACATTGTGAAAATGAGTATACTACCCAAAGCAATCTACAGATTCAATGCAATCCCTATCAAATTACCAATGGCATTTTTTACGGAGCTAGAACAAATCATCTTAAAATTTGTATGGAGACACAAAAGACCCCGAATAGCCAAAGCAGTCTTGAGGCAAAAAAATGGAGCTGGAGGAATCAGACTCCCTGACTTCAGACTATACTATAAAGCTACAGTAATCAAGACAATATGGTACTGGCACAAAAACAGAAACATAGATCAATGGAACAAGATAGAAAGCCCAGAGATTAACCCACGCACCTATGGTCAACTAATCTATGACAAAGGAGGCAAAGATATACAATGGAGAAAAGACAGTCTCTTCAATAAGTGGTGCTGGGAAAACTGGACAGCCACATGTAAAAGAATGAAATTAGAATACTCCCTAACACCATACACAAAAATAAACTCAAAATGGATTAGAGACCTAAATATAAGACTGGACACTATAAAACTCTTAGAGGAAAACATAGGAAGAACACTCTTTGACATAAATCACAGCAAGATCTTTTTCGATCCACCTCCTAGAGTAATGGAAATAAAAACAAAAATAAACAAGTGGGACCTAATGAAACTTCAAAGCTTTTGCACAGCAAAGGAAACCATAAACAAGACGAAAAGACAACCCTCAGAATGGGAGAAAATATTTGCAAATGAATCAACGGACAAAGGATTAATCTCCAAAATATATAAACAGCTCATTCAGCTCAATATCAAAGAAACAAACACCCCAATCCAAAAATGGGCAGAAGACCTAAATAGACATTTCTCCAAAGAAGACATACAGACGGCCACGAAGCACATGAAAAGATGCTCAACATCACTAATTATTAGAGAAATGCAAATCAAAACTACAATGAGGTATCACCTCACTCCTGTTAGAATGGGCATCATCAGAAAATCTACAAACAACAAATGCTGGAGAGGGTGTGGAGAAAAGGGAACCCTCTTGCACTGTTGGTGGGAATGTAAATTGATACAGCCACTATGGAGAACAATATGGAGGTTCCTTAAAAAACTAAAAATAGAATTACCATACGACCCAGCAATCCCACTACTGGGCATATACCCAGAGAAAACCGTAATTCAAAAAGACACGTGCACCCGAATGTTCATTGCAGCACTATTTACAATAGCCAGGTCATGGAAGCAACCTAAATGCCCATCAACAGACGAATGGATAAAGAAGTTGTGGTACATATATACGATGGAATATTATTCAGCCATAAAAAGGAACGAAATTGAGTCATTTGTTGAGAAGTGGATGGATCTAGAGACTGTCATACAGAGTGAAGTAAGTCAGAAAGAGAAAAACAAATATCGTATGTTAATGCATGTATGTGGAACGTAGAAAAATGGTACAGATGAGCCAGTTTGCAGGGCAGAAGTTGAGACACAGATGTAGAGAATGGACATATGGACACCAAGGGGGGAAAACTGCGATGAGGTGGGGATGGTGATGTGCTGAATTGGGCGATTGGGATTGACATGTATACACTGATGTGTATAAAACTGATGCCTAATAAGAACCTGCAGTATAAAAAAACAAACAAAACAACTAATACTAAACTTTCATTGGGTTATTTGTATGGAAATATGTTAATATAAATGTTTCAGACATTACATGAAATTTCTAAAAATCTTATATTTGTATTTGTATGGAAATATGTATGGAAATATGTTAATATAAATGTTTCAGACAGTACATGAAATTTCTAAAAATCTTATATTTGTATTTGTATGGAAATATGTTAATATAAATGTTTCAGACATTACAGGAAACGTCTAAAAATCTTATATGTTCTGGTATAATGTTATAAGTAATAATCCTAGTTATTACTTTAAAATGTATATCTCAGAAATAACTAATTTTCTTGTCAACTGCATTATTATGAACTTTCATCAAATCTTTAACCATGGTCATTTTTAAGTCTTTTGTCATTTACAGACAGTTCTGGGTGTACTCTGATGATTTTGCAAATATGTTCCTATAAAAGAGTTTCATCTTCGAGAAATTCATGGAAAAGACTCTGACAAGTACAGGTTTCTGGTAACTGACTGTACTGCTGAACTGAATGAATAAGCATTTTCAGAACTCTAATGAAAAACTGATGAACTCATAAAAGTGCTAACAAAAGATCAAGATGAAAAAAAAGAAATTAATTACATGGGACTGAGTGAACTGATGAGGATGAGTATAATTTTTGTGACTTTCTGTCTGAATTAAAAAAAAAAAAATCCCACAAGGACTCAGAGGAAAAGAATATACAAATCAATTTTCACTGCAAAGTAAAGGAGCTGTTACAGTGGAGGATTACTGGACTGAATGTCAATGTTATGACATAGTATAAGTGTGTTTCATGTTTGGTAATTGCAATCATTGTTGCTTTTGTTGTGGTCATCCATGTACAATGCTTGGTGTCAGTCTATCTATCTCTTGTAAAAATAAAATACAGTGTGTGCGTGTGGAAAAAAAAAAATTGTAGTATCATAATTACAAATTTTATGTGGGTCACATGTGGATGTGTTCATTTTCATTGTTTGCAGTTCTAAATATTTCATCCTCTTTTTCTTTTTCTCTTTCCAGCTCTTTTTCTTTTGTGAGCTCACATTTTTTCCTGCTGCCCTCCTCCCCCGCTGCTTTATTGAGATATAATCAATATATAACATTGTGTAAGTTTAAGGTGTATAACACATTAATTTGATACATTTATATATCGCAAAATGATACCACCATAGCATTGGCTAACACCTCCATCTTGTCACATAATTACAATTTCTTTTTTGTGGTGAGAACATTTAAGATCTAATCTCTTAGCAACTTTCAAGTATATAATACAGCATTATTAACTATAATCACCACGTTATACATTAGATTCCCTAGAACTTATTCATCTTATAAATGCAAGTTTGTACCCTTTAACCAATACCTCCCCATTTCCCCCACCCCCCAGCCCCTGGCAACCACTAATCTGTTCTCTATTTCTATGAGTTTGTTTTTTTTTAGATTCCATGTAAAAGTGATATACAGTATTTGTCTCTCTGTTGTCTGGCTTATTTCACTTAGAATAATGCCCTCAAGTTTCATCCAAGTTGTCAAAAATGGTAGAATTTCCTTATTTCTCGTGTCTAAGTAATATTCCATTGTATGTGTGTGTGTGTGTGTGTGTGTGTGTGTGTGTGTATCTCACATCTTCTCTTTATCCAGTCAACTGTTGATGGACATTTTCAAATTTCTTAATTCTTATTTATCACATTTTGACTTGTACTCGTTCTCATTGACCTAAAAAAATTTTAAATGTCTTCCTTCAAACTGTAAAAGATTTGAAGATATTTTCACCAAAAATGCAGATTAAAGTAAATGTAGAAGATTTTCCAAACAGAATAACTTTCATGTTTTCAAGAAAGTCATTTTCTTCTACAGTATTTAAATATGTTAAAGTTAAAAGGCAAATATGAATGATAATTGATAAATATAGAATTTTTCTGCAGCAGCCTGGGTGGGAGGGGAGTTTGGGGGAGAATGAATACATGTATATGTATGGCTGAGTCGCTTTGCTGTGCACCTGAAACTATCACAACATTGTTAATCGGCTATACTCCAATATAAAATAAAAAGTTTTAAAAAAATGAAAAAAAAACTACCTTTCTAAAAGCTCTGTCCAGTCTTTCGGTCTATAATTCTGCTCCATATCTGGCAAAAATAAGAATTCCTGCTTGTGATAAGACTTAGATGCTTAATCCTCTATAAAAATATTTCCCAAAGGAAAAGAAATATAAGATTTTTCATTAAAATTATTTTAAGCTGAAAGTTTATCTAATAGAAAAAAACTTTATTTAAATCATATTGAATACCTTTATAAAAATAAAACTATTTACAATTCTAGAGTTCAGTGTCTATTTATCTGCCAGTGTAAAGAATCAGTGCCTTGCTTTTTAAATATTATGCATATTATGCTAGCTACAAATGTCTAAACTTAAGAGTAATGTAAATTGTTTAACATGCAAAGCGTTTTTCATCTGCCATGTGCAACCTGGGCTAGTCTGTGCGTCTCTGTGTAACTACAAATTGGTATGCAAAGAGAAGCAACAAAATAGACAGTTGGGCACTACTGGGCAATGATAATTTTTTATACAAGAACTTCCTGCATTCATGTTTTCAGAGAGGACAAGTTTGACAAGTTAATTCATTTGTTTTTCTCTGTCTGAAGAGCTCCTGCCATTCAAACCTCTTCTCATGAGGTATCCACCTCATAGTGCCACAGCCCACCAACTTAACAGTATTTGGACACAACTGCTTTTTATTTTGAGGACAAAGGGCAAGAGGTGTGGATCAGCATTTCTCTGGGGGAGTAAAACATGTCAGTTACAAGGGTTCTATGTCCTTAGGCTATCACTGGACACTAGATCTTCAGGGTAGAAGCACCACTGTGTTTTTTAATAAGTCCATTTTGGGCTATGTTTATGATATGAGTCCCTCTAAAATATGAGGTGTAGGGCAGGATCCCTTTGCCAGAATCAGAGTGTTACTGACACTAGCAGTTGTCTTAAATATTGTTTAGTTTATTAGCATTGGTGATGAGCAGCCATACTTTTTTTGGCTTTACCTCAACTGTCAGCTATAACATCAACAGCCTTATTATATATCCTGAATTTCAAACTCTTTTCCAGTTATGCCATTGTTTTTTTTCTCTTTTTTTTTTCTTTATCTTTTTCTCCTCCATTTGGTAATAAAATTCTGCTTTTCTAGAAACTGTAGCTTCCTAACCCTGGGCTAGGTTCAGAGGATGGAATTTTCTGATGGACCAACCTGGATTATTCACCAAAGACAGCCTTGGAAGAGATGGGGTCGCACAACCGTGCTTGGCCATCAGAGTTGTCTTCCCCACTCCACACATGATGATTAGTTCAGAGATGGGCACATGGTCCCAGCAGGGACAGTTTTTTTTTCAGAGATTGATACAATCTTTGAGATTTCTCTGCTTCAAACTTATAAGCACTGAGGGCCATGTAAGCCTAAAGATGCCACCAGCTATTTTTTTCTACAAACTAAATAATGGTTACCTGAGAAAAAACCCACACAGAAGAATAAAGAGATAAGAGATTAAGAGGACAACTGATGACGTCATTTGAGCTCCTGGATCCATCCTCACCTACTGTGGATTTTTGAGTTGTATGAACAATTAAATTCTTTTATACTTGTCTTTAAAAAAAAAAATATCTAATTCAGGTTAAATTTCCATCATTTATCGCCAAAATGTTCCAAATAATACACAGTCTTCCTCCCATCTGGTTTCTGGTTTTGTTCTTTTATGTTCTTCACTTTAGCATTTTCAACATGACTTCCCCATTCAAGTCTCTGTGACATTGAATAAAAGAGTGAATGAAGCTAACAATGACTTACTGTTTTTTTCCCACATATGGAAACATTTACCACATCCTCCATGTTTAATTAATGTCTTTGAGATGTGAATTATTATTCTCATGATTACAAGTGAGGAAATATCTGCTCACAAAGTTTCAGTATCTTGCCCAAGATAGTGGGAAAACTGAAGCAGGATTTGGAGCCTGGAAGGACTGACTCCAAAGACTAAACTGTCCATCCCCCTTATACTGAATCACCATTTAAAAAAACAAAACAAAATAAACAAATAAATAAACCCTCCAAAACAACATTTGTTTGTTTTAGATGCCCTAGATGCAGTTGTTTCTTGCCTTTCTCTTCATAGTTCCATGGTTCTCTTTGCCACCATTTCTTCCCATTTACTTCTTTTCCTATTGTCTGAAAACCACTTAGTTTAATATTTCATAGTTTTCAGGTTTGCCTTTTATACTTAGGATTTTTAGGATTTTCCTTTAATATCCCCAGAACCAAGCATAGTCCCTGGCACATGGTAGGTTCTCTAGGCTACTGGTCTATGGACATATGTTGGGGAATTACTTGGACCATTGATTACTTGCTTCCCTATAAGATAACTCCTTCACCCTGTAAAAATAACTACTGTGTTCTCCTTGAGTCTCCTCTCTTTCCAGAGTAAACTTTCTTAGTCCTTTCAGTTCTTTCTGAAACAGGTTCCAGTTGAGGAGAGTTTAGGCTTACTGTAGTTTTATAAGTATAAAGATCCAATTCCCTAGGAAGATTAATTTTGTTTTCATTTACAAGTTGGCTAAAAGGGGAAAGAGGCAGGAAGCAAAAGGTCCAGTGATGTTCTATCACAGGAACAAGTTATGCATGTATCATGGCCCTTATCATCACATATAATATTCATTCATTTGTTTTTCTCCACAAACTGTAAACTTCTTGTGAATGGAAATACTGTCTTATTCTTTCTTTTTTTTTGAATGCCCAGCACAAAGCACATGACCTCATACCTGATATTAAGCACGTACACGGGCTTTGAAGCCAGACTACTGAGGTTCCAATCTTGGATCAACCACATATAGGCTCTAAGCAGTGGCAAGCCACCTAATTTCCAAAACTCTTTATTTCCTTATCTTTAAATGGGGATAATAATCATTCCTATCTCATATAGTCATTGTGAAGATCAAACTAGATAATCCATAGAAAGTGTTTAGCATAATGACTGGCACAGATGAAGCGCTCAGAAATGCCTGTTGCTGCTGTTGTTGTTATTAATACAGAGGTCCTTATAAGTATTTTGAAATGAATTAGTTACGTGGCTCCAGGCCCTCGCTTTTCCTGTCTCTAACCTCTCCATACTTAACCATATCGTAATGCTCCCCACATTTAACCAACATATCAGACAAGATGCAACCAATGAAAGGTCATGAACACTGGTCACCTCCCTTTTGCATGGTTATCTTTCTCATCTAATCAGGAGTTAACACATAGTGTGTATGCCAGACCCCTGGGCTTTCTCAAACATGTGCCATTTATCAACTTGTCCTGCGGAATCTAGGGGTAGAAATGATGGATTCACCAGCCTAAAATCTAGCACTTAGGATGATAGCATTGGCTTCGAAATGAGGTGTGGACCTGAGGGCAAGATAAAAAGGACATTGGTTCCTCAGTGACCCAGGAAAACAAGGAAAATAACTCTAGACCTGGGGCTGGGCGGGGGGAGAACAAAAGTTAAAACTAGAAAGCAGGATAAAGACAACAGTAAGGACTTGCTTTATGTGTCAGCAAATGCCAAGCTGAAGTAATAAAACTATGCTTATAAGGATTCACCCAGACGTAGTTTATACCCTGAGAGCTCTGTATGTATCCCCATAAAGCATCTTTGTACTCTGAAACAGCTGTGAGGGAGGGGCAGAGCAGAGGTGAAGGGGAAAGGATGTGGGTTCTGGGGCATGATCTTCGGAGGAGCCACTCACTCTTGCCTTCTGTGGTGGCAGTGGAAATGTACTCAGCAGCAAAAGTGGCCACAGAGCCTGCTGTTTGGGAGCTGCTCTGGGCACCCGCATTATCACATGTTCACAGATCATGTGCTTTCACCAGTCCAGATGGACGCCACCTGTTTCTGTGCCAACATCCTGAACTTGTGGTCACTGAGCAGTGGTCAAAATGTTATGCCCCGACCTAATCGTAGCTGTGGGCCTGAGCCCTGCCACTGAACTAAAAGTGTTTCTCCATGCCCTTGTTACTGCTCTCTCTGTGTGGAGAGGGGCCCACGGCTCAGGCACTAGTGGGCAAACACCAGTACCTCCCTGCTCTGAGGTGTATGTGGGACTGAGCCAGGAGAGCCTCTAGTTCAGATAGGGAGCTCGGTCCTCTTTTGAATAAATCTTTCTCCAGGTTTCAGATTTTAAAAATGCATAATAAATATTTATTTATGGGGTTGATTCATTGATTAATGAATTAAAATGTTGCTTCTAAACTTAATTTTTGGCTTCTGTAAGAAACATTTAAGCCTCCGTTTCCTCTGATCCGCCCAAAGATAAAAGTCCCCTTTCTCTCAAACTCAAAACTCCTTGAGAAAATGCCTTATGGGACCCAGTCCCAGATTGGTCCTTTTGGGACCAGTTTTTTCTCCTGGGTTGCATATAAAGACACTTTAAAAACAGAAAATAATTAAAGTCAGAAAGAAAATTGTCTGATCTCTATTTGATTCTCTCAAAGAACATTTAAGGAAATCCCATTCAGAATCCACATTTCTGGCACAGATCAAGCATTCCATACACAGCGGTTTTGCTTATGCTTTTATTACTAGTTTTCATTTATTGTTGTTCTCTTTTACAACGCCCCCCACCCCCAGAGTTCCGCCTCTACTGGGGCTCTGTCCTGGAACCCTAAATTCCTTTTGTGAAAGCTCTTGTTGAAACACACATCTTATATGAATCACACAGAAAGTCATTATCAGCCAGAACCATAGCTTACATTTTATCAGATTGGCTTCAACCACTTGCCAGAGACCAAAGTAGCAGAACCATGGAACCCAGTGAGTAAAAAAGAAGTGTCCTTGCCCCCAAATTGAAGAGCATTCAAAGTGGCACTGGTAAGAGGCTCAAATTTCCTAGTCTAAACAAAAACCAAATCCTTTGAATGACTATGACAGAAAAACAATAATCCACCCATAGTGGATGGAATTGCTTCTCATACACTTGGAGAAAGTAACCACCTCTAAATGCTGTGAATGTGAAAGAAGATGAATTTGCAGACTTTCTATGTCATAAGGCAAGTGATATAATACAAATGGAACAGTAAGGTTCTACTTTGTTACCTTCTACAAGAAGCACTGAAACGAAGAGTGTATGTCTCTAGCATTGACTTAAAGATGCAGTTCAATTATTCAATTATTGAAAAATATACCTTAACAAGAGAAGGTCAATTTACCAATCAACAGAAACTTTTAAAGTGTTAGCTTTTTTTTTTTTAACATCTTTATTGGAGTATAATTGCTTTACAATGTCGTGTTAGTTTATGCTGTATAACAAAGTGAATCAGCTATATGTATACATATATCCCCATATCCCCTCCCTCTTGTGTCTCCCTCCCACCCTCCCTACCCTACCCCTCTAAGTGGTCACAAAAAACAACAACAACAAAACAAACAAACAAACAAACAAATCTTGGGTATATCCATACAATGGAATATTACTTGGCCATAAAGAAGAAGGAAGTAATAATTCATGCTACAATGGGGAGGAATCTTAAAAGCATGCTGCTGAAAGAAACCAGTCAAAAATGCTACCTATTGTAAGATTCTATTTATATGTAATGCATGGAATGGACAAATATATAGGGACAAAAAGTAGATTCATGATTGTTTAAGACTAGGGGCACAGGCGGTGCTGGGAGATGAAAGCTGAAGGGTATGGAGCTTCTTTCTGAAGTGGTGAAAGTGTTTTAAAATTGATTGTGGTGATTGTTTCACAACTCTGTGAGTATACCAAAACCCACTGAATTATAGACTTTAAATGGGTGAACTGTATGGTATGTGAATTCTATTTTAATAAAGTGGTTGTTTAAAATTTTTTTTTTAAATTAGCTTTTAAGAACATTCCACTGCTTAAATTCTGAATTCTACAATTGCTAAATAGCTTTATGTTCTCTGCTTTGCCAACTGTGTGACCTTAGTCAAGGCACTTAAATTTCTGGGCATA